>NC_089535.1:23788091-24388091 GCF_963924715.1 Thunnus thynnus | reverse complement strand
GTGAAAAACTTACTCCTACACATGTCTTTTACTTCTATCTTTGTGAGGACTGATTTGAGTTTTAGACATTTTTGGAAGGTGAGGGCATTTCATCGGATCCTCATTTCATTCATTCAAAGAGCTGTTTGAAGGTTAAGGTTATGATGAGGGTTGGGTTAGTTTTGATGCTTAAGGAATAATTCTAGCTCTTCCATTAGGGTGTTATATTTGGGGGTTTTGCCACCATTTCGCCTGGTTTTGATAGCATTGTACTAATCATATATGTGCAGTGTATATATATATATATATTTACATATCTATAATAGATAAAAGTTAATTTCAGAGATCTGGAAACATAGTGACACCAGTAAAAAGTTCTATGGGGCACGAAACTCAAGCAGTGAAACAATCAACAGGTTGTAAACAAGCTGATAGTTTATAAGAATGATCTAAACCACTTTATTTGGAGCTGAAACTAAATATTGGTAATAATCCCGCATTGCACGGCAAAACTGTGTGCACAGTGGGTTGAAGTCACTGTGATGGATATTTACAACAGGCAATTTGAGTTTTCTCATCAGAATAAATATGTCTAGCTTGTTGGGGTTTTTTTTTACAAACTGATTGTCTGACTGCTCGTGTTTCTTGCCCTTTCATGGTTTCTTATAGTGATGTTGCCACATTTCCAGCTCTAAACAATTAACATGGCAAGTACAATGTCATCATTACTGATAGATACTGTGAACAAAACGACTGAAATTAGATCCAACTTGTACTAAACTAAATTTATCCTTTGATGTCCAGCTGGAATTAAACTGGTGTACTTATTTAGATGCAGCAAATCAAATCTTGAATAAAGCTAGAACGTAGTGTTCTATCATAGGCAGAGCAGACGGTTACACTGAGCCTGATTGCATCCGGCTACACAACACAAGAGCTACAGCATCTGAACAACAACCCACATTAGCTTTCTCGATAAGGTCTCCTTCTTATCTAACTTACAAATATGAACACACGTCTTGTCCTGCACCTTACCTTGCTTAACAAGCCACCAAACAAACATTCACTGGGGAAAAGTGCACCGCTAACGTCAGTTAGCTAGGCTAGGCTAGGCTAAATGTCACTTCTGACCCGTTAGATGTTGGTTTGGTCATTGCTCTTCAAAATCCCTGTTAGTTACACACTGTTTGTCCATGACTTGTAGCTACAGCAGTTTGTTAACTTTGTCTCTGTTCCGTACGCTGTAACGTTTGTAGCCTGCCAGCAAATGTCAATCAAACAAGACATCGACACGCCCCCCCCCCTCCCCAGCTCAGACAAAAAGGAGCATTTCTGATATTTTATCGAAGACCTTTTTTCTTCATTCTAATAACTTTTAATACATTTAAAAAACATGACTTTATTTTTGACTGCAAAGACAGATGATGAAGACCAGGTTTAGAGGCAAATGCACTATGCATTATGTAATTGAAGGTCCTCACAACTATAGAAGTACAATCGTGTGTGTGTGTGTGTGCGTGTGTGTGTGTGTGTGTGTGCGTGTGTGTGTGGCGTCGGGGCATTGTGGATTGACAATAAAAGTGTTATGGACGAGGAGAAAGAAGAAATGGTGCAGCAGTGTTTCTAACAACTGCTTCTTTGCGAAGAAGAGGTGTGGATGTGTCTGTTTTTGTGCCTTGTCATGTTTCTCATGAGCAGAAACATGTTCTGTTGCTTAGACAGTTCAACGACAGGCTCCTAACTTTGGTTTCTTTAAAATGATATTTTTAATTTTAATCCTAATCTTTAAAATAAATACATTTCCCTGTATCTTCTCCTGAACCGCAGGCAGATGCCATTAAACCCTGACTAAAACTACATTTGTTTTAACATTTTTCTGTTTTCCTCCCTTTTTAATTATGTTTTTGTGATTCTGTTTCTTTTAGGTTTAACTTTGAAGATGAGACACCAACAACAAACTTTGATACCTTCCCAGCAGCCATCCTCACTGTGTTCCAGGTAAGACCACCCTTACACACACTTACCGCACAACTTCTGAATAAATGAGAGAATATTGACTTTATGGAAAAAGAGAGATTGTTATCACTCATTTTAATTAGAGGGAATGGCTGGTCTGTGTACCTTCTGTCCCCTAATGAGCTTGCTGATAATCCTTCAATTAGTCTGTGCTCATAACCCTTCACTCTGTGAAGTAATTTAAATCTACACTGTGTGAGATTTGCACAGTGCATTACAACCCGCCCGTTTCCCGGCATCATTTTGACTCTCTTGTCTTCCTCAGATTCTAACTGGCGAGGACTGGAATGCCGTGATGTACCACGGGATCGAGTCTCAAGGAGGTGTTCGCCGCGGCATGTTCTCCTCCGTCTACTTCATCGTCCTCACGCTCTTTGGAAACTGTATCCTCTTTGACGTCCTGTAATTAAAACTGCAGTGTGTTAGAGTCAGAAGGAGCAGTATCAACATGTGGAAATGGTTTTAGGTTGGGATTTTGGGATTTTGTTATGTCCCAGTGGACACACACAATTTTGGCCCGATATTAGCGCTACAGAAATGCTCAGAAGATCATCAAAATCATCTTTTGGGGAACATAAATATCTAGAAAAAAGTTTACAGACTGCCAGCAGCTTTTGCTATACATCATGATTGGCCAGTTTCTTTCTACCTGATGATGGCACCACAGAAATGGTTTGCCAGATTCGTCCTATGGGAGCCATTAGTAGCACCAAATTTCATGTCAACCTGAACTGTAGATGTCGATATCCTGCACAGCACCAAAATATTGGCCCGAGTCTGACAGGCAGACTGACAGATCGACCAAATCACCATTCTCTGGCTCTGCTCCTATAACGTGGGAAGAAAACAGTACATATTTCATCACAGGATATATACTGTCCATCTGTATTTTCTCCTGAGTCCTGTTCTTCAGACACCCTCCTGAATGTCTTCTTGGCTATCGCTGTCGATAACCTCGCAAATGCACAGGAGCTGACTAAGGTAGGCTGGTTCAGACTCTCAGTGTTGTATTTGAAGACACATTAATAAAACATAGCAATGCAAATGTTTCTACTTCACAGTGAAACATGTCAGCACACGTTTACATCTTGTTTCTCACTGGATAAAAGGATGAAGAAGAGCAAGAGGAGGCAGCCAATAAGAAGCTCGCCCTGCAGAAGGCTTTGGAGGTGAAGGAAGTCAGCCCGATGTCAGCGGCCAACATCTCGATCGCTGCGTAAGTTCCTGAGCCCCTCCTGCCTCTGACAGCAGCTCTGTTCTGTCCCACACTGCAGATAAATGTCCCTTTGTCATTGAGTGTGTTGTCCCTCTACATGTTCTTCCCTCTCAGTCTGAATTGTCTGTGTATGATGTGTGTGTGTTGATCTGTGTACATTCTGGATTTCTCCTCATCTGCTCCCACTATGAGACTGCTCCTGTGATGTTGCCTTGTTTACTACACCCCACTGTTTACCTCCTTCAGTACCAGAGGCAATTAAGGAAGCTTCAATCAACAGCACACCGCGCAAAGCTCAAATCTGCAACCAAACACACTTTTTTGCTTTCTTTAGTGGCAAAATGTAATTATGTTAAACTACTGCAAAGATGGCAAAGTTGTGTAAGGATTTATGGAACTCTGCCGCTTATCTGAATGACAAAATGGCAGATTTATTTTTTAACAACATCACTCCATCGGCCTCACTCCATGTTGCCGAGCTGGCATTTCATTTTAAAAACTTTTTTTTGATTAGGTTTAAGATAACTAATACGGATATACAGAGATGCACTGAATACAGACGCCCATGAAGACAAGTCACGCAATAAACACAGGGACACAAAAAGTATGAGTACAAGCTGAGTTATAGGCACAGTTGCAGAAATAAAGAGCAAATAATAGAAATAGAATAATTAAATATTATTATTATTTTTGATAATAATAATAATAAGTAGTGGACAACATATTACATCAACACCAGAAAGGTCATGACTCTAGATGGTCTTATTTCCTGGCCTACATCTTTTTTGTTTTGAGAGGATATAAAAGAAAAATGAGGAACCAGGAACCTCTGTCATCATAATCATCAGAAAAAGTCAATTAAACACTATATTAAATATACCCTGTGGAGTTTCTGATCACTAGTAGCGATATGAAGCAATGTTTTCATCATAGGGTCCCTGTGTGGTTTGTGTCGTGCATACTCACAAGGAAGTGTACGCACCTGCATGAGCACCGGTTTCACACTAATCAACAGCTGGTGGTAACATGCAGATGTAGGAATGTGCCAACAAAAGCAGGGAAGAAGAACACTGTGAGCTAGCAAACATGGATGTAAACAATACACAAATTGAAATATTTTTTGAAAATCTGCTTTGAAAAATTTTGATGGGAGAGGAAATGCATTCAACACATCTGTCAGGCCTTAAGAATACACAGACTCATTATAAACATACTTTTTGTCTGTTTACAAGAAAACTCCACAGGGCTCCTTTAATTCAAAACTTTTGACACATGATCAATCCATGCATCCATACTTCAGCATATCTATTCTTTTCATCCCCCGGACTTATTTGGGAAGAAAGGCTAAGCAGATAAACAGAGAGACAGGAGATTCTACTGTTGAACCTTTGAACACGATACAAGAAAACCTTTATTTTCACTGTCACAAGTTCCCACGTTCTCTAATATGATAATGACAGGGATGTCCTGTCATGCTAAAACTTCTGACCCACCCCCTCTCCACCACAAACCTGTGACTGACAGGCTTGAGGTCAACGTGGAAATTAATTGTGCCTCCAAATTCAACCTATTTTTAGAGTCCCGCTGAAGACTGGAATTATGAGAGTCTGTCAAGTGAAATCTGGTGTGGAAACTGGAGCATTTTCATTCTCATCATTAATTTAAAGCTGTAATATGTTTGAACGTGCCTTTCTTTGATATATCTGTTCTGTTAAAAAAAACACAACATATTGTCTATGGTTGATTGTATGTTGCATAATTTTGCATAGAGCCCTTCGTGTGATGTGCACTTTTACAAAGCCACTCACTCATTATACAAAGTGATCGTCTTTGATTCACAGTCTCTCCTTAATTGCCATCCTTCTCACCAAGAAATAGGCCAGTTTGACTGTTGAAATCCCTGGTTAGCTAACTTTCCCTTATTGTCTGTCATTGCTGTTATTATATGATCCTGTGTATTATTATTCTCACAATATTCTCACAATATTTTAATTTGTACATTGGACAGTGTTGTAACACTTCAGTGAGTGGGTTCATAAGCTACTGTTTTTATTTTAAATGAACTGTTTTTGTGCATTCGGTGTGGTGTTTCAGAGAAACTCAGGGTTTCATTACAAAATGACTACAACCTCTTAAGGAAACAGACATCAGAAAATTCCTATTACAAATTATATTCCAATCTAAATATATTAAAAACTCTTCATTTTTTACTGTTAAAATAACACTTCATCAGTAATTGTTTTGCATTGAAATCCCTGAAATGTTTTAGTTGCAGTTTCTCGTCTCTGCTGACTTTTGTTGCTGTTGTGTTATTGAAGTAGTTGCACAGATTGGTCCTTTACTGTAAGACAGGAGGGGACAGGTGGACGGGCAGACAGACTGACTGACTGACTGTCCACCTGTCTCCTTCAGATTTGTGTCTCATTTTTTCTTTTGTTTTTGTTCTGCATGTACAGTTTTGTAAAGCAAAATCGAGATGCACTCTCTCGCAGGTCGTCCATCAACAGCGTTCAGTCACCGTGAGTTATCACTCTCTGTTACAATATTCTCCTCCTTGTCTCCTCTCCTCTCCTCTCCTCTCCTCTCCTCTCCTCTCCTCTCCTCTCCTCTCCTCTCCTCTCCTCTCCTATCCTCTCCCCTTGTGTCCACTCCTTTCTTCTCCTCTCCATGTCTCTTCTATTCTCCTCTCCTCCTCCTTCCCTTTGGACCTCCAAATCTAAATTGCAGTCTGTCATGTCTTCATTGCTGGTAAACTGAAATGTATTTATGACTCTTATTTCAAAAAGCCATCACAAAGTGCCTCACAGAGCAAAAACAGACCCCACAATTACATGTAAATAGCACAAACACATAACACATTTGAAGCTATGAGGGCATTATGAGTGTAATTTTGAGTGTAAATTGCTGGTACATAGATGCAGTTATGACTCCCTCTGGCATTCACCAACCACTGTGTACTTTGTTGATGGCTGCAGCTCCTCTGTGTTGGCGCCTACAGTAATTCATCTTCCGCTCTGTGCCCTCTGATGTGAATAATCTGTGTATAAATGTTTAATTTCTCTGAGCGCCGACATCACTGCAGGCAGTTTGGCAATATGCACCGGGCTAAAATTAAATGCAACGGCCAGCAGTAAGTTTGCTCTCCTGCCCGGCGATCTGTTGTCTCAATCGATTAGAGTGCAGATGGAAGGCCAGAGAAGCTTATTTAACATCTTACCTCTTTGAGATTACACACTGTTATTACTAGAACTGACTCTAATTTCCTTCACATCACCCTTCTCGTGTGTTTTTCAGTGTTCGCATGTGCTTTTTTTAATATAAATGAAATAATATATCTATATTTAATACTCCAGTCCTTTCAGTGTTTCATCTCTCACTACCTGTATGTCTCTTGCTCACCTGTCTGTGGATACCTGTCCTGTGTCCTCTGTGTCTTCTGTCTGTCTGTGTCTTCTGACTGTCTTCAGGAGTTATTGTGTCTACTCCTCCCCCGCCCGACGAATCTTGAGGTACAGGTCACGAGATGGAACTTAACTAACTCATAAAAGCCCCATGTAAATAAATCATACTGTAGAGAAACAGAAACAGTATGCGGTATATTCATCCATTTTAGATGGAAATATGGACACATCAAAAAATTTTGATTGTATTTTTGTCAAAAATGTCAGTTTATTGCTTTTCTTTAAGAAGATACTTGTCAGGAATAATCATCCCTCACAGCACGTTTTTTCCTGCCTGCCCCATTTAAACATGACCTGGTGATTTACATGGTCTGTCAGTTTACCTGCATGCCAGATCAGAAAGGTTTGCCACACAGCAAATGACAAAATATCATATTCACAAAATGTTAAGTACTATTAGGCAGTACCAAGAGATGTGTTTCAGTATAAAAACAGAACTGTCTTTCACATAGTGAATCAGAATGACGTAAGACTTTCAGACACATTGTATTTGTCTGTGGGCTACTATACTTTCCTTCTGCCCATGACATGATCTCTTATGCACAATGGATTTTCCTGTAAGTTGTTTAATTTGGAGATAAAGATAGAATTAATCCTTTACTATTTGGTCCCTAAGCAGTGTGGCACAAATTCTCAGTTATGTTACTTTTTACATAGTTATTTTTTCCTTGACAAAGTTACATAGTATGTTTGATTTGTGCCTGGAAGTCTTATTTATTTATTTTTTCTCCAGTCAATTGGAGATTGTGGTCTCATTTCTGATAGGCGCACCATGCAAAAATACCTTATCAAACTTGTTCCGCAAGTTTTTTTTACTGGGGGCCTTGAAGGGCAGCAGGGGCCTCATGATCTGAACTCATGATCTAAGATCTAACCTTCATTTAGGCAAAACAAGTTTCCTTGAGAAAATGAAGATATTTTAGGCTGTTGCAGGAATCCATTTCAGTCCTTGAAAAGCCTACCTGGCATTGGTTCTTAGACATTTGAAAGAGTCAGAGGAAGAAGCCTTGAGAAGTAATGTTAGAAACCTCTGCCGAGACTACTTGTCCTTTGCCTCGTCCTCATCCAGACAAAGGAGTAGTAAGTTATTCAGCGAAGATAAACTTAGAAGTTACCACATTGGTACAGATATTTTGCTTTTTCTGTGTTAGAAAACCTGCTTTGACACTGTTTGAATAGCTGTTGATAGATAAACACCGTACACTTGGTAGTTGGTGCAGGTTAAATTCCCCCAGCCAAACACTAATATCTTATTATAGATTCACTGACAAAACTGTATCCAATGAGAGTATGATTTAATTACTTTCTGCCATGTGAGAAGATTTAAGGTTGAGGACCCAAAATAAGTTATGGACCTCCCATGATGAGGTAATGTCATGACAACAGAATGTTAAGACCCTCAGCATTAGACAAACTTTACCATCGTAGGTGCTGGGAAATTAAAATTACTCAGATTTTGCTATGGAGGATTTGAACTACTGCTCCATATTACACTCAAGCATGGTAAGTGAAAGCTTTACCATGATGAACATTTGTGATGATGCATCCATAGACCACCTTCTGCCGTGTACTTTTCTTTATTAGGGGCCTGAGGAATAGAATTAAAATCAGGAAATTGTGAATTTTGCGTTATTAGCAGAAGATGATGCAGATTACAATGGTGTGGCTATGGATGAGACTGTGGATAATTATGTTTATGAAAATCAATACAGAAAATACTTCATAAAGTAGAGAAAAGACAGACACAAAAAACTTAAACATCATTGTTTTTCATCGTGACATGATCTTTTCCTGTGGGTTTGATTCCTGTGTGCAGTAAGGAGCAGCAGCGTGCAGCAAAGACCATGTCAGTGTGGGAGCAGAGGACCAACCAGCTGAGGAGACATAACATAAGGGCGAGCAGCGAGGCCTTGTTTAACGAGCTCGACCCTGAGGAGCGACTCCGGGTGTCATCCGCCCTCCACCTGCATCCCGACATGAAGACTCACCTGGACCGGCCGCTCGTGGTGGAAGCCAGGAATGGTGACAAACCCAGCAGGCCTCACGAAGGAGAACAGGAGGAAGCCGGGGACCCCCGGCAGGACGGTGTGGGAGACAACTTCCACACGCACTCCAGGAAGCATCACCGCCACCGAGACAGGAACGGGGAGAGCAGGGAAGGAGGCGACGGCCGGGGAGGGAGGCACCACACCCATCACAGCCGGAGCAGAGACCACAACAACGAAGGTGCCCAGACGAAAGAGAGGAGAGGGGAGAGGAGCCGCGATGGAGGGCAGGGACACAGGCACCACCACCAGGCCGGCTCCCCCGAGGAGGAGGCCAATGACATTCGAGGAGGAGGAGGAATGGAAGAAAGGGGACATCGCCACCACCATTCCCATCGTCCACCAAAAGAGGGGAATGGGATGTTAGCGAACGGTGCGCAGGGAGAGCGCAGGGGGAGGGGGGGAGGAGGGGATAGTAATGGAGAGAGGAAGGGACGCTGCTCTCGTATGGTTAGAGCTCAGTCTACGCTAGATGGAGAGGACTGTAAACGCAACAAGAATGGAGCCAAAGTTCACAGGTAAGACTGAAGACTTTGTGTTCTGTAATTCAATATGTTTGGATTTGTTCTTGAGGTTACTGGTTATATTACAGTAAATGTTTCTTCATAATTAATAATTATACAGTGACCTTTAGACCATTATCCCACATATTCAACTATTCAGTTATTGTAAGCACACAATAGTGTTTTTGTTAAAGGAAAAGTCTTTTTATTCACTACTTGTTTTTTACTTTTAACACTTTACACATCAACTTTATTACTGTTGTGTTGCTTGTGTAAAGCTTTGTGCCAAGATCTCAGCATGCCACCATCATAACTGGTACATGTAATTTCCCAAACTATGAATACAAGACCCAGGATGTAAAAAAAAACAACATTTTTTCATTATAGATAATAAAGTTAAAAACCATGTACTTTAAAAGTTTTCAGCTGATGGCTGAGCTATGAATAATAAGTGAAGGAACAACAGAATAAGACAACAAACAAGCTCCTGTTCACTATCATCTTAGCGATCAAAAAAAACAGAAAGAGAAAACTTCTCACTGTTTCAATAATTAAAATCTGTGCCTCGCAGCTGCGTGTGTCCCAGCACACCAGCCGAAGTGAATTTATTGGAATACATTATGAAAAATATTGGCAAGCGAATTCTGAAGTACAGTGTGTACTCTACCTAAATCAAACAGAACTATGTTGTTGGTTATGCTCTCTCTTGTCACATCCTGTTAATATTTACGCCGTCTCCCACTCATTGCAATTGAAGCGTGTGTGTCCTGTTTTGATGCGACCTCCAGTCAGCTCCAGCGGATTTGCAGTTCAGAGTTCAGCTTCGTGTGGATTAAACAACATTAAACTTCCAGACTACGACCTGCAGCATCACTCTCGCAGACTTTACGATCAGCGATCGCTCTTCTCAGTATTTATTTATGATCTGTATCGAAGCAGATCATAAATAATAAGGCAGTTTGACATCTCTGCCTCTTTAAGGCCGTATGTGGTGTAAATTTGTTGAACAGAAAGCTAATCTGACCGTACCTTTAGACAACAATCCTACACCTGAGTAGACAAACACAGCAGTGTGTGTGTGCTGTGTTTGGCTTTTATATGTGTTTTGAATTTGCTCTGGCTGATCTGAGATTGTCGTATTTCCCTTAACACTGCACCGATATCAGTTTATGAATAAATTTGAGGTGAGAAAACAGCCCTGCAGCGGCAGATTCTTGCTTCATTTTATATCTTCATTTTACATATTTTTTCATGAGCTTCAGGCTGAACAGTAGTGTGTTACAATTATCTAAACGCTCCCTACAGCTCTCTGATTGGTCTGTTATGTATCTTACTGGGCTTGATTAATTCTACAGTGGATTTTCTAGACCTAAGTTTTTATATTCTAAGACACTATGCAAGACATTGTAAGAATAACAGACTATCTGCATCAGTTTACAGTTGTACATAAACACTGTATAATTGTATGGAGTCAGCAGTAAGAGTCTCTTTCTAGTTTCTTGCCACACAAGTTATGGTCTCCCAGGAGGACAGAAAGACTTTCTTATATGTATCTCATTTGGAAGAAGAGGCTTGAAGTGGCCTGAGAGCCGAGTATAATGATGCCTGTGATAAGATAAACATCTTCTTCCCCAGGGAGAGGCAGCCAGATGCTGAGGAGGACGGCCTCGCCTCCAGTCCTCTGCAAACAATGCGGAGTAGCCTGAGTCTTGGAGAAAAGCAAGAGGACGCTGACAACCAGAAGAACTCCACCAGAGCCAGCCAGGCCGGCCTCAACAGCAACGCCATCCACATCCCTGTCACCATCACTGCCCCGCCCGGAGAAACCACCATCATACCCAGTGAGCACAGCACACCGTTGTCACGTCAAGTGGGGAAGGATTGGGAAGGTTGATGAAAAAGTTTTTAAAGTTTTGTTCATTAGTTGTACGGGTCATAAGATTAAAACATCTTATTATAATATTTCCACGAGTCATCACTTTACAACAGAGTCATTAAGGGTAATTAAGACTAATTAAAATATCACCACATCCTCAGATCTCAGCAAAGTATTTTGTGAGTAAAATCTTATCACATACAATAAGGATGATATCATAATAAGAACCATGTTGTAAAAAAAACAGAATTTCTTATTGCTTAGGCACAGCAGTGCTTTGATCTAAATGCTAATGTCAACATGCTAACATGCTCACAATGACAGTGCTAACATGCTGATGTTAAGTACTGTAGGTATTATGTTCACTATCTTAGTTTAGCGTGTTATTATGCTAAAATTAGCTAATTTTCACTAAACACAAAGTACAGCTGAGGCTGGTGGGAATCGTTTTGCAGGTAGCTATTAGATTATTAAGTATTAGACAAATTGAAGTGTTGTCCTGATGGACTATGTGCTAGAGGAAAGGTTAAGGGATCACCAAACTTATTACAACCTGAGAGAAATATAAAGTTTTGTACCAGTCCATCCAACAGTTGTTGAGATATTTCAGTCTGGACCAAAGTGGTGGACCAACTGACAGACATTGCCATGTATAAACCATGCTGCTAGCATGGCTAAAAATCAACCAAATAATAATGCTACAAGCAGTGTATTCTATTATATTACTTCAATAACATTTGGATTTCTTTGTCACTTTCTCCAGTAACTGCAGTCGCTATTTTTGCAATCTGAAGTAGGAAAAGAATATACATTCTACCTAGTCTTGAAGAAAAATGAGGATGTTACCTGTAGCTTCTGGTTCAGAAATACTAAAGCTATTTATGGTGACTATATAAAGTAAAAGCAGCTTCATTTTTATTCAAATATGTGTATTTGTTTTTGCACATATCTGTCCTGCAACCACCATCTTGAGAGAAATTACTGGAGTGATTGATACCAGGAAGTAAATATATATCTATAAATACCAATAGCTTGCCTCTTAAATACATAGAAAATATCTCACTTGTCACTAATGTTTGTGCTTCTTTGGGCTAAATGAGTGTATTTATTTTTCCACACCAGTGAACAACATCGACTGTGATAACTTCCGACTGAGTGAGGAGAAAAAAGATCTAGAGGAGGAGGAGGCGGCTAATGGGCCTCGGCAGATCCTTCCCTACAGCTCCATGTTCATCTTTGGGCAAACAAACCCGTAAGTCACAGCTGGGAGGTGACTGAGATGAGTGACGTGAAATAAGATTAATAGTTTGGGTCGAATTAGGTACAACAGAAAGCTCATTAAACCCACATTTTTCCATGTACAGTGACAAAAAAATGAACATCAAATGGAGAATTGAAAGCTATAGATGACTCTTTTTTCAGCCCCAAACTATTTAATTCACCCACCTTGTTGAAGCAATCTTTGGCATGAAAAGTGGTCTCTCAAGAGGCAAAGTCCAGATAGGAGCTGGAATCTGGAGCTGGATTCTCCTATTTTTTGGAGTTGCAAAACTTCTTACATTGTTCATATTGGCACCTGATTATTGTTTTAAGACAGACTGGAAAAATTATGAACCTATCCTTTAATCATTTACAGAAAAAGTAGCCTGTTATCATTTGGTTAGCTTATCAAGCATTGTCCTCATAGAAATGTTCATTTTTAATACAGAAGTAGCTTTTTAGAAGTTGTCACACATTGATTTCATTCAAAGACATTGTGAACCCAGATGAGCCCGAGCCACGTGGTTTCCCCTCACGCTGATACGTTTCCACCTTTGTGCATTTTTTTTGACAAGGAGGAACATGTGTGTTATTCATGGCCTATTTTGGAAGGACATCACCTGAATACACCTAATGAGCTGTCACTACTCCGTGTGCACTTTTACAATTTTGTACGTGTGTGGTCTTGCAGGGTGCGGCGGCTGTGTCACTACGTGGTCAACCTACGCTACTTTGAAATGTGCATCCTGATGGTCATTACCATGAGCAGCATCGCTCTGGCAGCCGAGGACCCTGTGCAAGCGAACGCACCGCGCAACAACGTGAGTCAGACTGACATCTAAACTAAATAAATAAACATCTGGAAGTACACCACAAACACACTGGTTGTCAGACGCAGAGACGTACAGACCAGTATTTGCATTAAAATGCGGATGCTCACACAAGCGCATGAGGATTCACACACAAACACGTCTCATTTGGACGGACTGGCTGATTCATTCAGACTGATTGAGAAGTCCGTACTAACAGGAGTTGACAGTTCGCCCATATTGAGGAATAAGCTGCAGGAAGCACAAAAACAAGCATTTTTTTAAATCATTTGTGGTCAAATGCTCTCATTCGGACTTGAATAATCTTTTAATAAAACACCAAAAGTGGCACATATCCAGTTTGGAAAAAATGTTATATGTTAAATGTCTTTATAACTCTTGATGACACGTTAGGCCATGTTTTGAATTAGGAGGAAATTCATGCCCACAAACACATGACTTGACTTTTTGCATTTTTGACGGACAAGAACAACGAATTAGTATTCTATTCAAGCACACAGAGGGAATCTGAGGTGAGGTTGTGCGTGTGTGTTTGCGCGTTGTTTATTCAAGTGCTTGCTTGTGTGGGCGTTCAGGCAACGTGTGATAGTGCAGGGGAGTGCAAAGCTGACAGACCTCTGACAGGGCAGAGGAACACGTCGTGCATATCTGGTCCGTTCGGTTCACACACACTTCCAAAGTGTCTTAAACTGAGAACATCTGTCACTGGATCTGTTGATGAGTCATCTCACGGGATGTTTTCTTACTTTCTGTTTTTGCAGGTTCTCAAGTATCTGGATTATGTATTTACTGGAGTCTTCACTTTTGAGATGGTGATTAAGGTGAGGTGCTGTCAAAATGAAGATACACCGCGATTTGAGCTGCGAACCAACTCAGTTAGCATGATTTAGGTGATTTGCAAGTCAAATACATCGAGGGTTCTTAGTTAATGTCGAGCTAAATTTGTCTGAAATTGAAACTTTTTTTAGATGTTTAGGTTACATACAGTGTAACCGTGGTTTCATTAGCATTTCAGTGACTGTTTCTTCATGTAATTGGGACTTGCCTCAGTATAGTCATTGTCAACCAAATGAACCTGACTTTACTAAGATGTTTTGCCACCTTCTGACCTGCAAATCATCAAGTCTGTGTTCACCGGGACAGCTAGCACACAGCTGACGACAGAGCTGCTAATTGGGTTTGTAGTTTTACACGTCTCATCTGTGATAACACTCTGTCCAAATGCCAAATACTTTAGATAATGAATGCTGTTGGTCACTGAAAAAGAAGGCTACTAAATATGAAAACCAGAATTTTTTATGAGCTAAGAAGGGGTGACGGTTAGAATAGCTTCTAGATAAACCCTTATATCAAAGAAAAACTCTGTGACAGCTTGTATTTCTCTATATTATTCGATATTTTTTTTCTGTGACTCTAGATGATTGATTTGGGACTGCTCCTCCACCCTGGTTCTTATTTTCGGGACCTGTGGAACATTCTGGACTTCATTGTGGTCAGTGGAGCTCTGGTGGCCTTTGCCTGCTCGTAAGTCAACTTTTTGTTTATTCTCGCCACGTCGCTCAATACTTTCCCTAATCACAGCAGGGCTCTGAATATAATGAGTTTCAAGGATGGACACAACTAGGTTAGCATGCTAACACGCTGGAGCTCGGTGCCACTGGTCCTGTGTTTTGCTCTAACAAACAACTCCAATGTGTTCATCCAATTATTCCCTGTGAACTTGTAAGGCTTTTGTGATGCCTAGGGTTATTTTTCCAACATGACTATGTCAAATTCATCTTTCATTGTTACATAAAGTCTCCACAGCCCCTCTCTGCTAATTGGTTTAAGGTTCAGGAGGGGACAGGAGGAGACAGAAGGGGGAACGAGAGGAGACAAAATGTTATTTAAGTGCTAATGTTTAAGCTGGCATGTAATTGCAACTCCTGCAGCTCAATACACTGCAGGAATGAAAGATTTGTCGAATGACTGCAGTTTAGCAAATTATTTTTTCCTGACATGTTTTCTTCTATTTTTACCGTCACAGTTACAGATTGACATTTTGACGTATCAGATGTTTTTGTCAGACAGCTGTGTTTGTGTTCGAGCTACGTACTGTGTATTGTATAGCTTTATATTCATAATAACAGACAAGGTGGAGGTGAATTTTCTCTGCTGAGTTCAGACACCCTGGAGCTGACTGATAATTGTGTTATGCTCACTAAATACATTCAAAAAGTGAAGCTATGTTCAGATTGTCATTTAGTTTTTAAAAGTTTATTAGCAGACAGTTTAAGCTAGTGCTTGAATTGGAATGAAAAGGTGCCAGCACACTTAACCAGCATTTGGGGCTCAAATCATCATTGTTATTTATGGATTGAAGCTGATATTGGCTCTATACAGATCAAGAAGTCTAAACTCTTCTTCATGTTTTACTAGACACAGCTGCACATTTTTGCCTTCTCTCACAGCTACTTTGAGCATGAGACACTTACAACAATAACACCTTCAGTACCTACATTTATTATTAAGTCGAGGCACTTGTAATACAAGAAACAGGCACTCAATAGGACAGCAGTCTAACACGCCACTACTCTGTATGGATGAGTGCTGCTCCCGTTCAAGCAGTGGTTTAACCCACGGTTAGGTCCATTTTATCATCGCCAGTTAGCTGGAAGCAAAATTTTGTCCTGTTATACAATTTTAATGACGTCTTAAGAGCTTGTCAGAAACAAGTCTGTAGTTACAGTTTAAACTGAGTTAATGAGCCCCTTGAAGCTTACAGACCTGCATTCTGGGTCTCTAGAGTAAGAAGCTGATTACTTATTCTGTTTCAATCCATGTATTTCATGTCCGCCACTATTTCAGATACGGACTCTGTCCTGAAACTCTCCACGATTGGTCACCTGTGTATTTGTTCTTTCTTTGTATTTGTTCTTTGTTTCTTTGTACCGCTTTCTGCCGCTCTGATTTCTTCTCTTTTGCCAGCTGTAGATTGAAGCTTTTTCTGTCTTTTATCTGTTGCTGACTTTGTCTCTGTCTTCTCCCTTTTTTCACTTTTTTCCTTCCATCTTTTTCTTGCTTGGATTGCTTTCAGGAGCCTTATGGGGTAATGCCTGCTCTCTCTCTCTCTCTCTGCCTGTCTATCTATCCCACGTGCTTCCTGTTTGTGTCTTCTGCTTTCCTTCCTGTCCATCTTAGCTGGTGTCATTTGCAGATTTCATAGATGCATCTGAAACCTCTCTCTCACAGCTGAATGTTTCGAAACAAATGTCATATTTTGTTGTTTGTTATTCTTATCATCCCTGCCACAGTCATGATCAAAGATACTGGCATTTACTCTGTTTGTGTTATGTAACCGTGTTTGTTAAATCTGTATTAGGGTTACATAAGTGCAATTACCTGTTTTCCATTTATCAGATACATTTTCTGTGTGTTAGCAGGAACAACGTACATAATGTACAGTGGGGCAGCACAGTGAATAAGAACAACTGTACTGTACACTAAGAAAAAACACTTAAAAGGTTCAAGCTTTTAGAAGAGCAAAAGGTGTTCCAGATATTCCTGAACACAAAAGATCTGAGTGCTGCTGTCCACAATAAGCATCCAAATACAAAAAAGATGCTAATTGAAAACTATTAAACAGAGTGAATGGTAGATAGAAGTCACTTCTTTTTCATTTCTAGACAGAAAGACTTCAGGTATTAAATATGCAGGATGATGTAACTTTCAGCATTCTGTCAGTGTCTTTCTGACTACTAATGCACAGCTCATCTATAAGCCCCTGTCCTCATATAGCTCCACAAATAAGACTCTGATTCACTCATACAGTGCAGAAGTTATCAGATTGAATCCCTTCCCCTTCACCCCACCCCCCCTCCCCTCCCCCACACACTCACTTCCTGTCCAGCATTTTGTCATATTCACGGCATGTAAGCGTCTAAACAGGCTACGTTCACATTGCGAGTCTTAAAGGATCAGTCTAGTTTCTTATAGCTTGAATGTTAATTTTGTGGTTTTGGTTTTTCTATTGGTTATGATGACATCTTACTCATCAAGCTAGTTGCTGAGAGCTGGGAATGCAGTGACATGGCTAGAAAGAGTTTAGTGGGAGATTCAGGTGTGTTAGTAGCAGATAACGTAGCCTCCAGCCTCTAGCATCAGGCTAAGATGATGGAGTGGGGTACGGAGGTCAGGTAACCTCACGTCTTTTGAAGCCCACCTGCCCAGGTTTGTTTAATTTTCAAACTTGTAATCTTCAGCCTCTGCTGACACTGACTCAAGTGACATCACCTGAGGCAATTTATTAGACTTCACAGCTCCAGCTTCAATACTCCCCAACACCTGTAAACACACTTTGATGTGTGAAATCTGCACACTTCCCTTTTGATATTATACATTTTCACATAGGTTACTGATTTCCTAAAATACTGTCTTGTGCAATGATCATGTCGTACGACGTGATCAGAGCTGACACTGAGCACACTGACTATAATTCGGACAGTCTTGATTTTTCATGAATATCTCTACAATAGAGGTATTTGAATAGCAGGAAAAATTGTAAATGTGGGCAATGATTCAGAAGTCTCAAACCAATGTTGGTAAATTAAACTTTTAATAAGAGATCGTATAGATTTACAGAAGAAAACAGTGTCTAGCTTGGAAGTGATGTCAAGACTTTGAGATCTTACAGATCTTTGAAGCAGTATGTAACAGATTTAGGATCAGAGGAACTGAAGTTGTTGAACTGAGGAGTTGAAAAAGTTTGATTAATTTTGTATTTTTTTTTAATCTGTTCACTCTATCATTAAAAAACGGATCTGACTTTATCCACTCTCAGCTGCAGTGTGAACGTAGTCGTACAGATTGTTTTCATCAAATTGTCCTCGAACTGTCTATTGCATCATGATCATCCTCTTGCTATAAATCACATTTAGTCACACATTCAGTACATCATCACTATTTCATTTTAATATTTTATCATTCTCGTCCACGGCTTTGCTCTTTCACAGGGTAATTTGTTTAGTGCTTCTATTTGTCTCTTACCTTCGTTCCCTTTTTGATGTGCTTTGATGTCGTCAATTTGAAGTCCTAATAATGTCTCTGTATCCTCACGTCTGTGTGATATTTGCTTAAAATGTTTATTTTGCTCTGTCTTTCTTCTATATGCTTGTTTGCTCAATTTGTGTGGGTGGTGTTTGTGTTTGTGTATCGTGTGTGTTTGTGTGCTTATCATTGCTTTTTCTCATCAGATCGCAACAAAGCGTGGCCAGGTGGGAACTGTCCCTATCTACCTTTTTGCTTAATCACCCTCCTTGTCACCTTTTTCCCCCCACATGTGAAGCACAGAACTCCTCTTATCAACCTTTCCAAATGAATTTTGTTACCCTCCATCCCAAGGTGCTTGGGATAACATCATAATTTCCCTCCCTCTTTCTGGTCCTCCCTTTTGGAAAAAGTAACCTTCCGTCCCAATATTGGGACATCAAGACAAAAGACAATATTGGGAACTCCATTTTATAGCTTTCAGAAGACCAACATATAGCTGCTGACATATACTAATATGAATCTGGTATGAATCTAATATGAATCAAACTTAGCTTATCAAAGCTAAAAAAAAAAAAGTCCTTCATTTTCATTTCACCTTCCAGTAAATCTCCTTTAATCACGACTAAAGTGCGTTTAATTGGTCAAATTGCTAAGAGATTATACGCCTGCAGCTCGATTCACCTCCCCCGCCCTTCACCTGCGTCTCTCTTACCTCTTTATGCAGTAGACTTACACACAGATCAATAAAGGATTATAGCTTTCCAGCTGATTTCACCTTGACTGGCTATATCATTGAAAAGCAGGTGTTTCTTACAGCCTGCACAGTCACTGTATGTGAGGGAAATAATAAATAAAATAAATAAATTATAATAATAATAAAAAAACATATTGTATGTAAATCTCAATGGTTTCGTTTTTGCCTTTTTGAAATAAAAAAACATTTTTTTAGAAGTGAACAATCAGTTTAAACCACTGATCGTGATTTTATGTCCACATATATCCAAAAGATGTTTTTTTGTTCTTAACCGCTGGAAGAAAATGCTGATTGATTACAGTAAACAGGATCCTCTTACATGGTTGGAAAATGCTCCAAGTAATATAAAGTAAAGAGTAAAATAGAGATAAAAGAGAAATGAGCTGCTTCCAGATCCTCTTAATAAACAAACAAACATAAACATATTTAATTACAAACTGTTTGTGCTTCAAATAATATTTTTAACCTCATTTTAACCTGGATTTTGTAGTTTTTTTTAACAATCAAAATAAACTCTGACAAATTATCATGGATAAATTATCATAGATATCCTAGATAGAAGGATAGTGTCGTGCTTCCTGTTTTGCTGAGGCGGTGAGCTGATTGGACATCAGATCTCGCGTCTATAAACAGGAAATGTTCCTCACTCTCTGGAGGGGGCAGCTGAGAGGACCAGAGTCATGATGGCTGAGGATGACCTCACATGCCTGGCCGCTGTGCACGTCAAGCAATCAGTGCCGATCAATGTGCATCGATGTGAACACGCGACCTTGTCCCCCCATGCCCACGGTGCTTCTGAAAGCTATTGGGAGACTGTTGCTGTCTCAATGTGTTGAGGTCCTCGAATAGCGAGGGCTGGCGTTGACTTTGCAGATTGCATGCCAGGGTAACCAAGTCATCCAAGCATGAGAGCTGCATGCCATTTTGTCAGACGTAGAGTTTTCCATCGAGAAAGGAAAAGGCCCGAGACTTAAATGTATGGAACCATGCTTCTCTCCTGTGTGAGCTCCGTCCCACCTCACCTTATACTCTACATCACATAAAAAAATAGATATAGCTCATTATTGTTTTTCACCCAGCCACAACTTAAAACAGTTGTTCTCATGAGTCCCTCAGTCCCATGAATAACATCCACCAGCCTAACAGGTGTATTTTTAAATGACTGACTAATCTGAGTGGGCCTGAGTGAGTGTGTGTGTGTCTCTGTGTGTATGGGGATGTTTAAAGTGAAGGAAGAACAGGAAGGAAGGAGATAAGAGAAGAAGCCAGCTGATAGAATGATGATGCTTTATTTTACAAGTCACTTTGTATCCAAATTATTTCCTAGAAATGAGTTCATATCTACCTTATTTTCCTGGAATGGACTTTCAACTTATTACAAGGAAATTGACATGCTGTTCAATTACTCAGACTCACTTGTTTGAGTGTTTAAGAAAGAACCAGGAAATGTAGTCATCTTTAACTTAGTAGATAAATAAAAGTGTGAAGGCTTACTGTAATAACTGAACAAACTGAGAAGATCAATTTGGTAAACAGAGATATAGATATACTCAGTTGCTTTTGGAAACTTTAGTCTTCATATTTGTTGAATTTTATGTAGTCTACATGACATATTAATTGGACAAAGTGTCAAATACTGTATACTAACTGAAGGCGAACCAACTGATTTGATTTTCCTTTATGTAGTCCTCATGTATTCCTTTGTAGGAAAGTTCACATGAACTAACAGTTATGTCAATTACTTTTTAGTAAAAGACCTGTAAAATAAAGTGTTGATGAAAATGACCACAACTGAACTCCTGTTTGTGTGACGGTGAGCAGAAGTCACTGGATAAATGCTGCATGTATTTTTATAATGTCTGTTTAAGGACGTGAGAGCGTAATTTTATCTTTGTTAGTTTGGGTGAATATAGAATTATTTTTACAATAGGATTACTTCCTGTCCCCTGAGGATGAAAACATTGGTTGGTTAGTAACTCTCTTGTGGTTACATTGTCATGTAAGGAGTAGGGTTTTTAGACTTTTTCTTTTCTAGTGTGTTTGTGTCCTTCTCTGCACCCTTCACACGTGAAATTATTGCTATGCACACACACTCACACACAAACACACACATATGTATACACTCTCGTTTTCTACTTCTCAGAATTTTTTAAAGAAGGAACAAATGAGAAACACTTCTTATCGAGAGTGACAGCCACATTGTGTGTTTGTGTGACTAATTAATTAAAAATCCCTCTCTCACTGTCCTTGGCCAATGTCAGTCTCTGAGTGAATGATGGTTCAGCTGTATGTTATTAGCATAAGAGCTAGTTTTTAAACCCCCACACCCACCTCCCACTCTATGACCATTTAACAAAACCTGCTACATTTGCATATGACTGACAGCAGTGGTTCCTGCAAAGAAGCTGACTCCTCAACCAGGGGCTGATTCTTTGTGCATTTACTTAAATACTGTTAAATGTTTGCATGTTATTCTACAGGAACAGCGTTTTAGCTTTGTGTGACTGTTAGAGTCTTTTAGTGACACACTAACAATGGCAACAAATCTGTTACTGTTAGTAAAAGAAGCAATACAACAGTGATACAGTTAAAGTTCTGTATTAAAACAGTAAACGAGTAGTGAAATGCACACGTGAAGAAGAAGAGTGGAGTTTGAAAATGGGAAAGTGTAAAGGATGAAAGGAAAGAAAAAAAGGGTGGAAGGAAGAAAGGAGGATGTGGGAAGGAAATGATGAAAGAGAAGCACAGAAGAAGGGAAGAAGAAAGGAATAAAGGAAAGAAGAAAGGCAGTAGAGAAGGATGGAGGATAGGAATAAAAGAACAGACAGATTTAAGGAAAAAAGAAAAAAAAGACAATGAATGAAGAAAAAAGAAAAATGACAAAAGAAAGGAAAAAAGGACAGAAAGAATAGAAGGAAGGAAAAAAGAAGAAAAAGATGGAAAAAAGGAAAGAAAAAAGAGGAGGAAAGAAAGAAGGAACGGAAGAAGAAAGACAGAAGTGAATGTTGGAAGATAGGAAAGGAAGAAAAGATGGAGAGAAGAAAGGAAAAAGGACAACGAAGAAAAAAAATTATAAAGGACAGAAGGAGGGAGCAAAAGAAATAAAGAAGGACTTAAGGAAGGAAAAAAAGAAATAAAGAGAGATAAAAGTATAGAAAGAAAAGGAGCGGAAGAGAAAAGGTAGGAGGAAGGGAAGAAAGAAAGAATAGGAGGAACACAAGGAAGTGAGTAAAAGAAAGAAAGAGGAGGGAAAGAAGGAATAAAGAAAGAAGAAATAAAAGAGAGGCAGAAGAGAAGAAAAAATTGATGATAGGTAAGAAGGAAGGAAAAGACAGAAGGAGGGGAGAAATGTAATGTAACTACAATAATCAGAAGAATCAGTGCAGTAAAAAGTACATTATAGAAAATATTAAACATCACTTTAATAAAGATACTTTTGCTACTTTCCACCTCTAAACAAATACATCTTCCTCTATTATAGCACGTTTCTGTAGAATAACATTATGTACTCACATGCATGTACTCTACTAACAGACTATAAACAGGTATTTCTCCATGTACACGGTATACCTGATGTACTACAATCAGCTCTTGTTACTGGAGGATGGCATGGAAGGGTTTACATGACTATCTGTTACACTACATCACCCAGACTAACTGTACTCTCGATCTGCACAGAGGGACGAAAGGCAAGGACATAAACACCATTAAGTCCCTGAGGGTCCTCCGAGTCCTGCGGCCACTCAAGACCATTAAACGGCTGCCCAAGCTGAAGGTACAGTAATCCAATCTGTCACCAGACAAGCCCATTCTGGAAAAAAAAAGAGAAATACCGAGCAGCTGGTGTCATAGTCTGTGACAGCGACAGACACACTATCATGAGTCAAACACATTTACAGTATATCAAGGAGGAGTGGATTTATCTGAATTAAAACAGTTTCAAATCAGATATAAATCTTTCATTTGTAGCTCTAGATGAAAGATTTGAGCTGTTTGAGCTTTGGGGAGTTCTGGGTTGTGGATTGACAGAAGTCACACAAATGGGAAGTAAGTGACTGAATATTGCTTCCTTTTCTGAAGTAGTTCTGTGCATGGAGACTTAATGAAAGCCTGTTATTTCTAGGACATTCACTCAAAAGACAAAGACATAAGCACAGATACAGGAGGTAGACAAAAATAATTGAGAAGTGGCGCTGAAAAGTTTGTAGCTGCTCCTTTGTGGAGAACTGCAACTGTAGTTAGCTTAGCTTCACAGCAGCAACAATAGAGGTCAATGGAGGTCAGAGTCACGGCAAAAGAATAGTATCAAAAATCCATAGAAACTTATCAATCCAACGTTCAGTATGTGCCAAACACTTACATTTTTACTAAAATATGACTAAATAGCTTCTATTTCCAGTGTAGTTAGCTCTTTACCTTTGCTGCAACCAGCTACGTTTGCTAATGGTTGTAACAAATGACAAATACCAACAGCTAACCATGCTAATAAACATGTTAACTTATATATGGGCAAAACTAATGATGGTATTGATAATATTTTCTATTAAATACTTTCTTCACCATGAATCTGGGTCACCATTAGTATTCATTATGATTTCTATAAGTCCAAGATGAAGGAGCGACTTTTCAGAGCCTACAGTAGGTGAGTGTTTGTCTCAGAAGCTGCTTCAAAGGTACGTCCTATCAGGCTGGGTGCCAATTACTGTAGGAGTCGACCCCGTTTACACTGAATATGTATGTGATGTACTGTTTCAGCTCGTTCCCTTTTGTTAGTGCGAGTTATGTGTTTGGAATATGTTGTCATGCTTTTTGTGACTATTGTTGATATAGTAATTTTGGAGGCATTCTTGCAACAGCATTTTGAGCCTGATTGATACGAGCCAGTGCAGTTTTGCAATCATATGGCCTATTTGGAGCTCAGTTAGCTATCACTTCACAATGTTGGTATTCAGTTAAATATGAGCCACCTTTGTCGTAGTGTTTTGTAATTGTGATTAAGTTAGTCTTTATATACAACGTGTTAAATTTGTGTGTATGTACAGAATTACTTGCTGTACTTCCGAAAAATATAAAAGAAATGAACCAGAGTGCTTCTATATTATAGAAATAGCAAGTTGTCAAAGAGAGACATTAAATATGACAAAATCACTCAGAGTAAATGTGAAGAAGGGGAGAGACCACATTGCACCACATGTCCCCATTCATTGGATGTACAGAACTCAAAGTATTACAATTCTGCAATATGTAAATCTGAATGTATTTATGGTGAGCTGGTGATATCAGCAGAACTTACTAAAGCCACTGTGGTATTTTTTTATATGATTATAGCATGTTTCAACATATTCTGGCAGCATGATTTTTAATTCATAGAGCAAAGTGTAAGGAGAGAAGGAGAATTTGCATTATCAAAAAAAATGCTGTTGGCAAGTAAAGACCCTCAACTGTTTCCTATGACGCAGAAGTGACAGCTTCCCTCTGGTGAGTAAAGGCAGCTGATCAGCCAAAAGTAATGGATCTGACAAAAGATGAAAGATCGGATTGGAGTAATAGAAGTGAAATGATTGAGACAGATCAGGGCTGGCAGAGTGACGTGCATCCACAACGGACAGGCTGGTAGAGGAGGGGAGGAATATACTCTGTCCTCACTCTAGAGACAAAGGCCTTGATGGTAATCATCCATGCAGCAGTATATTCATTGGTTAGATTGCATACATGTCAGGATGGATAGACAGAGCATTTCATCTCACAGAGAGATCACAGCACGAGCTGACAGAGGAAAATAGCTGGACAGTGAGAGTGACAGGCAGGCAGACACAAAGACAGACTTTATGCAAATATGTGTGTACATACAGTACACCCAGCAAGCACTGATTTGGTAGTTTGAGGGTCAGAAGACATCTAGACATCTGGCTTCAAACACTACATATAACTATTGTTTCAACAGCATTAATTGTCTATATTTCAACAGGAGGCAGGCATTAATTGTAAATTGAAATATAGTAGTTAAATAAATGCTGTTGAAACAGTAATGAATGTGATATATGACATATGACTGACATGCTAACACCTTTTAAGTTGATATGGTTAACTTGTTTGCAAACAAAACATCCAGCACATATGGATTAACATTAGAATTAATTTGGAGTTGGGTTTCTGATCACCTGATGAATGTTAAGTCCAATATTCACTCTCCTTTAAGGTCTGTTTTGATTTCCACCAACTCCTAAAGGAAATGTTAAACACTCCACTATGTTCACCAGCTAGTAGCTGATGTTGTCTGTCTGTTGTTTGGTGCTGGGCAGGTAGCATATATCAGGATTTTAGAACATTTTTGCTAGTTGCAGCTGGAAACGACAATGATGAGAGCCGTGAGAGTGAACCCACATGTTGACTGGGACTGCTTTTTAAATCAGGGACAAAGCTTTTTAACCAAATCACCAACCTTACAGTTTGGGTTATGTATTGGTTATGGTTAAAGCAAATTCTTTACTATATTTTTACAGAATTTTGGGAAAATTGGGAAAAATCTGTGAAATAAAGATAAAAAAGATTATAATCAGATTTTCAGGGTTTTGTCTTGATGGGAAAAGCTCAGAATATGGCTCCTGTATGTGAAGTAAGGAGAAAATGCAACAGAGCTGCTGATTATGGTGCAAATCAGCCAGACCCTTGAATTTAACAAAAAAGTGAAACTAGAAAATGTTTTGTTTGGTTTTTGTTTGTTTCAGTGGCAGTTTTAATCCAATTTACAGTCAGATTTTTGCATTATTGATTTTTTATTTCACCTGTATAAAATAAACACGGATTTAGAATTTGTTTCTGAAAAATTAAAGCAGAAAATAATGAGCCAGTTATGGTTAAAGTAAGAATAAGCAATCAATACAGTCTCCTGAAAACCATGTGTAGATATCAGTCCTTCACGTCAATACCTTACATTTACAGATATGTGTATGTCTGTGTTTTCCAGGCTGTATTCGACTGTGTTGTAAACTCTCTGAAGAACGTTCTCAACATCCTTATCGTCTACATCCTCTTCATGTTTATCTTCGCCGTTATCGCCGTGCAGCTCTTTAAGGGCAAATTCTTCTACTGCACTGACGAGTCCAAGGGTCTAGAGAAAGACTGCAGGTACATAATCCAAACTTACTCTTCTTCAAGTCTGAGTATCTTCTTGATGAAACTGTATTTTCAAAAGGTCAGTTTTAAAATCACCCCTTAAAAACTGACTATTTATTGAGACTTGTACCGTTTTGCACCTTAAGGCTGGTCCACAACTACATTCAACCATTGTGGTTGCCACCTCGTCAGATATGTCAGCTATTTACCTTTTTTTTTTCTCTCTATCCTCTTTCATTACATCTTTTTCTCCTTATTCTGTCTTTCCTCCCGTCTCTCTCTCAGGGGTCAGTTTCTGGACTACGACAGGGATGATGTGGCAGCTCAGCCCAGAGAGTGGAAGAAGTACGAGTTCCACTATGACAATGTTCTCTGGGCTTTCCTAACGTTATTCACTGTGTCCACCGGAGAGGGCTGGCCAGTGTAAGTCAGAACAACCGTCACATCACCTCATCAGCAACCTTTTATACATGAAATGATGTCAGCTGGACACAATGATTTGCATGCTGAACATGGAATAGATAAAGTAAAAAAATAAACAGTGAAGATGGCCACAATTTGTGGTTAAAGTCGTGTTCATCAACTCCTCAATACTGTTGAATCATGTAGTTCTTGTCTGCATTGTTAAAATTTCCTTTAGTGATTTGTCCTGAAACACACTCAGCACACCTGCAAGTAGACAGCAGCACGCAGATTAAACCCAACTGATTTCTCCCAGGCTTAATTACTGTGCATCTCTAAAGATGCAATCAAGGCTCATTGCATAGACATCTTCAGTCTGCAATTCTGTGCCTGAGCTAAAGTACCACCAGATTCATCATCATCATCATCATCATCTCTGTCAAGAACCATTTATGGCTGTTTACTTATTTAATTCAGTCTACTTACCTAACAATGAGAAGTAAATTGTTAAACTGACTAAGCTTGTCATGATCATCTAAAATCACACGCTCCTAAACAAGAAGTGACAGCACAATAACACAATGACTGTAACAGAGGACTCGCAGCTAAGTTTTAAATTTAAATATACAGTATATCCAGTTTCTGGTTTGCGATACCTAAGAAATCATACCACTGATACGTTACCTTCTGCACACCCATACTCACAAAATGTTACAACTCTTTAACTTGTAGAGCCATGCATTCTTATTAAATGTAACATGTTTATTTGTCAATTAATGAAAACCTACATTTTTACAGAGGTGTGGGTAGAGCTCTGCTTTTAAAGAGGATGAGTGGAGCTGATGTGACCGGCCATGATTGGTACCAGTTCCTAACACACACTGAGAATTTATGATTATAGATTCCTTCTAATCTCACCCTGTTTCCAAGTGTGCCTCAGGCCATAAACATACCAAGGCTCAGGTCCAACGACCATCCTAATGCTGCGTTCACGTCATGTGGGATGGATGTTAGAGATGGGAAAGATTCCTGTGTTTATGACTTGAGAGCGTTCATATCATTGGAGAATTCAAGATGGTAGTATGATTGTAGAGTTTCTCATGTGAGGGTTAAAAAATTAATGTGCTTTGAAAATATAACACAATGTCAATTAAATATGGGTTTAATTTCCTTGAACACATGTTGGTTGACATAAGACATCCATGTTTGATGGGTTTTCAGGGAGCTCTACATTACTAAGCATCATGTTGGTTATACTGGAGCTTCCAGAATATGAGTTTCCCAGTTGTATGACTTGTATGATCACATGAACACTATTTACAAATTGGAAACAGGTAACCTCAGAAACTCCCACATGACCTGAATTTAGCAACAGCCTATCTGATGTCACTGTATGATTAGCATTAATGAAAGAGGATGTAATGCTGTATTACCAGTGGGAATTTGGAAAATTAAATGTTACCTGGGCAGATGTGCTGTATTTTTGTGGCCAGTATATTGGTGTTTGCTGTGACTTTCTAAATACATCTTCTTCATTGCATTATTTTAGAAATATAGTTTGATTGATTTAGATGTAAACCAATCATGACAATCATAATTTTATTGCATTATTTATATTGTTGGTAAAGGGAAAGATTTATTTTATTATTAATCTTGAAAACATTAAACTAAACTTTATACAGTATGTAGCTTCATATACAGTGACAAATCATCAACATACAGAGAAATTTTATGATTTAATGAGCGTTTCACCTCATTGAATGACCTTGTATTTATTTTAGCCTTTATTTACTTGCAAATTTTGAAAGGTAAACATAATAAGATTCAATAAGGCATTCAAAAGGATTCCAATTTGATAAGTGGATTAGATACTGGATTTAATTTCAATAAAATGCTATCGAACCCCATCCCTAGTGCAAGCAGTGCTCAAAAAGTCTGAGAACCCTCAAGCACTTGCGGTTTTCACAACAGGAAAAACAGATTGTGTAAGGGTAGACATTGAAACTGGGCCCACAAGTGCACCACTGTATCCTGTGTTGAAAGCGCACAGTGTACCGGACTGTGCCTTGACTCATTCATTTATTAATATAATACATGAAAATTAATATGTAATCCAGCATTTACATGTCAGGATGTGGAAACTCTGAAATTCAGTGATTTAAAAACAATGAAGGGGCCTTTTGAGGGAAATTTATGGAAATTTGTTGAAAGAGTCTGACAAGCTGGATAAAGGTTGACGGACACGTCACCTCCAGGAAGACAGCAGAGGAAGGACCTGAATTAATTGAAGAAATTTTACAAGGCATTACTCAGTGCTTTGCAGACTGCTGTGTATTTCTACATGGTTGGTTGTGTATGAATCTCCAGCCATATCAATCCCTTTTCTTTCTTTTCAGGGTCCTGAAGCACTCTGTGGATGCCACCTATGAGGACCAAGGTCCCAGCCCAGGCTTCCGCATGGAGACATCAATCTTCTATGTGGTGTATTTTGTGGTGTTCCCTTTCTTCTTTGTGAACATATTCGTGGCTTTGATCATCATCACCTTCCAGGAGCAGGGAGACAAGGCCATGTCTGAGTGTAGCCTGGAGAAGAATGAGGTGGGGGAGTGGAAAGTGGTGCAGTTTCTTGGTTTTTCTGAAAACAATGACCCCCTCCCCTCCCCTACATGCAACAAGAACACACACACACATTATTTCTGCAGAAGCTCTAGTTTCTGAAAATGTTTGTCTCTTGCATCACAAATGTTTTCTTCATTAGAAATCAGAACACATGCTGAGCCACTTCTAAAAATCACTTCAGGCAAATGATGTCTAACTATCTAACAAGACTTATAATTCCCTCAAACAAAACAAAACACTGAAAAAGAAAGCAGTGGGGTTTGTTTCTCCGCTCTCCTCATCTCCACTTCACAGGGACTTTGTTAATTTCATGCTGTTTTTTGTCTGTAAAGTATTGGCTAGTGATCAGAGTACTTCGATTTACAGTACAGTCTCATCTTTGATATTACAAGAACACTTAGAAAACCCTCTTGTGCTGAGTTAGCTGTCTTTTGTGTTTTTAAATTTGATTTCCAGCACTTTCTTCTATGATGAAAGGTGTTAAGTTCCTCTATCAGAAAGGTTTCAGACACAATCCGTTTTGTCTTTTCTTCAAACAGAGGGCTTGCATTGACTTTGCCATCAACGCCAAGCCACTGACCAGATACATGCCAGAGAACAAGCAGTCCTTCCAGTACAAGATGTGGAAATTTGTGGTGTCCCCTCCGTTCGAGTACGCCATCATGACTTTAATTGCCCTCAACACGGTTGTGCTGATGATGAAGGTCAGTGATTCCTCATGCTAATGAGACAAAGTGCCAACTCCTAAAATCTCAGCCAGAAAAAGCAATGTATCGGCTCAGTGATACAGTTCCCAATATGATACAGTGCACTGTTAAAATATTCATAAAATAATTGCAGAAGCTGTTTCCATGAATCTGTAACATTTAATAATTTAGATCTTAAGGCAGAGATGTGATTACAATGACAGCACTGGTCTGGCCTTGAGACAAGGTCAACAATTAAAAATCAAACACCACCACCAGCACACCACAGCGACTCCTCTTCCAAACAGTGCTTGCTGCTATCAGAGAGAAGTGCTTGTTTCTTGGCAGTTCCTTTACTCATCTACTCAGAAAAGAAAATCTCTGTGGGAGCTTGACAGCCAGATTGAGTAACGCAGACTGGTGCCAGACAGGAGCTTTCATTTACATAATTCAACAACATTTCTAGTCTACCTCTTTTTGCCAGATTGTGTTCATAAACTCTAAAAATCTATTTAAAGTATATTGTTTTAAATCAGGCAACACCAAGAATGATGCAGTAAAGAAAACAGCATGGTGCTGTGATCCATAGACCTTTATCTACTGTATGTATTATAGTGTGACTATAGATACACATACAACTTAGACTTTCATATAGCCATATCTGTGTCTCCAATAGTCAGATAAGAAGAATGCAGCGTACCTGCATTAGTTTTACCCCACTAGAGGTGAATTTGTGTGGGTCATAACATGATACAACTATGAACTTTTTAATTGTAACATCTCAAATAAATGAAGACCTTCTCCATGAGAGAGGGTGACTTTAATGCCCAAAACACCAGAAGAAAAAGATATTAATTTGACTAATGTTTCTGGATAACTTGTTAACATGCTAATAAAAGTTTAACTAGCTAGCTAGCTAGCTAACAACTAGCTAATTGGCACTTATCCAGGACAGGGATGTATTATAGGAACTGGATGCTGGACTTAAGGATGGCACTCATTCAATCAAATGAAAATTGCTCATCTGGGGCATGAGCCAAAAGAGTTCTTAGCTTTCGTGATTGCTTCCACGTTGTGCAGCCGAGTGAATGTGCACAGTAGTGTTTCTCCCACTGGCCCTGCCCAAATAGTTCCCGCTCAGCTCATAGACTTAACATTGGGATGACATCACAAACTTTTCTAGGCTTGTCATATTTTCGTATCATGTCTTCAACTTTCTTTCCAGAGTAAATTTTAGAAATTTCCCAGGACCATGAAGTTAGTTTCATGGTTCTGGGACTGAGGACTGACTGATTGACTAACAACTAACACACACAGGCACACATTTCAATGTCACAATCATCACAGTGGCAGGACGGCTTCATTTAACAGATGCATTTACACCTTCTAAATATCTTCCTGGAGTGTGTGTTAGCACTCTAATAAAAATAGTCTGTAATGCGTCTTGGTTGCATTTACACTCGTAGTTTTCAGTAACATATCTGCCTAACACCGAAGTGGCTAAGTGAGTAGAAAGGATGCATCTTTTACACACTCACTGTAGTTCTTTCTATCACCACATATATTCAGTGTACTTTTTTCCGTCTTTCCTCAGTTTTACGGAGCTCCGGAACTGTACGAGTCCATGCTGAAATATCTAAACATCGTCTTCACAGCCCTCTTCACACTGGAGTGCATCCTCAAGATTATTGCCTTCGGTCCACTGGTGAGCTGTCAAGACCATATGCTGCGGTGTACTCTGCAAACACTAGTCAATTATTCACTGTTATGTTGTTTTTCTGTTTTCACATATGAGGGAAAATCTCTTTACCGGATACACAAAACATGGATGGATGTTTCTTGAGGGAATGAGATTTTAATTGTGCATGAGTACATAAAATGTATAATATGTCCAAAAAAAAACAGTAAGTAAAAGTGCAATGTGGTGTTTTAAGGTCTCTAATTCAGGAATGAGGAGGGTAAACTGGTAATAAAAAATAGGGATGAATGGAAGAGTGCACAAAAAGAATAAATCTTCTCACAACATGGGTCCGTCTGGCCTGCAGCAAGGCATTTCATCTCCGGCTCAGTTCCATTTACAGGGTCCATTTATTAAATAGCTTTTCTCACACACCACTTACCTCCACCTGTTTAGCTGTTAAGCCCAGACGGATGGGCTCGCATCTGCTGGTATAAACGCTCAGCTCTTGAAGATCTTCAGACTGCAGTTGCAGGGCCTGGCAGCAGCCTCTGCCCTCAGGAACTGGATGCTTGATCAGTCTGAGGGGATCCAGGCTGCAGGCAGTCGCACAGCAGTTAGTTTATGCAGGACACCGTGTCAGCATTTGTGTGTGTGTGTGTGTGTGTGTGTGTGTGTGTGTGTGTGTGTGTGTGTGTGTGTGTGTGTGTGTGTGTGTGTGTGTGTGTGTGTGTGTGTGTGTGTTGTAAATGCATTTATCAATTTGTTTGCCCAAGGGAATGTCTAGATTCCTGTGTGTTCTATGGTATTGGTGTTGTGTCTCTTTTTTAGTGATATTTATATCTTAAATCCACAGTATGGGAACATGTTTTGTGCACCACTGCAACTTTTGCATATCCACATTTATGTTCGTCAACCTGTTAGATTAAAATTTATAGACTGTAACCTTTACTATAACTTTAACTGTGCATGAGAATTAGTAGGATTTAGGGTGATTGAAAATAAAGGGTAATCACCTGTTTGAGATGTTTATTCAAGGATTCAAGGACCTTTATTGTTGGTCAAAAGGTAGTTTAAATGCAAAAAATGAAAGAAAGGTATTAAAACTGTATGTATTTAAATTAAGGTTTAAAAATATTAATAAAATAAGTAAATAAAGAATATAGAATATAAAGAAAATAGTTTGCAAGGTAGAATGGATTTGTTGCTGCACCTTAAAGTATGAAAGGGTTAAAAAAGTGTTGGGTTTTACTCTGTCCTTTTTCATAATAAAAAGTATAGAAAGAAGAAGCTGAGTGTTTTAAAGTTTGAATGATCTCTCTCTATCCAGCCTAATTTGTCTGGTCTGTCTTCTTTGTATTTTAGAACTACCTGAAAGCAGCCTGGAACGTGTTTGACTTTGTGACTGTGCTTGGAAGCATAACAGACATCTTGGTCACAGAGATTAAGGTAAGAGCTGCAGCCGTCATGGCTCCCCTCCCCAAGTACCATTACACCAGTGTCTCATGGGGCACTTTGTACTGTACATGAATAACAGGCTTGAGTGCATACTCATAACTGCAGCAGCAATTCCACTGTGGCAGGGCAGCATGCCGTGATACTGGACGTTGATTTAGTCCAGAGAAGCAGGAAATAGGAAAACAGTTCATATATGTAATTATGTATTTATACAGGGAATATACCCCAAGATGACATCTTCATTTTCAAAGATATTTAGTTTACAATGCTTTACACAGAGTTGTTTTTATTAAAAATGTGTCTTTTGTATATTTTCTTACAAATCTGAACTGCTTCAGCATCAAAATCATGGATGTAGAAGTCGTCATGCTTCGCTATGCTCTCACTGTCTCAGTCCTCGAATTAAAAGCTCAGCCAAGCAAACCGAGAGCAAAAAAAATGAAATAATGAAAGTCAATACATAAACAAAGGCAGCTGCGGGGCAATAGGAGTAATATTGCTGCTGCTAGTTTCCTCTGTTGAATTACAGACACTGAAAAATGGACAAGAGAATTTGATTGTAGAGATGGAGGACTGAGGCGGTTTACTGTAGCTTTCTCTGTGGCGAAGTCGGTCTCTCTCTTTGTGTGAGTTTCTCTTCATGTGATCATTAGTCTTCTTTTCTGTCTCCTCTCTCTGGCTTTCCTTCTCTGTTTTTTTTTTCCCCTCTTTCGCTGTTTCCATCCTCTGCTGTGTCTTTCCTGGCGCCTGTGCCCTCACTCTGCCCCTTCTGTCACATCTGATACCTCTAGACGGTAAGTGGCTTTTCTTGTTGGCTGCTGATTTTGTCAGCTCCCCCATCAGTGTCTTGTTTTTTATCCTACAGCTTTAGTTTAAAGCATCTGAATCCTCAATGTGACATGGTATAAAAGAATAACACTGTTCAAAATGTATGTAAAAATGTATGCTTTAACAGGCACACAACCATGTAGAGCAGTTACAGGTGTGAGCTGTAAGATCTGATGTTAAAATGTGCACTGGAAAAATGTCAAGTCATTTAATCTCATATTCAGCCCATGCAGTTTCCTTAAATTTGTTTGTTTTTTTATTGCAACTAGATTACATTATCTCAACCCTGGCATGCTTTTTTGCTTGTTAAAAACAATCTCAAGACCCTAACGGACTCCATCACTTGTTTAGGCTGACATTTTATTATATTATTTTGTATTGAAGAGAGTCAGATGAAAAAAATATCATGTTCCTTCCAGTGGTTTCACTCTATTCCACTGATCGACAGGTGGCTGTAATTCACCAAAACACACAGCAATGCACCAGTAAAGGCAAGAAAAAAAAAACAGTGCAAGCTAGTAAATATGGACTTAAACAATGTGGGTTTAAAGCTGTTAAGAAAAATCAGCTTTGCAAATGTTTTCTGAGGAGGGAAATGCTTTTGTTAGACGTCAGGGATACACACAATGTGTTTTAGGGAGTAAATCTGAATGTAAACAGAAACTTTGTTTGTTCCCTTTATTTTAAAGGGAGTCTGTGTCATTTTTTGCTGAACAGTACTGTACAAGTGCAATTAGCTGAGGTTCAAGTAAAGAAGAGTTATTAAGTCAGGGAAGTCTCTCAGTTATCACTCCACAGCAATATCTATATACATTTTTACATTAACATTACTCAGCATAAGCTACTGGTCATACCAGACCAAGCAGGGCTTCAGCAGCAGTCACATAGTATAGCTTTAAATTGGTTCAATCTGGGTATAGTATAATATCTTACAGAGTCCCTGTTTTTCTCTCCCAGGACAAGTTGGTAAATCTAAGTTTCCTGAGGCTGTTCAGAGCAGCTCGACTTATCAAACTGCTTCGGCAGGGTTACACCATCCGCATCCTGCTATGGACCTTTGTTCAGTCCTTCAAGGTGAGTAAACACACACAATGGCTTACATGTAAACAGACAAACTTACGATATGTGCCTCTTGACATGCATGTAAAGCATATTAGTAAAACTTAATTTATGTAGCACGTTTCAAAACAGAAGTCACAAAGTGTTTTAGAGAAGGAGGAAAGAGAACTGAGTAGGAATACAGATGCTCTTTTCAGCAAAGAGACTTTGGTGTCGGCCTCATCTTTTGGATTGATTTGTAGTTGAATAAAACAATATTACACAATATACAAACTGAGGAATAGAGAGCTCAAAAGCATGCAGAGGCAACAGAGGCAGACCTCCTCTGTTATTGTAAAAATGAACCAAATAGCTCGCAGCAGACAGCAGTTAGGATTTTCACACAGTGCCGGTTTGCTCTCTAAATCCCTCGGGACAAGTTGAGTTAAATGCGGAGCGCTGGGCCGCAGCCGAGAGAATTTATAGTAGGTTTAATGTCAGTGGTGAGAGCTTTTAAGCCCAATGAAAATGGACAGTAGCTACAGAGTGTTAAAAGGTGGCTATTTAATTACAACAGATGTTCGCCTCCTCCTCACAGCGATATAAATAGCCGGTTAAAAGAATCTACCCTGCGGGTCAGGTTGACTGCTCGGGTTCTTAAACAAGACTGTAAAATCTTACAAGGGTGCTAGTCCTCCTTGGAGAATCGGAGTGTGTGTGTGTGTGTGTGTGTGTGTGTGTGTGTGTGTGTGTGTGTGTGTGTGTGTGTGTGTGTGTGTGGGTGTGGGTGCGCAGAGAAAGAGGGAGAGATCAAAAGAGAAGCAAAGTGCTGAACAGGTTTTGTATGTGTCCAGTACCTACCTGTGAACTCTGTGTGTGTGTGTGTGTGTGTGTGTGTGTGTATACATGTAGGGGAGTGAGAGGAGTGTATGTGAGTTAATATGTAACATGTTTATGCGCTTAGTGTCTTTAATGTGTATTTGTGTGTTTGTTTTTCAGGCCCTGCCGTATGTTTGCCTGCTCATCGCCATGCTGTTCTTCATATATGCCATCATTGGCATGCAGGTAAGTTGTGACCAGTTAGACTAAAGCAAGTCTGAATTCAATGATTCAGAGTTAGATGCTTACTTGAAAGTGTGCATTTACACACATCGTTCAAAATCCCTATACAGGTACACCTGTGGTTCACCCCAACAGGTGTTTTTACCTATCTTGGTCAGTTAGACCCCTTCTCAGGACTGTGTGGGAATCTACAGACTGCTTTATTGGCATCTCTCTGATTCTTCTATTAGTTTTGTTGCACCAAGGCAGAACAACTCATACCTTTATTATTAGTAGTAGTTGTGTATATTTGGTGACCTCATGTACAGTAATTCCCAGCATTGCTCCACCCAATTTCAACCTGAGCAGCAGTCAAATCAATAAAAATAAGAACCAGAATGACTTTTTAATTTGTGAGCAATAATACAGGACAACAAGAAACAAGAAAATAATAACACAGAATGCTGTTATGCAAAACTCCTCTTGGCTAATGTGTTTATTTGTGGTTAGTTTATCCGTTATCTAGTTTAATGCATTGGAGGCATAGAACTGATTTACAATAAGTGATGAAATTGTTCGGTCCTGACTGAAGCCAGACCGATACTGGATTTTTTGAGGCTGATACCGATATTGATATGTAATTATATAAAGATATGATAACGATATACTGGTTGATAGTCATTTTTAACATATAAACAAAATTTAACATACACATTTTTGAGAAGGTCACCTTAAATCAGTTTTTAAGGAATTGTGACCAGTACTTAGCTAAATATTTTACAGTTACACCTCCTAGACTCTGTTTATGTGATGGTTAGGGCTGTAAGACACTGTGCTGATCACAGATTGGGCCTCACAGTGATCACACATCCTGTTACAATGTGCTTTTATGGCTGGTGAGTATTGATCTAATTGGACAACATGGAGGGGCTTAAATATCAGCAATTAACACAAACTGAGGCTACCTCTCCTCTAGAGACAGATAAAGAAATGGGACAATAAAAGTATCATCTGTACAATATTAATCCAACAAATATAAACTACCTTTATAAGCCTAATAATGTTCAAATGTTTTGGGCTTTTGTAGATTAGGGATCCATTCAACTCCTTTGTGAGGCCTTAGTTTGTGCTGTTGTTGTGTCAGATTGCATTTATTGTGGGGTTGTTTTGTATTTTGTCCTCCAGTACAACAACACCACCAACATCTACCTCTAAAATTACCATAAAGCTGAACTGACGCATCTCTGACGCAGTCAATGAAAATTTAATATTGTAAGCTTCACAAACCCAGTATGTATTGCAGGGCTTCTGCCTTGGATTGCATAATATTGAAGAGGCGTTATTTTAATTCTGTCCACCTCCTGTTGATTCAACCTTTAGATCCCAGAGCCTCACAGCAGTAAGTCACCTAAACTTTATACATAATAAAAAGGAAGATAAAGAAATTATAAATGAAAAGTAACCTAATTGTATTTTTTAATTGCCACCATTAAATTAGCATATTACTGTTACTATATATAATTGTGGTGACCCTCTGTCTACAAAGAGATAGAACCCTTTTTACATTTTTATAGGTATAAAAGTATAAAGATTAACTACTTTTTATTCCTCTCATGTGAGATTGTTTTAGTGCTTGTGCTGAAAAAGTAACTAGTTGCTGTGGTAGGGGTCAAAATGCTACAAACATATTTGACAACTGCCAGAGGTCTCCTGGGCCCAGCAGATAGTTTATATAGACCAGCAGAATGGACACGCCAAGGGGCAAATAAATATTTAAAAAGAGGCCTCTGGGTAGTTTAACTGGACTTACAACAATGCAATCACAAGCTGTGTCAGTTATCTACTCTTTGTCTTTCTCAATTCATTTTCAATTCAAATCAGTGAAGCTTTATTGGAATGTACACATTGAATACAATGTGTACACAAAAAATAGCAGTAGATAGTACATAAAAGAGCTAATTACAGATACAGATTTTAGCGACATTGTCATTGATTCAGAAAAACAAAAAGGGAAATTTCTCTCTAATTTGCTTTATTGACATGACAATAGTCTAATTAAGTTCAGTGCTGTTAAAGCAGTTCATACAAGGGCTACCATACCGGCATAACAATTCAAGAACAAACTACAGTATGCATAACATGCTGTATTAATACATAGTATACTATATATTACTATTATAATACCACTATAAAATAAAATAAATGAAGAAAATGAAAAATATATACAGTATAAACACATCTTCCCACTCAGTTTTTTTCTACCCACCCCGAAATCCAATCTTGTTCAGGTTTGGGACATTTTTTTTCCGTAAAGCTTCAGGTTTCTGGTCAGGTTTGATAGGCTACTTAAATTTGGGATCAGTAAGGTTCAGTTGGATTAGGTATATAGATGTAGGTATGGACTGGGGCTCTCTCTGTTTTGGGCCTGTGAAGGAGTATTGTATTGTAGTCACTGTGCTTCAGTAGTTCATGCTAACAGTAGTGTATGGATTTAAATTCTGGGCTTTGTACTCATTAAACACCACCTGCTCTCCTGCTGCCTCAGGTGTTTGGTAACATCGAGCTGAATGAAGAGACCGCCATCAATCACCACAACAACTTCCAGACCTTTTTCCAGGCTTTGACCCTCCTCTTCAGGTAATCCTGCTTCCTTGTTCTAAAAATTCTGGCACCACAAATAATTCAGTAACTCCCACTCCCATCACTGTTCCACAGTGTTTACATTGACTTTGTGTACTTGTTTGTGTGTGTACCTCTACTGTGATTTGTGTTTGCTTCAGGAGTGCGACAGGCGAGGCGTGGCACGAGATCATGTTATCATGTCTCAGTAACCGGCCGTGTGATAAGCTCTCAGGAACAGTGGGGAAGGAGTGTGGGAGTGACTTCGCCTACTTCTACTTTGTCTCTTTCATCTTCCTCTGCTCCTTCCTGGTCAGTGATGTGTACTGTGGGCTCTGACTGAAAGATGCTATGAAGACATTTAGTGGTTTTGCTTGTTTTGGCTAGTGAACAACTAGTTGCAACTTGAACTTGGAATTTGAAAAAAATACTATATGCACAGAAAATGGCATTTTCAATCAGATTTCACCTAGATATTTGTATTATTGATTTTTTTTTAAAATACAAATTTCACACATTTTTAAACTAGCCAAGCCATACTAAGTCATGTTTTCATTCATCAGATGCTGAACCTATTTGTCGCTGTCATCATGGACAACTTTGAGTACCTGACCAGGGACGCCTCCATCCTGGGGCCTCATCACCTTGATGAATTCATCCGTGTGTGGGCGGAGTACGACCCTGCTGCCTGGTAGGTGCTTCTGCTGATCTCTGACTGGTACAGCTATAGCCCCCAGTGTTAGCTAGAGTCAGTGTTACATTTGTCAGTGTGGGGTGGGGGGGGGTGGGGGGGTTTTGGAAGAGAGGGAGGCTAGGAGACAGGAAACTCTAAGAATGGCTTCTGAGTTCCAGCAGGATGACTCTGTGACGTGGAACTGGAAAAATCCTGTCTTAGCAGCGGCGGGTGAATGACATTAAGCCTGAGCCCAGAGTGTCGACTGAGGATGGTGACGAGCCCCCTGTTGGCCGGACTGATGCATGTAAATCCAGTGTTCTGCTTGGCGTCCACCCAGGCCTCCTCGCCGCTAAGCCGGCGGGCTCTAAAGCTCCTCAGTCTGTCACTGTGGAGTGAAGAAAAACTATTTCTATCCAATCAACAGGGGCAGGTTTATGTCAGCGACCTCTATGCCCATTACACAGACACTGTTTAACTTGACTAAAGGACAATACAAGTTTTGAGTGAGACAGTGAGGCGTAATCTGGCTCAGATTATACAAGGCTCATTAAGTTTAAACGAAGGCGTCACAGGAGCCTTGTCAGTGAGTCAGGACTCCAGAAGAGGTGTGAGATGTGAAATATAAAATTGCCATCACCTGACAGACATTACAGGGGAGGAATTATTATTTATTCCTTTGAATATAGATGAGCTGCTCTCAGAGAGGTACCTGCAGTTACATTCAGTATATTTTTAACTGCTTTCATCATTATCTCAGGTTGCAGCAAGGAGTATATTTAGGTTTTCACTGATACTTACTTTAAATGATTTTCACTTCGTTTTTATGTTCCTTGCACATGCAAAAGACAATGACCACTTACATTTATAGTGAACACTTGCCATGTCTTCATTTTTTCTGGGAATTTGGGGGTTTTAGAGGGACATACTAGAAATTTACACAATTTGACTTCTTTTAGACCAACAAAAAATAAATGCTGTTACTTAAATGTTAACGCCCTTTAACAGATTATGGATAGATAATAATAGATAGATGTAATGGAATAACCTGTGACCTAATCTCTTGAACATGTTTTATCTTTTCCAGCGGGAGGATATGCTATCAGGATATGTACAAATTGTTGCGTTTTATCTCGCCTCCCCTGGGCCTGGGGAAGAAGTGCCCTAACAGGGTGGCTTATAAGGTTTGCACTCCCACACAGTCCTCTGATTTTCTAAGGGACTGTGATGGTTTTTCGGACTGTGAATGTCTGTTCTCATTCCCTGCGCTACCAGAGAATGACCCGACCACACATGCATACAAACATGCATCAATCCTCCACTAACCAGCTGGCAGGTAACCATGGCGAGTGCAGGAAACAATGCCGCAAGTCAGGCTCAAACAAAAGGCATCAGATGTGATGTCTAAGTTTTTTTTTCCTGCTTCTAAACACAGGAGTGAAAGAAGAGTGGGTAGTGAAAAGAGAGCATTGTGTGCTTTGTTTCCACTTTGGTTACTGCTGATGTCTCTTAGCATGCAGAAACAGAGGGCATCTTAAAGGAATACTCCACCGAATATCTATCTTTTGGGTGTAAGATACCAACCCTTTGGAGGGTGGCTCTGAATAGTTTGTAGCTGCTCTTTTGCGAAGGGCTATAACTGTAGTCAGGTTGGATTATAATGGTTTCCAGTGACCCTGAGTCTTGGAAAAATAACAAAAACAAAACAAAACAAAAAAAATCCATCAGAATTACCATAAAATATCTCCAACCACCCCTGCAGCACTTCTCCCTTCAATGTGTTCAGTGTGTTCCAAAAGCCACATTTATGCACTGTGTCAAGAAGAACAACAGTCATGGAGGGACATAAGAGATTGTCCAATGAAATTTTCTTGTTTGTTGCTTTTCTGGCTGACCTGACCGTCTCCTAGCACAACAATAATTTACTGATACAAGTCTTTTTAAATTTTATTGGACGTAATGACTCAAAATATGATAATAGATTGGGTCCTTTGTAATGTTAGTGAACCATATTCACTATATGTGTAACAGATTTATGGTTTACATGAATGTTCATGTAAGGGGAAAGTCATTTATTCTAGTAATTTGCTATTTTTTCATTTATCCATCCACATATTCTGTGTGTGAATAACATATAGAGTAAATTAAAGTTATTTTTTTTTAAAGTTTGTTCAAAACTCTCAGAGCTAAATACACTACTTCTGTGTCACATTATTGCCTCCTAGTTGCGCTGAAACTTTGTGTATTTAGCAATCTATTGAAAAAGTGGCAATTTTTTGGGGACATAGCAGATACAAGGGTCACTGGCAGAGTGGTGGGTTATGCTGCAGGAGTGGTTGGAGAAGTTTTAATGGATGTTTTGATACTTTTTATGCCATAAAACTGGGTTGCCATTGGAATCCATTGTAGCTACTGTGAATCCAAGCCACAAACTTTTCAGAGTCACTTTTCACACCTACATTACAGACAGGGTGAGTGTTTGATTCTCAAAAGATGTTCGGTGGAGTATTCCTTTGACACAAAATGCACTCTCATTTCTAAATGCATACCCTCTACTAGGATCCCTCCATCCAGCATCCCTGTACAGGGGATCCTCCAGAGGATCCTCCGGAGCATCCTCCTGTCCCTCCTCCTCTGGGATCCTCTCCTGAATCCTCAAAGCCAACGAGGATTCCAGATCATGATATCCTGGAAATCTTATTAACAAGGATTTCTGTGTTTTCCTCTCTTTTCTCTCCCATTCTCTCTTTTGTATTTTGCCACTTTCTGTTACAATGAAACTCCCCTTACCCCTTTTAATCCCTACACCATCTCACCTGGGAAATCTTCATTCCTCCTTCCATGGTCTCCTACCATCTTTCCCCCCGGGAAGCGGCCGTATGGCTTACCGTGATATGTACGAGATGCTTCGTGACATGTCCCCTCCACTAGGTTTGGGAAAGAAATGTCCGCCTCGAGTCGCCTATAAGGTAGAATCAATCCTTCCTCTTCCTTCCGCTCCCTCCTGCAGTCACTGCTGGTTCCCTGCTTCCACCTGTCAAACATCTTCTGGCTTCTGTCAATGTGTCACAGTCAGTATCTTCTGGCCTGCTGTTGTGTTGTTCTTTCTGTTTATCTGTGAAGCTCTGTGGCCTTGTCCTGCTCTGTGAGGGTTTGTTCTACCCTCTCTTCACTGTAGGGTCATGTAATACTGAGTTGAGGAAAACCATAATGTTTGCCATATCTCCACAAAGTCATCTCAGTGAGTTTCCAGCTGCAGCAGGAAGCAGTTTTCAGTAAACAAGCTCTGATGAACCCACTGTACGCTATCTGTCCAGCAGCCAAATGGCAAAGTTAGTGACTAGCTGGTGAAGACAGTCGAATATTTATCAACTAAAGAACCAGATATTTCTCTCAGGAGTTTGTGGAGTCTTAGCCCGATTTATGACTTCAGGACGCTCTTTGATTCTGCATTCCTAATGCAAAACTCATGGGGGAAAATATTTATTTCCCACCTGTTACTCAGCCCAGGGTGTATCTTCATATTTTTATTTCTGTAAACTCACAAATTTCTAGAGTCTGCCTGAAATGATAAAATATTTTCCCAGGGCAAAACCAATGTTTAAATCCAGTTTTTCCACAGACACTAGGCACTGCCACAGCCTGCCATAGACTCATGCAGTGGACTTAATGTACATCCAGCAAAGAAAAAAAGCAGAGCGCATTTACAGTAGATGTTCATTTCACCCCATGCAGACATTCTATTATTCAAGGCAGACTATAGACATTTGTAGATCCTCTGACTTTTCATCTAGCATGAAGTTCAGACATTTGTGCTTCATGTCTCGACAACTATGGGATGGTTTGCCATGCAATGTGGTACACACATTCATGTTCCCCTCAGGATGAATTGGAACAACTTTGGTTATGCCTTAACTATTCCTCTAGCACCATCATCAGGTCTAGATTTCACTTTATCCGATCCTTTGTTTAAAGACCATGACATTCCCATCACCCTCAACTGAACTTTGTGTTTAGTGCTAACTAGCAAATGTTAGCATGCTAACACGGTGAGCTAAGATGGTGAACATGGTAAACATTAACTTCTAAACATCAATGTGTTAACACTGACATTGTGAGCATGTTAGCATGCTGATATTAGCATGTAGCTAAAAGCCCCACTGTGCCTAGTGTAGATGTAGACTCTTAGTCTTGTTCCCTGAAAGGTTTGAGTAGGGAATCCTGGCTGTGTGGCTGAATCATGGAGTAGCATGGCAGATGCTGAAGTCACAAATGGGGCTAGTGGAGACCAAAACCAGAGTTAAAAAAGACAGACAAGAATCTTGGACTTGGATATACCAGGTGGACAGAAATGCAACTCCAAATGAATGATGAAGTTGCTCTGTGTCTGCTGGATGTGTTATTCTGCCCTCTAATGGCCAAAATCTGATCATAGAAGTAGGATTACATTTAGGTTCATATCCAGGATTTACTGAGTGATTTCTAAAACCTGCAGGATTCTGTAGTTTCATTTAGAACACTTTCACCAGAGCAACCTGGCACACATGTCCCATGATTATATATGATACTTGACTGATAGTGAAGTGGGAGTCTAGTATACAGCTCAGCAGTCCTCAGGTAGTCCCTGTGCCAGCTGCTTACCTCTTAGCATGCAGACTTAATGTGAGTGGTTCCAGTGCATGCACAGCTGTCTAAATGAATTACATTTAAAGCAGCCCTGCCCTTGCCCCAGTTAAAAATGTCTGAGTCTGACGTGGTCGCATCTCCAAATATAACTCTCGTTTTTGTGAATCGAGAGGGAAACACGTGAACAAAGAGACACAGAGAGCAGGAGTGCTCTTGAGAGCAAGGCTAGCATTTTTTTCTCCCATCCCTATTTTTCTATTTTTTTCTCCAGTCCTCTTTGCCATTGATCACGCTCCTTGTTAACCTCCCGTCTTAATGAACACATCTTCCCCTGATAGTCACAGTTGTCCCCATTACCCTTTAGTTTCCAGTTTCATGTTCTGTCTTCAGGCTAAGCTTCACTCTCTCTTTTGAATGATCTTTCTTTCACCGTCTCTAGGGAATTTTAGCTTCTCTTCCACTTCTCTTCACTGTGTGCACACGTGTGTGTGTGCGCATCTTAAAGTCTTAGTCTGCGAGCATGTGTCCCCTTGCATTGTGTGCTTTTTGAAGGTGTGTTTCTTTATTTATTTGTTGCTCATGTCTGCAGCTGCCATTCTTCTGCTCTCTGTTTCTGGGAAAAAGATGCAAGACTTTACTTGCATAGATGCTTTCCAGCTAAGGCACTTACTTCCCCTACTCCTCCTCCTTCTCCTCCTCCTCCTCCTCCTCCTCCTCCTCCTCCTCCTCTGTTCCTTGTCTCTCTTCTCTCCATCTCTTCATCTGTATTGTTATGCTCCCAGAGTGAATATACTTGCTCTCTTTCCTCATCTCTGTTTTGCCTCCACTCGGCTTAAAGAAAATGGCAACCATCAGCTATTGTTTTTCTTTTTTTCTCAAATGTTTCAGATGTTTCTTCTGATGGCTTTTGCTTTTACTTTATTCCATTGGCTCTTGATGTTTTTAAAATTAGAAGTTCTGTATCCCACACATGCCTCCACCACCCCTCCAGTCTCACTGTGAATGTGGTGTACTAATTCAAACATGCATGTGTGTATGAATCATTTAAATGCAGCATTGATCCAGTAGACCTGCATGCGGTGGATTTATGCTGATCAGTTTCTACTTTTTACATTGAATGTCTTTTGATACCTTTTGATGCTTTTGATGCGTTTTACAACCTACTGTAGAAATATTGATTAATTCATAATAATTGAGCCTCTTGGCTGTCCAGTTGTTGTTACTAATCATTTTCACTGCACTGGAATGCAGGGCTTCAACTATCTACTGTAACTTTTTTCTGTTAACCAATTAATAATTTATCCTATAAAATATCAGAAAATAGTTAAAACTTAGATCTGGGATCACATGATCCCAATTTCCCAGAGCTCAAGGTGACATGTTTAAATGCCTTCTTTTGTCTGACCAGCAGTCTAAAACCCAAAGATATTCAAAGTATAATGATATAAAACAGAGAAAAGCAGCAAATCCTCATATCTGAGAAGCTGACACCAGAGAATGGTTGACATTTTTGCTTGATAAATGACTGAAACGATTTATCCTTTGTCTAAATCAAAAGTATATCCTGACATCAGGTTTCAGTTTCTTGATTCAAGTGCAGGGATCTGCAGTGTCTTATTCTGGTAGATTTTTCTTTTTTTTTTAAGAAGATATGGTTGTCACAACTCAGTTACAGATATATAATTACTTATTAAAGGATAGTATTACACATAACTCTAATATGTACATATGGCATGTGAATATTGTATTACAGAAGGACAGACAGTCCTTTTATGTTTCCCAGTGTCTAAAGTGTAATAATAGTTTGATGGATAGTCTTCTGTCAGACTCCTGTTCCAGAGCTGTGTGTCCTATCTTTTCTCCTCAGGCCTCTTTAAGTTAGTATTTTCAGAAAGAAGGACGTGCTGCAGCATGTTCACAGCAGCAGTGAGAGCTTAGCATGTACACAGAGCTCACAATGCTTAGTATCATAAGCTAATCATATTTTAGCTTTTAGCAAAAGTGAGCTACACTTCCAGTGGATTTACAATAATCTCATAGCAACAGTAGCGTCCATAAACAGCACAGAGCTCCGCGCTTCCATCTGTTTAGTGCTATTAGCTTAAAATAAGAGTCAGAGAGTGTAGTGGTCACAGAGGCCGAGGCCTTCATCTGCATGGACTGAAGCAATCAATTAATAAATTGACAGGAAATTAAGCAAGCAATCAAGCAAGAATGCAAAACATTCTCTTACTCCAGCTTTCTCAAATGTGCTGCTTTTCTCTGTTATTCTATTATTATTTAGATATTCTAAACTGAATATCTTTGGGTTTTGGTCTGTTGGTTAGAAAAAACAAGCAATTCAAAAATGTCATTGTGTACTTTTGGAAATTTTGATTAGCATCTTTCACTCTTTTCTGATAATTTATAGACTTAACCATTAATTGACTAATCAGAAAAATAACTGAAAGGTTGTTTGTTATTGAAAATAATAATTAGTTGCAGCCCTAGCACATGACTGTGGATATTCTTCACCAGTTTTTTTATATCACTGATAAAGTTTGTATATATGCTAGACTCAACTATACAAAGAACCAAATTTTGAAACAACTTTCCTTTTAATTTGGCTTGCAAGTACATCTCTGAGCTGTAGATTGATTGTTGCTGGTTCATGGCCCCTACTCTTTTGCTTCCCTTCCTCTCAGCGATTGGTTAAGATGAACATGCCCATTGCCGATGACAACACGGTGCATTTCACCTCCACGCTGATGGCCCTGATTCGCACAGCCCTGGAGATCAAACTGGCGTCTGGTGAGAGACTAAAACTACAAAATCCAGAATCCCTCGCGGCCAGACTGACGTCTCTTATGTTAATGTGAATGATGCTGATTGCTGTGGTGCAGATTTGATTTGACATGTTTGTGGGTCCGTCCCCAGGGGTCCTGGCGCAGCATTTATGCGATGTTGACCTGAAGAGGGAGATAAACCGAGTCTGGCCCAACCTGTCGCAGAAGACTGTCGACCTGCTGGTGACACCACATAAATGTAAGTCAATGGGTTCTACTGAAACCCAGTTGCTTGCTTTCCACTTGACCTCTTCCTGTTTTCTAACTTCATTTCTAATATTTTATATCTTTCATAGTTTAACACCGCAGAAATGTCCTTTGCTGGTCATTTTAGTCTGTTATTGAGTCCTAAAAGTCGTATTTTTGGTGATCAAACAACTTATTTCAGGTGCAAATTAATTCAAGAATTTTACAGATTTGAGTTTAATTTTTCTAGTGTATTGATGTCAAGGTTGTCTTTTTTTCAGGTACTGACACAGATACTTGTAGATGGGTCTTTTATATTGGAAACTGGTTGAAATAATCATACTACAATGGCAAGTTTTAACACTTTTAGGACGAGATAGATGAAAATTGTGTGGTAAAATGGAGATTTTTGTCTGTTATTGAGCCTGCAAAAGCCTTACTTTCTCAATTCAGGTATAAAAGTCTGCTGGTGCAATGAGATCATTTCCACTTGTTTATAATATTTTTCTTTATTCTAGTGCAGTAATTTAAACAACAGTTTGATGGTTCAATAAAAGACAGAAATTACTTAATAACATTTTTACAGTGTGGTGCTGTGCTTGCTGTTTTTCTGCTCATCTGGCGCCATCTACTGCCCTCAAAGAGGAACTGTCTCTCACTGTGCCCTCTCCTAGACAATGAGCTGACTGTGGGGAAAGTCTACGCAGCTCTAATGATCTTTGACTACTATAAGCAGAATCGTGCCAAGAGGCTCCAGCAGCAGAATCCTTCAGGAGCAACTCAGGTATAGTATGTTGGCAACAGCTCAGTGGTGGTTTAGGCAGGAACTGCTAACTCTATTACTCACTAAGGTGATTTACAATCTAGCTGGGATTATGTGTAAAATGATTTTTTAGTGCCGACCAGTGAATCAGGTGTCTTATTTCAAGGTTCTTTGTAGTGTTCTCTTACAACATTAGCTCCTGAATTTAACTGAATGGCTTGGTATGGGCAACATAACAGAACAAGGTCTTTCAATTACCTACATAATGTAGAGTATGTAGTCCATTTTTACAGTATTTTACATACTGATCATACTGTAGCCTTAAGGTAAAGATCAGATACAATATATCTCGTTGACAACTGTAGTCCAGTCGTCCTTTGATGGAGGGTTTACTTGCAGCCATTTCTATGTGATGGCTTTCTTGCTCACAGCCAAAAGTCTGTTTTAGAGATATTCATCCTGAGCCATGATTTTGCCCAGGTATAATGTGACAAAAGAGTGGTCAACTGTTCCAAAAATTGTTTATCTATTTTTATCTTCTTATCTTATTTTTTCAGCAATCTCTTGCCAATATGAAAGAATTAAAGGGCAAGCCCAAAATATATGAAAATGGTCAGCCATTGTTTTTATCACACCACATTGTATAAATCTCAGTTTTGGAGTCACAAAATAGTGTATTATGTTCTTCCAGCAGAGCTCTTGCCAGGATCTTGAGTTGGTAGTTTTAGCCTGGGTTTCCTAATTGTCATTCCAATCATCCTCAGATATATTCAGGCCTGATTCCTTCTCCCATTTCTGTTTGACATAGACTGTACAGTCATTTTTGAAGTTTGGTATTCTATTGTAGTGTAATACTAGATGTTTGTTGTTGATGTCTCTGTTGTCTTGGGTGTTGTCCCATACACAAATTCCATTACCAACTGTTCCCAATAAATGATTTTTATCTCATGGTAACATTTCTGACTGAGTTAAGTGATGAAATAGTCACCATGCTGCCAGCCATGATTGTTTCACTAGAATAAGACACAATGTCAGTTCAATGACTCCATTTATGTGTCTCTGTCCTGCAGAGTAAACTGGGAGCATTGTTCCGTCCCGTGCTGCCCCTCACTCACATACAGGAAGTTGAACCGCCGTTCTCCAGCCCCAAACAGCCCCTGACACCCCAACCTGAGCCAGAGGCTAAGTCAGAGGCCCAGCCCACAACCACCGCCACACTGGTTAACAGGGACGCATTGTGAGTGGCTGTTTTTTCTGTCCTGTACAGCACAAACAATATTTTTACAACGTAGGCTGGGACTGTTGTTTACTTGATACTGCAGTATGACCTTCGAGTACAAGAAAATGTTTTCCTCACTATTTAATTGGAATAATCCTTCGAATAATTCCTTAAATCCAAAATGGCCTTAGAAAAGATAATAATGCATTATACAGATATTTGTCAACTGTTTCTTTCCAGATACATTTTTAACATTATAATTTTACATTTATGTAGCAGATGCTTATGTCCAAAGTGACTTAAAATAAGTGCAGAGCAATAGCTAGATATCATCAAAAACTGTCGAGTTGTAATCTCAAAAGGCTTTCAGCGTGGTGCAGAAGATGGGAAATGAATATACCATCCTGACTTCAGTGGGGAGTTTATTCCACCACTGCGGGCCTGAACAGAAAACAGCCTTAACAGAGATGAGCAGTCGCAGCGGTCCTTGGAGTGACAGGGCGGCCAATCGTCCAGAGGCAGAGCAGTGCAATGTTGCGTGACAGTGTAGGGTTTGACCATAGCTTGGACATAGGAAGGAGCAGTTCCCTTCACTGCCCTGTAGGCCAACACCAGAGTCTTGAACTGGATGCAGACTGCCCACACAGTATGATAAAATGCCCTCTAAGACTCCCCTCTCATTATGATAAAATGTCCTCTAAGACTCCCCTTCATTATGATAAAATGTCCTCGAAGACTCCCCCACAGTATAAGTTGACCCCTCATTATGATAAAATGCCTTTTAAAATGTCTAGTTATGGGTAAATCAGGATGAAACACCCTATAGAGTGCCTCTATGTGTGACAATCTGGTCCTCATGGAACCCTACAAACAAACAAAACAAAAAACAAAAAAAAGTGCAATTTAATGTTGGGTGCCTTTTCAATGAAAAAAAGGTGCCCTATAGGATGCACTGTATGGGAGAAAAACATTGTGAAGTGGGGGACCATTAAATGTATCAGGTGTCCTATATATGTTTTCACCCCTACCCCTGAGACAGCCTGAGTCTGCCACTGCAGGGGCTCCAACGAGGAGAGAGTTGCACTGGTCCAGGTGGGAGATAGCAAGCATCTGCATATGAACCTGGGCTACGTCTCTAGTGAGAAAAGAGGAATTCTCCTGATGTTGTACAGGAGGAATCTACAGGAGAGTTCTACTGCTGCAGTGTTTGCCAAAAACAATAGTTCATTGTCCCGGGTCACACCTAGGTTTCTTTGCTGTTCAAGTTAGCATCCCCACACTAATGTCAGTAATGAGGTTGAGCTTTAGATGCTGCCTTGACATCCAGTCTGAGATATCTGCCAGGCAAGCAGTGATTGGTTCCCTTTACCTGAGTGTCAGATGGAGGGAATAACAAAAATTGCTTTTATCATTACCATAGCAGTGATAGGAGAGGCACAGCATAAAAACACCTGCTACAATACCAACCTAGATTGAATGAGTTAATGTGTCTAAGCAGGAACAGCATTACAATGACAAATTACTTCAGATGATGAATGCATTCTATATACATGACACAGCTACATTATAGTTGTGAGATATACAGTGCAGACTCACATAAACTTGATTTTCACTGTGATGGATTGCACAACTCAAGCAACTTTGCAGATTCTGCTAATTGATTTACACACTGTTCAGAAATGAATGGATAGCAACATCTACCTGGAAAGTAGAAAAAAATAAAATTTGTTAGAACACTGAGGTAAAAATGTCATGAAACCATACACAGTTCTTTGTTATACCAAAAAAATGTATTTCCTAAATTTATCCCAATTTATCTGATCCTACAACACTGATAAGCACCAGTATTGCAGTCACAGCTCTTATGTGTTGTATACAGACTTAACCAGAGGAGTGCCATAAAACATTCCCAGTCTGGAGATGTTTCTCAGGCAGCACTGAGGCCCAAAGCCCGCAGGAAACTACAGAGAGGCCAATCAGAGGATGTGCCATATTCCACCAGACCTCAGGTACACAAACACCAAGAAAACTCCATCTACTAAATGTTATTTTACATTTACAATTTACTGTATCTGACATATGTGTTGCCTCCACATGTATAGTAATTCTTTTTCTTTCAGGAATTGGTTGAGATGAAGAAGGTGGAGGATGTCTCAGACACAGAGGGACATCCTGGCCTAGAAGGCCACTGCAGAGCAGCGTCTCTGCCCCGACTGAATGCTGAGTACTACGTAAGCTCTTCAGTGCTCATGATGCTTTGCTTCTTGTTTTACTGCTCACAGAAAATATATCTTTGGTTTATTCACAGTTTGTTTGTTTTGTTTTTTTCTTCTGATAATATCAGGCTTGGAAAATACAGACACTGTGGATACCTTAGATTTTCCTTTATGAAATAATTAAACCAATGGCTGAGATAGGAGACTTTGAAAAGGGCTGAAAAAGGCTGCTGGGTGGTTTCGGGTTAGTGAGAAAGCTATAAGCTAATAGAATCGCTCTCTGTCAGCCCACATCAGTTCATCCTGCTCACCCTGACCTTTCCAGTCTGACAAATTCACTTTTTTTTTTTTTTTTTACTGAGAGGGAGATTCAGAATAGAGATGGATTCAGTGAGGTGGAAGACATATAGTAAATCTGTTGATTATTGGAAATAGAAAGTTAAATTACTGCTACAGACAAAGAGAACACTGTTATGTTAGATAGGGACATAAGTATCTGTAACGATGAAGACCTGCCTGCTACATACTTTGATCTTGACTGATTATTACCAACCTTATTATCAGATTAATTATCAACAGTCTCTCACTAATGTCATTAGCTGGATTACTGAATGGGCAGTTTAGCTGCAGCAGGTGTGCTGGACTTATGACAGGAAATTAATTACAAAAATACAATAAAAAGACATGGATAAACGATGAATATTTTGCAGAAAAGTCTCTGAATGAGCTTGTATCAGCCTACCTTCAGTGCTGTTTTACCACCTTCAGATGAATCTTTTCTCAAAGGAACAGATCAGCATTTTGGGAAATATACTTGTTTGCTGTCTTTATGAAAGTTAGATGAGAAGACTTTTCCCACACTCATGTTTGTGTTAAGTATGGAGCTAGAGGCAATTAGCCTAGCATAGCATGAGAAATACAGTAGTTACAAGAAATAGAAATATTTAACTCCCCCTAAAACCATAAATTGTTGATTTCATGTTTCTGTTTGTACTTACAGTCAGGAAGGCTAAGTGCCTGCCGGTTAGAAATCCATACTTAACAGACTGACATACTGTAAGTGTCATATTGATCTTCTCATTTAACTTTAGCGTATTATTTAGCATTTAGCCTTTTTTTTTCCAAAATGTCCAAAACTATTCCTTTATATTCTTTACTGGACAAATACTGAGACATCAAATATAATAATGACTGAAACTATATTTTTAATGAATGTTCAATCTGACAGTGTTGACACACAAACAAGTGCAAAACATATTTTGTGTTAAAGTAGAAATTATCAGGTGATATCAGAATATTGTTTGACAGTAGAAATCCACAGTGTTTGTATTGATTCCAAAACTCTTGATTTTTAGTTGTCCTGGTCAGACAATTCAAACCATTCAAATAATACACTTCATCTAGTCCTTTTGTATTTTGCAATGGACGAGAAACTTATTATATTCTCTGTAAAATTATGATCTTTAATGCACTAACCTGATCACCTAAATGCAACAGGTTATCTAATTAATGAATTTCTTGGAAATCCTGAGGATATTATTCTTAAAATGTTAAAAATGTATTTGGTTTATCTCACCAATACAATTATTATAAAACTTATTACTCATCTTTTACATTTCATACAGTATTCACACTCACACAAGCGAGTTTTGCATGACAACAGTAATCCTTCTATATTTATGAATTTCTCTTATTTTCATCTATTTTTAAAGTGTTTACTTCTTTACTGTCATTTTGCGAGTTACAGTAGCTGCTCTTGTCTGCTGTGTATGGATGTCAAGATGCTTTATCTGTCCATCATTTCTCTATTTCCTGGATTGTTTCACCTGTCTGATCTTGTCTGTTTAGCTTCGCTGTTTGTCTGTCTCTGTGTTTTTGTCTGCCTCTCTCCCCTCACCCTGCTCTCTCCTCCCTCACTTAACATGAGCTTTCCCTATGTTTATGTTGCATTTTTGCTCTCTCTCTCTCTCTCTCTCTCGCTTTCTCTTTAAAGGATAAGACCGGCATATTCTATATTTTTCCTTTTGTCAACAAATCCAGTGAAAAGACCAAAGCTAACAATGTGTTACTCTGTTTTTAAAAAGGCTCAGTAGTTTGCTAAGACAGCTGGACACTCTAGTTTTTAGCAAAAGTTTCAGAAATAAGAGCATTTGACTATTTTCAGTTGTGGATTAATCCACATTTGGTGCTCTAGTAAGTATTTACAGCAGCAGGATGGTGTTTGTGGGACTGACTCAAAATAAACTACAGTGTGTGTGTGCATGGTAATGAAGTTACGTGTCACCCAATGCAACTGTGTGGCTAACTGATGTGTTTTTAATAGTTTTAAACAACAATTGAGCTCTATGACACAGAGAAACAAGATATATCAGATATATCATACACAAGTCTGTGTATCCAAAGCCTACTTACTAACAGACTTGTTAGTAAATCAATTCATTGTTGGTTTTGGTTTTTTCATGAGATTTGTTGACAATAAGAAAAATATAAAATGTCACCAGCCTTATACTTTAACTTCTTGAGTCTCTCCAATTCTGTCTTCCCTTTCTCCTAATTTTGATGCCCACTGCTAATGTTTTGCCCACCTCCCTCTTGTGTGTGCTGTCTGATAGCGGAGCCACCCTCGCCACGCCCCTGGGACCCACCTGGCAGTATGTACCACCTGTTGTGCCACCTCTCTGTTTCTCTTCTTCTTCTCTCTCTTCCTCTCGTCCTTGTCCTCTCCCTCTTTTCCTTCTTCTTCTCTCATGTCTGTGTTTGCCTCCATGTGCTCCTCTCATCTCAGTGCAGAGTTCACACCCTCCCACCTACATATACAGTATACAGTATAAGCTGCTCATTCCATGACATTGCTGATAGACATACTACATGCAACACACCAAATATACTCAGATTTCATCCCTGGAAAAGTATTTGTATGTGTATCCGGGGCACTCTGTCCTGCTTTACAGCCATTAACTACAAACTACAGTGCTACACTTTGGTGAAATGTGTGTGTGTGTGTCGTTATGTAGTAACGTAGTAGTGTGTAGTTTTCTTGTGTGTGTGATTGTGAAGCAAGGCAGGGACAGTGCTGCTGCTTTCCTGCTTTGAAATAACTGTATTTTCTTTCAATAACACCACAAAACCCGTCCAACCTTTTCTGTCATTTGATGTTACAGTCAGTCTTAAAATCGTATTCTTCATTCATTAAAAACAAAAACAAACAGAACAAGTCTGATTTATCTCTTGAATCTTTTACTTCCCCTCAGCTACAGACTTACAGTAGTTTGAAAGAATTTTTTCTACTTTTTATTAATAGCATTAATTCCATTTATCTAAAAAGAAAGATTTTAAGACTGCATAGTAGATAAAATGACTGGGTAATATCAATATTTTTTGAGTGTTGTGATATTGTTGTCTGACTGTAGCTACAGGCTGCACTGTGGGATAGGAACAAGAGGAAAAGCACAATCACCCCAAACCTGCCTGTGAGAGAGCGATTAATGAAAATAGTGCTCTACCAACATTTTGTCTGTCATATGGATGGAATTTAACTCTCAACACTTGTGGTTTCTGTGAGTTATACAGTTGATTAATCCAGATACATTTTGTTCTATTTGGAAACTAAAATTATTAACTGAAATCATTGGACATAGTCGAAGCAGTAACCAGTAGGTGGGGTGGTAACTTGGCTGCTGTTCCAGTTCCCTATCACATCAGTTTGTTACCTGGTAGCTGTACTGGTCAGTAAGATAAGAATTAGGTGGGGTGAGTGTCAATGACCTCAAAGCATTAGTCAAAGTATTAACCCCTAAAGGACAATTAGTGAATGTAAGACTAAGGAATACACAACTGTATATTAAAGCAACTGTAATCAATACTTATATGTGAGTCGCTGGAAGTGACAAACCCACAGAGAATTATTACCTGACTCTGTAGTTCCCTTCAGCTCTATAGAGCGTGATAGCAACTTTGAGCTGTTTTGGTTTACTGTCACCGCTCACATCAGTGCCACTGTACGCTACTGGCTCAGCACCAAACGGCAGGTGTCCATACAAAGTTACTGATTAGCTGGTTAACATAGTGGAGCATTTAGCAAATAAAGAAGTAACATATTTTCGTCAGAAGTTGGTAGAAACCAAAAACAGAACTAAAAAGAGGTAATGCTAATGTTGTTTCATGTCTGTCGGAAAGGTAAATAGATAACTGTACTATATGTTAACAAGTTTGCCTTATCAACTTAAAATTTAATAATATGTTAGTCTTCTGTTTACAATTTGCGTCTGCTGCCGCTAAGTGGTCATAAATCAGTTAATTCAGGTTTAAAGAGTAACTTAACACCCCCTGAAAATCTTGTTTTTGTTGACCTCCAGTGGTTTAACTTCTCAAATTGCTGCAGTGATGTACAGGTGTACTCCAGGACCCTGTGACATCACTGTTGGATGTGTTTACAGGTCGTGGTTAGAGGTGAAACAGGCTTGAAACTTTGCAGAAAAGGCAGCAAAGCACAGCTTTTCAGCCTGGTATTAAGTTACTCTGTAATGTTTTGAGTATCATACTACTGTTTATGCCTTTTTTTCATCAGTCAGAAGCAACAAAAGCAAGCATAGTTGCACTGAAGCTGTATATTTTTTGTCATATTTTGGCAAATATATGACTGTTTGGAACATACTGTACATATCAACAGACAGTACAGAAGTGGCTTATGATGAGTGGACTGATGTGAAAAGTTAATTTGTGAAACCAGGTCACTGTTAGAATTAATTGCTGAATACAGCTGTTTTTTGTCTGCGAAGGAACAAATAACCAATTCTAGGCTAGTGGAGGGAACATGAATATTGTAATTGCTCAGGCAATTGTAAGGTTTGTTATAGGAAGAAGATTGAAAGTACAAACTCACTGATAAGCCATTCTCTAAATGATAAAGCAGAAAAAAAATGTCAGATAAGTGTACATCACCAAAAAACAAGCTTAAACTTCATACAAACTATACAAAATCAAAGATGACACAGGACCTCCTGACTGGACTGCTCCTCAGCAGCAGACGGCTCAGTGCTGCCACTGGTGGCCAGAAGCTATATTGCAGCAGTTCTGCTGATCAAAGCAGTAATCACGTTTATAAAGCTTCCTTTCATCTGGTGAGTTTAAACGTTTCAAAATTTCTCCTGTAATGAATTTTATGAATGAGTCACTGAAATGTAAAGATTCCCTCTGATAGCCACTCAGGGCCATGATATGTGATATCTGTAAAGCCATCTTTCAAGCCTACAGGTTGTTGTTTGATACCTACAACATCAGTGATCAGGGGATTAGTCCTTTAAATGGAACAGAATGTGTTGATTTGTAAAAATTACCTTTTTACAAAAGATAACACTTCTTGCAAAGGTTAGAAGTAGTAGCATAAAATGCCACAAAGGCCATTGTCCGCACCCCACCTCTTCTTTGTTCACTAGCAGAGACGCCTGCTAGCTTACAAATGATGTAAGTTCTGTAACTGTAAGTATTCAAGTACTGTCACAGATTTATTCTTCTCAAACCTTTCTAATATCTGTGTCTGGAGAAGAACAGGTTGAACGTCGGTCTTTAGACAAAAGGTTGCTGTCCACCACTTGTGTCAGTGTCGTATATATATTGTTGATCCAGTACAACTGGTATGGGTCAAACCACCATCACCGCTCCTCTGCTCGCCTTTCTCCTCACACCTGTCTGCGTTTCTCTTTCCCTCTCAGCCGATTGTCGACCTCAGTCCGATAAGACGCTCAGCATCCTCGCTGACGCCGCAGCACCACCAGGAGGTTGGGCTGAGGGATTATGACCTGGAACGGCCCGGACTGGCCCAGTCCTCCACCGGGCCAGGGCATGTCCAGGGCCAGGACAGAGCCCACCACCATCACCACCACCACCGTTGCCATCGACGCAGGGACAAGGACAAAGACAAGAAGCAGAAGTCCCTGGACAGAGCTGCATCAATGCAGCCGTCCAGCACTGTTGGTGAGAAAAAGAAATGAATAACAAACTTATATTACGACTGTACGGATATTCATATTCTCCAGATGATGTATTCCTCTGACTTTGGTGACCCCTGGACTTTTCCTCTAGCGCCACCTTGATGGTGACATTTGTGGCTTGGAGTGAAATGTCTCAACAAATATTGGATGGATTGCCATGAAAATTGGTACAGCCATTCATGTCCACCAGGATAGATTGTAATAAATTACTGATCCTCTGACTTTTCCTCAAACGCCATCATTAGCTATAGGTCATGTGTAGTGCTAATCAGTATTAGCATGCTAACACGCTAAACTAACTTGCACAATGTAGTGTGATGTATATCTATTTTACAAACTGCATGTCTGTTTACTTCCGGTCAATCTACTGTCAACTCTACAGTAATGTTACCTTTGCCTCCACCTTACTTCACTTTTCACAGTTAATTTTGTGTGTGTGTTTTTTAGTGTTTTTAGCATTTTTGATCATTCTGATGATTGCCTCAGTGTCTTAGAAAACCGTTAGTAATGTTAGCCAGTCACTCAGTGTAGCACCAATGCTGATTTTTGACAGCTTCAACATTAGGTCGCTATGGCTCTTTTTTACACTTGGTGCTTGGAAAAGCTGGCAATACTGAAAGTGACTGACGTACACTATTCTTGCAAGAGCGAGCAGTAAATCTCCGAGCCCATTGCTGGATAAGGGGTTTAAATTGTATGACCAGTAGGGATGTCGACGGTCAACCATTAGTTGGTTGACTGCAGAGAATATTTTTGATGCATGTTGGTCTGTAGGTTAATTTGCATACACATTCTGCTAACGGCTAGATAATTATGTATTCAACATCAGATATTCTTTTTGAATGGATAAAGTACCGGTCTAAAACCGACTGCTACATGGAGTGTTGTATTATGGGTTGTTTGTAGCCTTAATGTTGCTGGACTAGCGAGTGTCTTAAACTCTGTTTACAGTGAGTGTGTTAGAGTCAGTCAGCACTAAAAGTGTTTTATTAGTCCAGTTTAACCTGCAGCAGTTTCTGAAGGCTTGTGTAACATGTTTTTCTGCCACGGAGGAAATAAATTCATGACGAGGGAAAACAAGTCCAAAGCCTCTTTTGACAGCTGCCAAATACCACTGTCACAGATGATGAGCTCAAAAAGACAAACTGGCAGTCTTATAAATGCTAACTGCTGGAGAAAATAATTTCTTCCGGTTGGTGTGCTGAATGATTGAGACTGATAGGCTGCCAATCAGTGTGGTAGAGGGCGAGGGATTGAAAGAGTTCAGTACCTCGAGCCTGAGCCCTTATGCCATCGAGAGCCACTGCAACTAGACAAGCTAGCTCTGACCACTGACTGCTGGACTGCTGTAGCTTTCGCTACATCCCAACTTTTCTTAAAAATTGACTGGTTAGTTACTGGTTAATCGATGTCAGTCTGTTGAAAGCAAAATTAAGTGAAACTGACATCCCTAGTGTTCAGCTATATCTTCAATTATGAGGTTGGTGGGGGTAACGTTAATGTTACTGAAACATTCACCAACATTGTTCCATTAACTTAAGCTACCACGGCCAAATTAGTCTTGGTGGCTTTCAGTTTGAATCTTTCATGTAAAGTTATACTTGTGGACCAACTGGTGACGGTGAACCTCTCCCTTCGAATGTTAACTTCCCACTTTACCCTAGGCTCAGCATCAGCTGGAAAAGAATGAACACTTACAGAGAACTTAGCCGATGAAGAGCAAAGAAGGACTGAGCAAAACTCCATAGAGCTGACTGCCTTCCTCGTGAACTTGACGGTGCTTTTCTTCATTTTAGTAGCCAGTTAGGCTAGCTGACTGGCTAACCTTGCTATTCAAAGACACTGAGGTGATTATGAAAATGATCAAAAATGCTACAAATACAACGGTAAATATTATTAACAATATATACAAAATTAACTGTGAAAAGTCAACTAACTAAGGTGGAGGCGAAGGTAACGTTACTGTAGAATTGTCAGCAGGATGACCAGAAGTAAACAGACGTGCAGTTTGTAAAACAGATATGTGTCACACTACAAATGGAGAATTGTGACACTATAACTAATTAATGAAATAAGAAATATCACAATCTTCCTCTTACTAGTAAAATCTGAATTCATAAGCGACTGACTCAAGAGCATCTCGTGAAATGAAGGGAAATTTGATGTCCCATTACTCTGTAATTACCACTTGTGGCCACAGTTTCCGCTGTTCAGCAAAAATTACGCAGTTTTCATTCACATGCTTCCTTACATCTTGTAGCACTCACCTCTAACACTAATTAAATGAGAAGGTTAACATGTTGCCATAAAAATGTCATTACATAGAGCTTGAAACTCATGAACAAAGAATTTTCACAAGTCCAATAAGGGAGCATATTTTAGGTTGCTGAGAGATTAATTCATGTAACACACCAATATTATTACATATAATACAGCAAAGAGAACATCCACATAGAAACTTGGCATCACTTTCATGAAGAGACGGAGATAACAGGCCAGGCTTTCCTTGCAGATCACTTGGATGTCTGAACATAGCTACAGAAATTCTTTACAGGATTAAAATGCCATGATTGGGCTATGTAGGTGAAGGGGTTTCTGCTGCGCTTTAACCAGGGATTTTACATGTCAGGCTTTCCATCTGATAAGCAGAGAGGAAAATCTACTTTGCTGAGGATTTTCTTCTCTTTTTTACGGGTTGCTCCCTTTGTTTCCACTGACCTCAACAGTCACATTTATCAAACGTAGACTGAGCCCTCTCATAGGTGCTGTAGGTCATCGGTTCACAAACTGTTCAAAAAAGTATAACTGAAAAAAGGTTGAATTTATATTTTCTCGCCTTTGGGAAAACAGAAGCAAGCTGGATCACGTACACACACACACACACACACACACACACACACAACTCATTCTAACTTCTCACATACACCAAACAGAAACACACGCACACACATATCTGATTCCCCAGGGAGGACTATTGTAAGGTTCATCTATATTCCCTGTTTTAAAAATACTTCTGACACATGAACAGGGTGCGGCAGCAGTCGTCGACTGTTTGCCATGAGTGAGGTCACGTCTCCCGCTCAGGCAGAACTTTAGGATCATCGGTAAAATGCACTATCCAATCTACTTTTTCGTACTAGAGTTAGATCATTTGCTGTTGAGATGCATTAAAAATGAGCAAATATGACAGATTGCATCACTTGCTTTAAAGGTCTGTTCCATTACTTTTCAATATTTTTTGCTTTCATTACTGCAAATCATTTGGAACAATTTGATCCTTTTTTTTCTCTTGGTGAAATTTTATGAAAACTTTTCTTGAGCCTGCTCTTAAATCTTAGATGTCAGAGTGTCCATAAATGCAGCACCAAGAATGACTTTCAAAATAGTATCTGGAAGTTTGACAAAAAAATAAAGGCAACAAGTCTTTGTAGGTCGATTTTGTGTAGTAAGCAAAAAATGGATAGTTTTGAGGATGATTAAGCAACATCACTTGTTCATATTATTTTGTGGAGTTTAAAGGATGGTGGTCACAGTCTTTGTTCGCCATCAGGGGTCGTCTGCTAGAGCGATTACAGCCTGAGAGCTGGTGGCAGGGTGTTTTTTGTGTTAACACTGGAGGGCAGCAGCTGGGCTTTATTGCAGAGATAAAAGGCCACAGCGGACAGGTCCAGCACAGGGATTTATGGGTACCTCTCGGTAAGATAGCAGAACATCCTGCAGCCCTCTCTACATCCATTAAACTGAGAGGTACGACAAGACAGAGAGAGAGTTTGACTCCTCAAAGCTGGTCATTCTAGAGGCAGATCTGATACATCAGAATGATGAATAGGCTTCTGTGTTTCTGTCGTCGCAGTTTTAATCTGAAAAATGGAATTATTCCATCGCTGAAGAAAGCGATTCCACCACAATGCTCTGCTTTATGCCTCACACCCAAGTTCTAGAAAAAAAAACATACACACACATAGATGAGTCCTTTGCCTTTATTAGTGGTATAATAAATTTCACAGTAGACAAACATGATGATTCATATCATGGAGCTAAAATGGATCACAATATCACATAAATTGTATCAATAAGCTGAGATGAAGAGTGCTCACTTTAGTCCATATCTTTTCAATTTAACACAAATCAATACAACTTTATTTAAAAAGTCAGGTTATAATTAACACTATACACTAACATTAATACTCGATTTACATTAATTTGACTGCAACCCATGCTTAATCTTCAACTTTGTCTGAGAATAGACAAAGAAGATTTGTTTGTGCTGCCTCCGTTTCCTCACTGCTAATAAGTGATATCTCAGATAAAAGATCAAATTTCTCATTTCATTTGATGCTGCCATCCTCCAGGCTCGTTTACCGACCCTTCAGCTGAAGGTTTGTCCAGAGAGCGAGCGAGGGAGCGGGACCGCAGCCGGCCTCATGAAAGGAGGCACCACTCCTCAGCGGGAGAGAAGCAGCGCTACTACTCCTGTGAGCGTTACGGCAGCAGGGAGCAGTGCCACGCCAAATCAGCCGGTCCCAGTCGATCCACGTCCCCAGGAGAGGGACAGGACGCTGGTTTCCTCAAACAGGTGAGTTACATGTCATATGTGCCTTAAAACAAGACTGAAGGCAAAAAAAAAACCCAACCTGAAACAAGCAGGAAGTGAAGCTGAAATTCAAACACCAGGCCGAAAAGCAGTGTTTCACTGTCTTCTCTGAGTGAACGTCTTAAGCCTGTTTCACCTCTGAAACAGCCGTGAGACTGGGTGTAGTCAGAGGTTTACTCTGCTACACCTGTAATCACACCCAACAATGATGTCACAGTGTACTGACAAAGACGGGAGGACACTTCTACATCACTGCAGCAAGGTGAGTTGGGTAAGTTAAACCACTGGAGGTCCGAAAAAACAAGATTTTCAGGGGATATTAAGTTGCTTTTTAAACTCCAAGTAATGATTTCATAAGAGAATCAATCTGTTTGAGTCCAGCACAATAACAAATGTCATTCATACTAATCACTCACATCACTGTACATGAAGAAATACCTTAGCACTTCAGCAAACACAATGTTGTGAAAATGTGATGTCTTAAAATTGTTTTGTGTAAATGATGTTCAAGCATAATAAACATTTTAGATTTTTCACATTTGTCCCTACTTTTTACTTTCTACCCATTGACCTACTGATACATCGCCTTCCTAACCCTTATATCATATTTTGTTTCCTCAGCATGGCAGCAGTGCGGTTAAAGCTGTCCCCATGACGTTGCCGTCTGGTTCGAGCACGCCCGGCCGTGGTCGCAGGCAGCTCCCTCAGACACCCCTCACCCCTCGCCCTGCTGTGGCCTACAAGACCGCCAACTCCTCGCCTCTCCCGTCCGGTGCCAGTAACACCACGACGGGGCACCAGACTCGTTTCAGCCGTGGCCTTTCAGAGCACGAGCGCTTACTCGGGTGCTATGACGAGTCCCCGATACCAGTCACCCGCATCGGTTCAGACCCTAATTTAAACCGGCAGCCGAAGGACACTTCTCAGCAGGCCCTCCTCGAAGAGGCAGAGGACTTTCAGGACGCTGTGAGCAGCCACGGAGGAGCACGCCCCGCCAGAACAACCTCCACTACGGCCTCAGCTTCACATGGAACTGCTGCTGCGCCCGTCACAGCGCCCGCGACGCAGGGACGGGCGGGGGTGGTGCCTAACGGGTACCACTTCACCCTTGGGGTCAACTCTGCATCTGGGAGCAGAGGAACAGGAAGTCTCAGGGAGAGGGAGGAAGAGGACTGGTGCTAACATGGCAGGAAACCTTGGAACGGGTTTGATGTTAGCTGTTGACGGGGCAGCTTGTCAGAGATGTACAGCGAGCTGGTAGGAAGCCAGCAGGTAAATACAGAAGGCAAGATATTTAGGAAGAAGCCAGTGGGAAGTGCTGTAAAAGGGGATCAGAAATCATTCCAGCTTTGTTGTGTTACTCTCCTTTTTTATACAACAAACTCTTTAAGGAAAAAAGACACTAATGACTTTTTCTACCCCCTTTACTTGCACTGAAATTATAGCACATTTGAAGACCCTTAAGTATTTTGCCTTGGCCAGTAAAATCAGTGTTGGAGCAGAAGACAAAAGAAAATGTCGTTCTTTGAGTGAAACGATGAACTGTTTAAGACCCATCTGAATGCCTCATCCCTGGTATTAATGGCTACTCACAACACTGGATTTAGTTTTTTATTTATTTATTTTTTATGATCAATTGTGTTTATTTTTGCCATTCAAGTGAGACAAGAGTTTCAACTTGATCATATTGATGCTACCACCAAATGATTTTCTTCTCTTTAGGGTTATCGCCAAATTCTGACCAGAACAGATATTAGGAAAACGATTTAATTTAGTTCTTAAACTCTTCTGCCACTACACCTAACGAACACAGTGAGTAATGTGACAAACTGTCACTTTAGAAAACAATAAAATGACACGATGAGTCGGAGTGGGAGTAAAGCCGAGTTTTCATGATCACGTTTTTGTAAATTGTACCAGATGTAAATTTTTTGAGTGCACATAGGGACTAGATCAACTGTTTTCTGACGTTATGTGGCTGAATACTAAGTGCCTCGTTTTCCAAGATGTATTAAGATGCAGCCTGGCTTTGGGTCGGAGGGACTCGAACATGCAGTAGAGGATGTAAGTATGTACACAGCTGAGAAAAAATGGACAGAACAAAGCTCTTGTTTCTGGTATAATGGACAGAATGCAAAAAATGAGACTTTTTTGTACTGAATCTTGTGGTAGGTAAGTCAGAATTTCAGATCCAAAGTAAAGCAATGTAGTGCATGCCAGGGTCTTGAATTTGTCAAAAAATAGTGTCTGTACTTTTGCCTAAGGGTGTGTGGTAAACATTTGCCTTTCTCTTTCAAATATACTGCCAGTCAGTTGGTGGAAAACGGTCTCTGAATGGGGAAAAGTGCCATTTTTTTTATTTCTAATCAACAGAAAAAAATTCACATTTTCAGAAACAATTGCCTCCTCAAGCATATAGTATATATCTCATCTCTGCCATATTTGCCCAAATGTCTTGGGTTTCCTTTCTCCTCACGTCTTTCCTCTGAGAGCAGTATTGTGTGAGGGTTTAGAGGCGAGGTTACCTGCTTGTGTATTCACAGGTACAATATAGAGTTGTGTTGTTGCTGCTGACTGTTGACTTTAAGTAGGGCTATGCAACAAGACGACACTCCATCTGCCCTGTAGCTTTACCCTCTGGATTCTCCAGGTTCAGGCTTTAGTGTGACTGCGACCAAGTTTTACATTTATGTGTGTAGAGTTGTAAATTGTAAATGTATTATATGATGTACAGTTAACTGAAAACACACTGAGGCACAAATGGTATCAAAGCTGATATATGTGAATCACAGGGCATTTTTGAGGTTGGCAAGTTGACTGCATGACGCCTACCCAGATATAACCACCCAAAATATAAAACTGTGTCCTTTCCGGACTTGGGTCAAGTTTTATTTGAAATGATTTTTGGTGTTTTTTGAACTTGCTTAGAGAACCGGATAGACCTGATTAATGTTTTAGTGTCAGGTATTCTGCTGGTCACAAAAGGCTGGACTAACAGCAAAGGTTTTGTGTCATGACTGAGTTCAGCACATGCCTAAAACTAAAATTGAGATTCTGGTATATCTTGGGGATTCTGCACAACATCTGCTCCTGCTTCCTGAGAAAAATGCCTACAGGAACATCTGAAATGCCTTTATTAGTGTAATATATCTGGATCAACCTTTTATCAACCCTTTTGTAGTTTCTTCACTGCCAACTCCACACTACTTTTGTCAGGGACATCTGAATCGCTGCCCACATCTCAGAGTTTTTCTAATAATACAATAATAATAATAGCCTAAAATTAGTAATAGTAGTAATAATACATAATGAAGTGAAAAGAAAATAGCACTCTCATCAGACTAACTCTACACAGTAGTGACGACAAGGCAGCCCTATCAAGAAAGACAGGATCACACAATATGTGTTTGTTCCCACCTCAAAGAGAGTGTATTTTTGAGAGGAGTTATTGTTCTACTACCATGTACTCTGAAGAATAACATCAGAAAATTGGAATAAACACCATTTTATGATTAATATAATTAAATGTACGATTATCTGCAGTTTTGTGGTTAAATACATCTTAATTTATGGCGAGAAATCCCGTTAATTCTGGGAAAAGAATGGAATATTCCTGAGAAGTAATCATTTTAAAATCACAGGAAAACCTTCTACCTGACCCGGCCGAACCTGACTGGTGCTGCCAAATTTGAGACCCGACACCTGAGGCTATATTTTTGCTTCATTTCATCCTTTGGGTGGCGAAATGACATGCACGGAAACCCAACAAAGTAACAGGTTTCAGTAAAGTAAAGTATTTGGTTTGGGTAGAACTTGAGACATCACCTTTAGCTTGGAGGTAATGATTATGGTCTGTTTATTCATTAGTAAGCAAGATATCTCAAAACTCAACAGATTTGAGTAAAATTTGGGAGAAAATTAGTGCACTGGCCAAAGAGCAAGTTAATATTTTCAGTGCAGAGCTGGGATTTTTTAAAGGGATTTCTCAAAATCGTGAGTTTTTGAACAGTTCGCTAATATTTCATGAACTGCTGCACCTATCTGAATAAAACAAATGTGGCACATGTACAGGGAGATGATTATTATGTGTATTTTGATACAAATAACAGATTAGATTAAAATAACAGACCTCTAGGTGTCTAAATCTCTTGGTGCTCGACTTAAAGCAAGTCAAAGAACATTAATTATTTGCAAATATTATTTGATCCAAGTCTGATTATTTCCTTGTGTTTTAATTTTGCTACCTGTAGTCTCACATTCGTGCAATCTATTTGATGGATCATCTAAAAGGAGACATTCTAGACTTTAAAGCAATAAGGTCTAACTACAGTATAGGCGTGACTATGTTTTTCGTAAAGAAATAGATTGCTTGTCATCTCATTGTCTTTAAACGTCTGTAAGTTGCCATATTGGAGCAGAGATTTGTGTTCATTGCTACAGTAGATTTAAAAAAAATCCTAAAATTTTAGACCTCAAATGAGCCCTACGTGAACAGGGTGCCAAGTTCTCCTCATCCTGTTTTACTATGGCTGCCCCCTTTGGACATGTCTTGTTTGCATGTTCTGAAAAGAAAATTTGCATGTGCAAAAAAAAAAAGAGGCATTGTTTGACTTCATTAAGTCCATGATTTGTGCAATTTGTTTCCTGGTTGTATTTTCTGATTATCTAAAACACACAATGTATCTGTTTCAGGTAAAGAAAAAAAAAGAGCTCGAAAAACATTTTATCACAGAACGACCAAAGTGGAAACAAAGTTCTTTCTCAGAAAAGAGGTTCTGGAGTGGCTGAATCCTTCGCTGCCTGATCTGTTACTTGACTGTCTCTCCCGCAGTCATTTCGACTGTACCTATAGATTTTGTATGAATATAAGTCCTTGAATAAAGAGGTATGATTATGAAATTACAATTAGTAGATTTCTGCAGTTTGCATTGAAGTGTGTGTGTGACTAGAGTTGAGGTTTAAGCATTTTATTGAATCTGAATCCAGTGTCGAATCTGATAATGGAATCCAAATTCTATAGAATCCTTTATTGATTCTTATTTGGCGTAGCTCTGCAATTTTTAAGTAAAACTTGAGTAAACTTGGGTAAAGATTCAATAAGAGACTCATTAGAATTGTGCATACACACATCCAATCCAAATCCTCGACCAGAAGTGTTAAACATGGTTTTAAAAACAAGTCTTGTATCATCATGAAGATTTTTAAATGCTGCTATTTTGAATATGGTACATCTAATGGATATAACTTCAGATATCATTTTTCCTGTTCCTTCACTGGCACTTCAATGATTTCTACAAAGATCAGTTTTCTCACAGGGAGTACTCCTCAGCCTGTAAAGACAGTTATTACATACAATGTTTTCTGTGGCTCTTGGGGGAGGGGTTTGTCTAGAGAAAATAAACCTGGTGATGTCATAGTGATGCAATCAGGGTTATTTCAGTTTGGTTTTGGAGTCTACTGATTTAAAGATGGAAATCCTGTGTAAGAGCCTATGTGCATAGAGGTTGAACGGTAAGGGCAATGGGAATGTTATATTCCATTTCTGCCAAGTCCGTTTCACTAGATGCAACTAAATTCTACACAGTGCACCTTTAAAGCAGGAATTTTTCAATATTTTTAAAAAACAAATAGAGAATTATCACCTGACTGTGCAGCTCCCCTCAGCTCCACAGAGCTTACAGCATCTTTCAGCTCATTATTTTGGTGTCCAGGCCCAAAACTTTAATGTTTTGGTTCACCCTCATGGCTCTAAAAGTATTGTTTTTAGACACAGCAGGCAACGTTTTCAGAGTAAAAGCTCTAAAAACCGACTGTATACTACCTGCTCAGCACCAAATGGCAAACAGACACAGTTAACAACTAGCTGGTGAACTTGGTGGATCATTTAGCAGCTAAAGAGACAGATATTTCCCCCAGGAGTTAGTAGAAACCAAACAGAGCTAAAAGGAGCGTGGATACTTGGACTTACATTCATCAGGTGGACAGAAACACGACTCCAAATGAATTCTTATGTTGCTTTGCTAACAAGTTTGCCATATTAACTTGAAAAGTGATTCCCTAACCCCCAAGTGGTTAGTAAGTGTTACACTAAATATCTGGAGTGCCCCTTTAAATACAGTTACAGAGTAGACAGTACAGTGCAGGGTGAGTGTGGGCTAGCATGTTTTATAAAACACATTTCCTCTGATATTTTTCTTTTCTGCTTTTAAATTAGGATTATCTGACTCCACATTGGACATTTAGCTGCAGTACAGTATGTGTCCCCTCATGTTGCAGTATGATGAGAGTGGAATGATGAAATGTGCACATAGCCTATCTGTTATTGAACAAAACTGATCAGTCTCAGTAATTAGAAGTGAGCACCTTGCTGACAAGGTGCAGACAGGCTTTGAGATAAAAGGCGGGGAGGCTGCAGGATTTTAATTGGTTGACATTACAATAAAGGGGCGGGGCTCTGTTGGCTGGTTTGGCGCCTCAGTGATGTGAGGAGGAGAGAAGTTGCTGCTGGCTTAAGAGGAGGAGGAGGAGAGGTGAAGAGGATGAGTGAGTTTGTGTCCTGCAAAAACGATCACATTCAAGACAGAAAGAGAGAGTCCTTCAACAATGCTCCTCTTCCTCACTTTGACATTTGATGAATGAACACCGCACTGGAGCTGCTTTATATGCAGAGCACTATCTGGCTCTTGTTTTGTTTTGCATGCCTTTAAACTTTTAATTGCAAAGCTGATTAAACCGGGAAGATGCTGCGCTGGTTGTTAAAATGGACACTTTGCCTTCTCGTCATAAAGACGAGCACCGCCTCACCTGACGATGCACCGGGGGATGTCGGAGGCGAGTCCGGCTCCGGAATGCTGCAGACAGGTAAGATAACACCTGTGGAGCCTCTGAACGGTTCTGGTAAAATAACGGTGAAGAATAATCATGATTCTTCATTGCATGGCATGAATTTAACCATGAAAAGTGTGACAGAAAACCTTTCTGACAAATTAACACTTCATTACTTTGGAAGTGGAAACGATATATTTAATTCTTTTGAGTGGACCAGTTTCATGACACACACAGACAGAGAGACAGAGATTAAGGTCCCCAGCTTTGCTTTTAAGTAGAATATTTGGAACCAAATTAGTTTTAGAAAGCAGTGGCAACTTTCCATCAAAATAGTCAAAATTTAAAAGTGTCTGCTTGTTTTCTGCTTCCCATTCAGCTTAATGAACCTTCTCTAGCTGTGTACAGGGTTCATAACCAAACATAAGCTTGTGAAAAATATACATACATACACAAAACCCCTATTGTTCTCTTGAGAGACCATCAAATAAAAACTGTGTTGACACATTTTACTTCAGCTGTAAACTGTGATTTCTCCGGTCTTGTCTGCCAGGCCAGATTTGCTGGAGCATTAATAACAGCAACATCACCTGTGAAGGCTCTTTAACACATTATGAGTCACATATTATCAGCTGGAGCTCATTACATAAATTGATCAGTGCAGTTTAGGTCCAGATGAAAATCTTCCACTTCTCATCAGTCATTCCTCTCATACTCAGCAGCCTCAGTCAGTCCCAATTTGAAGCTCGTACTTAATTTTTTTTTTCCTCTCATTAGTCTCTGATGTGAGAGTGAGTCTGAAACACTGTAGACTCCGGGTTAATAACTTTGTTTGGCAAGCTGTGAGGACTAAACTCAAACCACAAAGAAACACTAAGGCTTCAACTATTCACTGCGGGCCAGTTGCATTTTATGTTGTTTCAATCACTATAACAACCTTTTTGAAGGAGGAAACCCTAATTGACAACTATATTGAGAGCACATTTGAATTCAAATAACCAGCTTGCTGATATTTACTCAACATAAACAAGTCTCCTCATAAATCTGCCCTTGAAACCAAAATGTGAGGTCTCTTGTGAATGTACTGTTGACACTGTAATATGCTTGTTTGACTTTGCAAACAAAAATAGTCTTAAATTCATATTATTGATGCTGTCTTGCCTCTCAACATGCACCTAAAATTTCAAAAACCACTCAAACATTGCCAAAGTTGCCAAATCTTTCTCATCTGGGTGTGAAATATATATTTTTCTCTCTAGAGAAATGTGTCTGATTGATGTCTCTTTTCACATGGCCCATAAGAGATGTTTGGATTGGATACATGTACACCAAATGTATTTAGTTTGCATAAAACACATGTGGAAACTGAAGCCAAACTCATCCACAGTTATTAAATCACATGGAATGCTTTTATTGTGCCAGGGAGTCTTATCACAACATCGTTTTCCACGGCCAACTCTGTTGTCTCATCAGTGATTTCCGTGTCTGGATCTCATTTGTTTAATCAGGACTGTTGATACAGTGACAGCGGGTCTACATGCTGCAAGTTTACATTGTGTTTCTGAGCTGTATAATCCATCCATGACCTGCTGAAATTGATCTTAGATCGGAGCTCTGCCAGGCGCCCCAGTGGGTCACGTCTGGATTCCACCGCACCACACAGAGTTTATTCTCCAGTTTCATTTTTATCACATTTCCTCATTACTATCATTTTTATTTTAAAACCACATAGAAGACACTAACAGAGACGTCTGAGAACAGGGAACCAGCTGAGAGTTTGGACTAGACCGGTGAGGTGACGGATGAATCCTGCAGTGTGTTGATTGAATCCAGCCTCATGTTCTCTGTTGAATGTTTTCACTGTGTGTTTTCAGAGTCACTGTACATGGCAGAGTGTGAAAGCCTTGTTTAAACTTTCACTGGATATCACTGAATATGCAGATGGTTATGTAATACTGCGGTAATATGTATGCTTCTTATGTTTACTCTGGTAGTGTTAGGCTTCCCCAGTTAAATCCTGCCCTGCTTCAAATGTAATTGAACTCGTTTGGAAATTTTCTGCAGATAAAAATGAATCAGCACCTGAATATAAGACAGCACATACGGTTCTGTAAAGTGGTTCTGGACTTTTAAATTAATCTGAGAGCGTTTTCAAACCTGCCTTGTTTAGTCTGGTTGAAATGGACTCTGGTTCATTTTCCCAGATCTGAACACAGTAATCGCACTCTGGTGTGGCCCAGAGACCATTTGAGGATGTGTTCTCAGCTGGGTCCCAAACGAACTCTGTTCTCAGTTAGTTTGCGGTGGGAATGTGATCCGACCCAACTAAAAGGCATACTCTGCAACTAAACGGCTCCTGTAGCTGGGTGTGCTTTGCATGCTGGGGTGCGGATGGTTGAAATCAACAGTTGCTAGCAGCTGGCCAGAGAGTGATTCACAGTCTGACCTGGACTTGCGCAACAAACTTTGTTGCATTTGATAGTGGGCAGATAATACTTCCTTCAAGACCTTCTTCTTGTATTTACATTCTTGCTCCCACCCGAGACACATCTGACCAATGAGCAACTTTTAGTGATGCATTTTGGTTTGCTTGGATTTTTCTCTTTGTGAAAAGATACTGAAGTTTACCAACTCATCCATGGATTCAGACCAGACCAAATGAAATATAGGTTTGAAAACACTGTAAGGCAACAAGGTGCTGTGGAACTCATTTGGGAGTGGATTTGGACCACTGGTGACACTTATAGCTAAAAATGTATAAGCAGTTATGGGGGTTTTGTGTGTTTTTAATAAAATCATCAACAGACAAAACTTACACACCATGATGTGATGGTGAACACGATAGGAAGTTGGATCAAACAGTTGGCTTTTTGCATTCAGGCAGGCTCAGAATGGCAATCTGGTAATTCTGGAAAATGACAGATGGGCCGGCCCACCACCAGCAATGTGGTGAAAAAAAATGACCGCCGGCCCACTCGATGTTGGAACATCCCATCCTATTGGGGGTTACGTGGTACCAAAACTCTCAACAGGCAGGTGCAGGAAGTGGTATCGACTGTCATCACCTCCCCCCACCCCTTCAAGTGGATCTGTCCATCCGTGTAATGTCAGAGGTCAAGCAGGAAATAATCGAATCAAGACAGGGAGAGTGGAGTTCAAATCAACAACACAAATGAAATGGATAAAGGTCCCAACAAGCGAAAAGGTGGAGCGGAAAACGTCAGAGAGAAAAAGAAAAAAACTCTCGAGGCTGATGCTGCAAAACATTTTAAATTAACACATTTATTATTCAAAAATAACGTTACCGATGCCAGTGACACACAAAATCCTGCTAGCTGCATTGATAACATTAACAGTCCGCCAGCGCCAAATGAAGAGGAGGAATGAAGAGAAGGAAAGAGTCTGAACAGATGAGCAGCAGGCTGATTCCAGAGGAGAGCAGGGGCAAGAAGAGGTGGCCGCTGTCGAGGACGAGTGAAAGGTGCATGACAACCTCCAGCAGGTGATACTGCTAGCTCATGTAAGTTAGTGACAATGTTAACAGTGGAGCTAGGCCAGAGGGGATTCATCACACTGATTGCAGCTTTTCAACTTTAAAATTCATCAAGAATTGATTATGGAGCACTACATCACAAGAACTTATTGAAACGTTCATGCTTATGGCTACAGAAAAAGACATTCTTATGGCTTTGGACACTCATGGAATAATTGACAGGATGGCAGAGAGGAACGCACTGATGAGATGTCTTCTCACCACCTAAGGTAGGACATACTATTCTATTCGCTGCTTAAGGCTGCTGTGCTATACTGTTTTTTGAATGGTATCAGCTGATTAGTCACTCTGGGTCCGCTCCAATAGGGTGCAGGCATGCTGCTTGTCACAGCCTGACAATAGCAGTGAATGAACATTTAAATAGTGTAGGTTGCATGAAACCCTGACTGTTAAGTCTGATGTATTTGTTCCCAGTCCGACCCTGCATGCAGGGCTACGTGTAGTTGCTTTTGGATTTGGATCTGTTCCTCTACGAGCTTCCTGTAACAACTTTCTCTGCGTGGAATCCGCAGAAATGTTTAGGATCCTCTTTGCTGAAGTACATTTTCAGCTTTGTGGAGGCTTTGCTGGTGTTAATACTGCATGTTTAACCTACTTTAGTTGTCATCTGGATTTGTGTTCTCACACACAATATGACACTACCACAACCCCAAAAAAGCCCTCTCACGGTCATGTATGCCTCCTGTGAGAATATGTTGTTGTTACTATCAGTTCCACATTGGCTAGATGAACCAATTTTGACACCAACATGAATCAAGTCTAATTGGCTGGAAAAGACACTTGTAATCACGGTTTTCTGGCCATGGTGAACTCCCTGCAGATAAACACTTGTCAGATAAATTGGACAAGACATTTATCATATGTATTGGTCTGATTGATCAGAGAGACAGAGTTCAACGTGTCATACTCTGAAAACCACGCCCACTGGAGGGGAAAACAATCGGCGCCATAAAATGCAAGCAAGGGCTGAAACACTAACAAAATGCTTGTAGCTAGCAAAAAATGTTAGATTTCAGCCTGATAAAGGACTGTTTTAGCACCCTATGTCTACCAGAGAAGAAAAGGTAGTTTATAGCATATGCTGAAACTCGTTAAATTAAGATGCCATACATGAATGCAAGGGCTGACATCACGTCTACAGTAGAGATAGCACAACTTTCTAGCAAACTCCACGACATAACAGCCTGGCATGAAACTTTTCATAGCTGTTATGGGGAGTACAGGTTGTAAACATAGGCGGGAAATTACACGCACAGACATGCTATTCATTTCCCATTCAGGCTCTTTTTACTGTTAGCATTTCAGCTGAATGCATGTTAGCTATTCTGTGATTTAAACGTCTATTACCAACACCTCATACCTTTAAACTAAACAGCTGTTTTGTTTTTACTTTCATGCGTGTTCTCTGTGATTAGCAGCGTGTTCAGGTATATGTGTCATTTTTATGGAGGTTTTGGAGCTGCAGGCTGTCCGTGCAACTCAGGTGGGGTCTGTCTCTTCCACGGCATGGCACACGGCCCTGTATCCACTTTTGTCTTCTTAAAGGCTCCAGTTTTTTGGTTCGCCAGCTTATAAAGACTTAGTTCTGGGTTCTTTACCCTGTTGGTAGTGCATCCCAACACACAGCAGCTTTTAAGCATTTTTTTGTTGTTTGCTAGCAGACAGAAGTGACAAGGAGACACTTTTACTCAATACAAAGTCAGTGGAGAATGATGAATTGTTTTCCCCTCCAGGGTGGGCAGGACTTAATTGCACTCTGTCACAAGAACAGAAAGATCTTTAGCTGCACATACTTTGGCACTTTTTAAGCAACCTAGATTAGCGAAGAAGTCCTGATCATCAAGTTACTGATACACCAGCAGAGAACAGGTTAAAGACTAGAAAAGTGCACTCAGTAGAGTGCAGATCTCCACCAGGTGTGTACAGTCAAGATGGAAAAATAGAAAAGATAACAAAAACGGAGTTTTATTCATGTTGTATTGTGCCTAACTTCAGTGGATCGTAACATATCAGGTATAGAATTAATCTGCATATGCTGCGGTTCAAGTTGACACCAAAATTTCCTATGGATGTCAATTTTTAGGCCACAACAAAGACTAGGTAAGCCCATGGATGTATAAAGATAACTGGATACAGCGTCAGGGCCCTCAGTCATATCAACGGTATTACCAGTTGCTCAGTGGCGCATGAAGCCAAAAAAGTTAAACTTCTTACGCATTGCTTCCGCATCTGTTGGGCCCATAGATCAAGCGCACTGGTGACTTTCACTGGCCAAGCCGGCTACTTCAGGTTTAGCCCTCCGGCTAACTTGAATGGGGATAAAACAATTCAATCATGTGGCTCTTCTAGAATTTTGAATTGTGATTGGACCAAATGGATCAAATTCTGATAGAGACAAGTCATCTCAAGGGGGTTGTGATGCTCAAAAAAATTATCTGCTCATTTACAGATGTCTCTTTCACAATGTAAGTCTATGGGAAAAAGTCTTTTTGGGCCCAATAGCATCATGTGACATTGTAGTTTCGCAGCTATATCAAATTAGCTTCACAGCCTGGTGCTGTTCCTGGGGGCTTAGGTAAGCCTTGTTTTTAGCCTAGCTGATTGCTGGAAATGTCTTTTGCTTTGTCATAACACATATCGTAAAATGGCTAGGATTGCTGAAAATAAAGTCAAAGCTTTATGACAGGCTCATAAGGAATGACATTAAAATAGGTTTTACAAAAATTGTGAATCACCACAATCACAAGAGGTCCAAAAATATTCAGCTGATGGGTCCAGTAGTATGTGAGATTAGCTGCGGACAGATACACACAGGGGGACGCACACACACGACCAAACACATGATCCCCTCCAGGGTTATGCCTGGCGGAGATAATAAAAAAGCAGAAGAAAGAGGGAACAGGGAAACATACCAGGTATCCACTGTGATCTGTTGTGTAAGACTTACTCACCTTCATACTTAAACCTTCTATGACTGCAATGAATCACATGTACTGTACATGGAGCATTCCTTTTCACTCAGGTTTGATAAATTGCATTCAATTACACAATGACTTTTAAACCAAAATTCCTCTGCAGGTGATTTATCTGTTCTACAAAAGTGTCATTGTCAAACCAGCTCTGATTTGACTTCATGCAGCCATGGGGAGCATCTGTCTTTCTGTGCTGAGTACAGTGTGCACTGACCAGCTTGCTATAGTGCTCATGAAACATAACTCTGTACAGAGCTTTAATCCCATCTGACCTGAGCCTATGAAGATTCCCACTCTTTCTGTAGAAGTCAACACAGTTCATTTTTGCCCACCAGATGTGAGGTATAAGAATCGTGATTTTGTCACTGTGAAACTGAAGTCTGGAAAATTATGTAAACAATAAATCAGATTGCTTTTAAATTTGCTACGGATTTTCATGGGCAACAGAAAGTGAATCCTAATGCTTTTGTTTTAACACCACCTTTAGACCAAAATTTCCCTTTGCACACATTCAGTATTGCCATTAAGTTATCTGAGCACATTTATACTCCGCAGAGGATGAACCCTTTGCATTTTGGGTTCTCCACAAGCTCTCATTTTTACAAGATATCAGAAACTAATGGTCCAATTTTAATGAAATTCTCTGTGGATTCACATTCATTGTCCCAAGTCATACTAGTGGCATGGTATGACTCAAAATCCATTTAAAACTATCAGATGGATTACCATCAAATTTTGTACGAACATTCATGGTCCCCAGATGATGAATCCTTAATATCTTGGTCATACCCTAACTTTTCCTTTTGTGCCACCATGAGGTTGAATTATTATACCTAATATAATGGACTCCAATAATTTCAAGTGATGGTTACTAACCAGTTAACCACAACCACCATGCACTGTACCCATGTAGTTTCGGTACCTAGTCTACATAGCGTTGTAAGTAGCATTCCATGTGTAGTGAAAGAATGATAGATTTCAAACAGTGCTGTCTGCCTATAGCTCTGTAGTTCCTTTTATTCAGAATGCAGGGTCTTTTTTGTCATGTCCAATCTACCTATCTTTACATCCATCCATCCTTCCCTCCATCCATATCTAGCTGTGATATGTGACTCCCATATGTCTGGAATAGCTTACTGTAACCTCTGACCCTGTGAGATGAGTATCACTAGAGCACAGTATGCAGAACAGCTGTTGAGAGGAGTTTTGCGATGCTTAAAAGAGGTGTGTCTCTCCATACCCCTCAGCATCACCCATCCACTCACCTAACTGCTACCCCAGCACTAACACACTCGCCTCAGAAGTGGAAATTGCTGACTAACCTTTTTGACCTTGTGTGTGAGAGTGTCAGTGGAGCTCCGACAGTGAGAGGGACTGACTGGTCTTTTCATATGTCTAAAGTGCACACTGTGGGAATCTGAAAAGGCATTATTTCACAGACATTGCTGTTAACCTTTTCTTAATATTGTCAATCACATATGCCATGGATGACATAAATGTGATTTAGATTATCCAACTTCAAAAACGTTTTGCCCTGCTAGTGTCAGAGCCTAAAGATGTGAGTCAGTCCATCTGTCTCTCTGCCCACTTAGATTATATCTATGACAGATGAAGATATCTCCAAAACTGCCAGCCAGATTGCTACTATATTTGCTGTAGATAATGATTTCCAGAAGATGATTCTTAATTATATTTAGGTGGGATCCCGACTAGAGCTGAAACATTTTGTTGATTAGTTGATCGACAGAACTTGAATCAACAACAGTTTTGTTATTTAGTCTTTTAATCAGCTTTTAAGTTAATTATTCATTGGTTCCAGTTTTTCCAAGTGAAAGTATTTGCTGGTAGTTGGTGGTAATATTTGGATTTTGGAATTTTAGTTGGAAAAAAACAAACAATAATTCATTGACGAATCAAGAAAAAAATCAGCAAATTAATCAATAATAAAATGAGTCAAATTTTTCTCTTATTCAACACTTCAGTCAATGAAAAGGTATCTCAAAACTCAATGATTGGATTGACTGATTTCCATTCAATTAAATCAGATTTCTGTGGTATCAAGAGGATGAATCTCTAATGATTCTGGTGACCTTTCCTCCAGCATCACCGTTGGTGAAACTTTTTTACTTGCACACAATCTGTCCTCATTTCATATGCAGATTGCCTGAACATTTGCTGAACACATTCATGCTCTCCAGAGAAAGAACCATTTGGATTTGAATGAAGTCATGGCCATGGAAGTGATTTTTTTCATGCTTGATGTTCTTGTAAACTGAACCAACAGTCCGAATTTACAACAGTGGTTAAAGAAAGTGTCTACAGATGTGATTATCAGATTAGGCTATAACACTGGCAGGAACACAATTATTTTTTATTCTCTGGAAGTCCCTCTACATGGAGAATCTGGATTCACAAGAATCATCAACATTCAAATTCATTTCATTATGCTTTGCAACACTGTTACATCACTAAGCCTGTGAGTCAAACCGCATCAAAAGCACAACAGCGGCCATGTCACTGAGACACACATGCTCTTCCAGCAGGTTGAGCTCATGATGTCATTGCCAATATAATGCCAGATCCATAACCAGGCATCTGCTTCCAATGAAATGTGATCTTGGGCCTTGGTGCTTGGTGAGCAGCGGAGCCCTGATCTGGAGCCCATTAGCCAGCTTAACCAGGCAGGGGCCCACATGCTGTGGCGTGCGTGGCGTAACATTCACTTCAATATACACAGACTGGGTCGTCGGGCTGGTTCTGGGTTTGGAGTAGGTCACAGCTTGTGGTTAGCTTTGTGTGAACAAAAGTGGGTGGAGAGGGCTAGGTACAAACCACATGTCGGACCAGAACCCCTTTCCTTGTCTGTAATCTCTTCACAAGCCAAATGGAACCAGATGGCAGATAGGGAGGGCTGATAGCGCTCAGACAAAGCTCCTCAGATGTGTGGTGTTAGAGATAAATCAAAGAAAGGCCTTCATATTTTTATTTTTTAAACATTTACAACGTTACTTCAGTGACCACTTTGTAACGTTTCTAAATGTGTCTCCCATCTCTCAGTCCCTGCAAAGAGCCTGCAGACACATTACAGCCTGTTGGACTGAAAGACACAGATTTATGTGGAAAGGGCAGTTTAATGATCTGTTTTGTTCTGTTTTGTCCCAAGCTATGCTGTTTGTGGTTCCGCTTTGAATGAAGTGTTGACACACATAATTGTATCCATTCTCGGTGCAGCATTTGTAATTTTCTTTGTAGTGTGCAAATGTTAAACACCTGCCTTGTGCTATTGAATAAAAGAGCTAATGGTGATGGAATGCACCTGGTGTTGCAGGTAGCATCTGCTCAACTGGCCAGCAGTAATGTTTCCTCCTATTTGCTGTGTGACAATTTCCATAGTTGAACTGTCATAATTATTGGTTTTAATTTGAAAGGTTTGCTCATTCAAGTACCATGGAACTGTGATAGTAATGGACTGTATTTTCATGGTATTTTACTGGTTATGATACAAATAGTGTAATATTGCGCACGTACACTGAATATTTTTATTTTGAGACTTTGCGTACATAACTTTGTTCCTTCGGAGACTATGAAGCAGTTCAGTTTCAGGGTCCTGCTATTGTGCATGCTGGTTCACTGTCACACTGTCATGGCCTCCTGGGACATTTGAAAAGAACAGAGCCAACGTCTATGTTATTAGTAACACCTGCACTTTTTCTATTCCCTGACAAGTCAAAACGCTATGAAAAAGGCCTGTTGTTATAATATTTGCAAAGACCAGCACATTGTAGCAAGTAACAAACATTAATTTGTGTAAGTGTACACATCAGTGATGGTAGCTAAGCATTTTTCAATTTAGCTAGTTCAATATCAGTATCATAATAGTAATGTCCAGCAAGTTTTTGTGACAGTCCTAATTATTATTAGATTGAAAATTAGCTGGAAAATGGCACCTACCTTTATAACTAACGTTACCAAAAAAGAAATGTTAGCTTAGCAAGATTAGCTTGTGCAACGTTTATGTTACATCATTCAAACTGTAATTACAAGCAACTGAACAGGAAAAACCTTTCACATGAGCCTTCTAGTTGTATTTCTTATTGAAGATACTTTCTCTGACAGCTATGATATCTCCCACTTAGTGGAAGAAAATTACTGGAGTCTCTACAAACCGATTGGAAAGTGGCTGCAAAGCCATCATCTCTGGCAGTTAAGTATAAATAAAATCCAATATTAAAACTAATACAGTCAATTCAGCTAAAAAAAAAGAAGCTATACACTGTTGTAGCTGCTTGTTAACTGGTGAAACCAGATACAAATATGTAACACAACAAGCCACTTTATGCTGTTTGCTGTATATGGTGTGACTACATGGCTAGCAACAGTATGTTGGAATAATTTGTGAATGCTTGCAATCGGAATAACAAGAGATTTTCTTCTCTTTTCTTCTCTGTCAACATGAATGCAGCATTAGGGAAAGGCTAGGTTTACCATAGTACATTATCATGGTATTGATCAAATTGTCATGTCAACGGTATTACCATAGTACAGTATTGTTAGAAAGTTCTGTTCTTGTTTTGTCTCTCTCAGATTTGGCTGTACGATCTGTTGTGTGTTTTAGGTAAATTCACACTGTCTTGCTGTCTCTGCCAAACAATGGTTACTAGCAGAGGGTCCAGTAACAGCACTTGGCATGAGTTTGGCTGAGTGTCTTCAATCCTGGCAGGCTAGCAGAGCTAAATCTGGTGCAGATTGGTGTCTAATAGCAGGGCCTGACTTTATTTGGCAACCATTTGCCCCATGGGATGCATTTAGCTATCATATTATTGTAATTTCTCATTAAAAAAGTCAAGGTGGAGCCAGGAGGCTAGTTTTAACTGCTGCAGCTGTGACACGTGTAATGCCTTAATACGCTTGTGTTGCACAAAATAGATGCCAGGTGATGCAATGATGTTTCATACCAGTGAGACACACACACACACATTCACACTTAATTCCTGCCCTTACCAGTCACTCTCCTGTTTTGCCTCATAGCACAGGAACGTTTTATTGCCAAATAACAAATTAAACACATTTTAAACACATTTATGGTTAATTGTCAAAGATTCATTGCAAACACCGTTGTGATGGTTTGGCTCTCACATACACTCCTAGACACTGACACACAGACATACTTTTCCATTGACCATTCGGATTTTCATTGACCCTTATGTGAGATCAGCAAGGTGCACTGCATGGTAAAATAAACAGAGCATTCTGGCTGTCCCAGTAGTATTGAACATGCCATTCATGCACCTCATCAATCAACTACTGTCATTTTCTGTGCTGTTTCTTCAGTGAACCTGGTGAAAAAGCAAAAATATGTCTTGTAGGTTTCCTCTTTTATGCCTTAAGTTGAATTAATTTAACATATAAGACAAAGATAATAATTAAATATATTATTTATTTATTTATTTATTTATAACAAAAGATATTGTCCAGATATTGATATGACCTTTTGCATTTTGTCACCATGTCTTTATTAGCATTATATCATTTTTGCTTTACAGCACAAGCACTGGATTCTCAGTGATGTCTGCCAGTTGCTGTTATTGAAAATGTAGTTCTAGAGTTGTTTCAGATCAAACTACACCAACATGTTAACTGTACGAAGGAGTAGGTCACCAAGTGCAACAATATAGCGCTTTTGTGTGGTTTTACAGTTCTGGACAACAATACTGTGGCATGAAGGCATAAGCTACTGTATATCAGGATTTGGCAACACAGACATTAGTTTTAGTCTCTAGAGTGGATTTGTTGATACAGAAAAGGTAAAAGAAACCCCATTATTCTTGGATGTTCACTTAGTTGTACAAAAGCATAAAATGTCCTTACAGACTAGGAAACAAAATACTAAAGTGGAGGTTTTCTTCAGCTCACTTACTAAATGGCACCACCTTTTGGTCTTGGCCTTGAGGCATTTAAATTATTATTTTGCTTACATTCCTCAGTTTTTAGCAATGCCAGCAGCTTGGCTCTAGGGATGACAGTGTCAGTCCGTCAGTCAGTCCACCACATTGGTCCAGACTGAAATATCTAACAACTACTGGATGGATTGTCACAACATTTTGCACACACATTCTTAGTCACATTCTTAGATGAATCCTATAGACTTTGGTGATCCTGACTTTTCCTGTAGCGCCACCAGAAGGTCAGAGTTTTCACTCTTTGGGTAAAATATCTCGACCAAATTTTATACAGATATTTGTGGTTCTCAGGCAATGTATTCTAATTACTTTGGTGATCACTTAAATTTTCCTTGAGCCTCATCATGAGGTCATTTTTGATTTGTATTGAAACATCCCAGCAATTATTGAATGGATTACTGTAAAACTTCATGGTCATGACCTTCATGGTCCCCAGAGGATGAATTTAAAAAACCTTTGTCCCTTGACCTTTTATCTAATGCCATCATCAGGTCGAAATTTCTGTTTGTCCAATAGTTTGGTTTATGACCAAATTCCTGCCAAACTAATGACATTCCTGTCAAGCTCAGTTGTACTTTGTGTTTAGTGCTAATTATGAAATGTTGACACTAAACTAACTAAACTAAGATGGTGAAAATTATACATGCTAAACATCTACATGGCAGTATTATCATTGTGAACATGTTAACATGTTGACATTTAGCTCAGTAAAGCCTCAGAGCGTGGCTGCAGAGTAATGAACTTGCAGTCCTGCTTGATAACATGAATAGGTGTACTAGTTAAATGAATAGCTTGATAGATTGAAATGAATAGCCCATGACATGTTCGTAAATGTCCTTATGTCCTTTTCATGATGATGAACATGTGCAGATCCTTATCTTTATTGGTTCGGCTGAACTTGACGGATGACGGACCTGAGGTGACAACTCTGTTATGACTAACAGAACTCGAGCAGACAGCCAGAAGGAAAGGCTCAAAATTAGTTTTGTTTTGTTTTTTCTTCACTTTTCCCTGGTTGAACCTTGCCCTTGCGTTCAAACCCCTATCAGCCGCTGTCTGTCCGGACCAGTTGAACCTGTTTTACTTTTGTTTACTTTAATGTGATTGATTTGTTTTGAAGTCTTAGCTTAGTCCAACGTGTTGCCTTCACTGCTCACATTTTCGTCCAGACTGCTCAAGGTTTATCAGCCCTAGAGGATTTGGTTCTGGGGACCACAGGCTTTTTTCTTTATTCATCGCCTGCATGGCGCTGTGCCACTCCAATCAAAACAGCTCCCCAAACAGAAATGTTAGCAATCTTTTGCGCTTTTTGTATGAAAGTTTGCCGTTTTGTTCATGGCATGTCTGTTGGTCACATTAGGCCGTTCTTTAAGGATGATAGCCAGATGATAGCCAGCCAGCCTGAGCTGGATTTGGATTCATGTCAAACACATAAGCAAACTTCAATTCATATTTGTTTAGAAATGAGTCTTAAAAAAGTAATTTTCTCATAAGTGAGGAAGCCTGCCAGAGCAGTAAGAGTACTTCAACATGGTTTCAGTAGAAATCAGCTTGTTTCAAGATTTTATAGAAATGACTTTCCATATAAATAAGACTGAATCTGGCAAGTTGCTGCATTGGAATAAAGACAAATCAAACTTCTATACTTGAAACAAGTTCTGTGGCATTGGAAACAAAGTGAAATCATCTCACTGCCCTGGCAGATATTGTCAGTTGTTTAAAGAAAATTATGACTCAATTACAGACAAAAATGACTTGCAGGGCACTTTCATCAATATGAACACATATTGCAGTAACAACCGCTAGTTGTATGCCGGATACAAGATTCAAAGAAACTACTTATATATGATTATGGTCACCTCAACTAACAGTAAAGTACAGTCCATATAATTAGAAATGGGATTCTGTCTTTCATCTTTGCAGTGACTTCATGTATGTAACACTGTCTTCAACTGTAGATGTTGCAGACAGATGCACTGCAGACATTGCAGCAGAACGCACATGCTGACAAAAAAAGTCTGTGAACAATGAACAATAAAAAGACACACAAAGCAACTTATTGTACCTCTATCAGCTGCTCAGTCTGCAGTGCATTCTCAAGAGACATGAGATTATATGTCTGCGGACTGACATGTTACAGATAATGGTTCAACCAGCTACATTCCTATCACACTTAACATACATATTACCCCCCTTTCACACATACAGCCTCAGGGACTGCAGAGGCGACAGGATGCCTGTCATCGTGAATTGAACCTCAATACATGTGCTTACCCAGGCTTCCAACACTCCAGACAAAGTGATGTTCAATAGGGGGAGTTGAGAATGATCCAACTTGTCCAAAATGTTCTCTGATAATTGAGAGTGACAACCAATAGTGCTTGGAAGTTTTCTCCTTTATTCCACTACGTAATGATGCTTAAAACAAAATGGAGGAAAAATTCATCATAATGGTCTGCAGCTTCCATAGATGTATTATAAGAACTGGATACTTGACTCAAAAATGGTGTCTATTCAGTGAAAATTGCTCACCTGGCATGAGCCAAAAAAGTTTCTAGCTTTCGTGTTGTGCAGCCCATTGAATATGCACGGTAGTGGTTCTCCCGCCCACAAGTTAAGTAATTGACATAATAATACACATGATAATAGACCTTGTGTGCAGTTTGAAGTGCGGGTAAAGGCTTTTTGGGCCACAGGGAATTTATTTGCTGCAGTACTATGAGTTGCCACTAGGAAAAATTGGCAACAAGACTGAGCAGCTGCGCCATATCCAGCTCTCCAACGGTGTCATTATGTGCCAATATTGTGAAAACATCAGAAAACAATTGCCCAGTTGCAGCAAAGTATGTAAATCAATGTTGAACAAGCCAGACTCATGAGATGTAACAGCCAGTCTGCTGCCTTTGAATCACACGTTATGTGTGAGTGATATGGATACAGTTCTCTTTCTCAATATATATAATTCATATAGCAAAACCAGTGAAATACTTACTTGAATTACTTATTTCATTATTGCCATTACCATTTATAATTAGCTTCATTTTTCAAGATTGTGGGTCTTTTAGGTATGCAGTTTGCTTTTCCATATTATCTTTGCGGCTGCTACTGTAGAGTCTCTGATGTTCTCCAAGTTTCCAGTTTTTGGACCTGGTCGGACAATGTGGAGTGTGAAATTTAAATCTTAAGCAGCATTACTCGAATGTGGTTTTCGTGTTGAAATGTTTCACCAGGTTGTCTTTAGTCTCATGGAGTGCATTTAGCAGACTTTGTTGTTGCAACTCGGCTACATTATGTCAGTACCCCATATTAGCAAAGCCAGCTTGTTTATTATCAGTGCATAGGATGAATGTACAAGGCTGTTATGGTTGAATTTATGCTTGCCATGCATCAGTTGATGGAGAGTTTAGGTGTACTGGGATGCAGAAGAGACCAGTTGTTGGAGTTCACCTCAGGAGCTCACAAAGGAATCTCCACACCTGTCAGTGCCACCAGATGTCCCCAGTCCTGCGTAATAATTAGCAATTGCTTAATACAACCAGAGATATTAGTTGTAGCTGCATTTTCTAAAAACCTCAGTACAGCACTGTAGCAGTTGAAGAATTTCTCACAGTATATTGTCAAATTGCCCAGATATCTTTCCAGTTTTCTGAGTGCTTTTCAAACAGACACCTACTTGGCTAATTGCCTGGCTGTGAGGATCAATCCTCATCCATCATCGGCATCATCATCATCATCTCACTGTCTTTATCCCCATTTTCTTAGTCTTTCTTAAGTAAAGCAATGATAACCTCGTTCTTGCGACCCAGCTGTGCTCCCATCTCTGCTGATTAGGTGAGAATGATGTAATCGTCTGTGGTCTGTGCTGCTGACAGACATCAAGAGAAAACCACCGCTATCTGTGCTGCTGGAGGCCTCACGGCCAGATACGTGCCTCTCAGTGAGGTTGTCATTACCATGCTGCCAGGCTGACGCTTGATGTAGATTGAGTTTCTATCAGTCTATGCAAAACAGGTCAGTCTGAGGTTATATTGTACGTGAAAACTCATTTCCCAGCGCTCAAGAAACATTTCGTCAGAGTGACATCCCATTACATGTTGCATACTAAAGAGTCCAAGCTGTCATTTTGGAAAAAAAGTTGACCTCTGTTTTACCTTTGTGCTATTCTTTTTAAGATAGCTGTGTGTTGTCTTGGTTTAATGCTGTTACGTGGATTTGTATCCATCCTCGCATCCCCAACTGCCCTTTGCAGTTATCTAGTGCAAGAGATGTCTTTGTGCAATATGTCATGAATGGACAAAGTGTATTGTCATGTCTTTTCCCAGATCAACTGGGATTTCAAGAACAGTCCATTATAATCACTATAGCCGAGACATGGCTTTAGCATTTACTGTATTCCTTGTGGCTAAGTATCAGTATAAAGTCAAGCATTACGAACAAAGTGACACAGTTTAACACAGTTGACAGCAATGAAGATCAACATAAAATGGCGAAACGGTAGCTTTTACAGCTAGATTAGATAACAGGTGTTTCACTCTTAGAACGAATGCTGAATTTTGAGCACCTGTGTGTGAAATTTCAGGGCTTGACAGAGTTTCATGTATAGTTTGTCAGAGACACAGAAACCACAAGTTTGCAGCTGTAATTGAAATACAGCCTGCTTATTGCGTTATATCATTCAGGCCATTTTATCAGGCTTCAAGATAAGAACTGTTAATTGGTCATTCACAGCAAGCTAAAATTGTGCCACATTAATGGCATTGCACACCTGCTTTGATTCGAAAACAGTCAATCTGTTCCCTGCAGAAAGAGGACTCAACTCCCTCCTGCTTTGACAGTTGTTGCACCTGTCCTGCGTCAGGTTGATGTGCTGATGTGAAGAGATTAAACACAGCTGTTCACAGACAATAATGGTTGTTCATGGTTGATAATGGTGATGAAGAGCGCTGTCTCACATTTCTCCCCAAAATCTGCCATAGATGCTTAACTGGGTTGAGATCTGGTGACTGTGAAGGCCATAGCATATGATTCACATCATTTTCATACTAATCAAACTACTCAGTGACGCCTCTTGAGTTGTATGGAATCACCTGCTTTTGTTATGTTTCTTCACCAGAAACCGAAACAAAGAGTGTGACAGAGAAGAGGAATGGGCTTTAACCATCACTCTGTCACCGACTACACTGCCCTGTCATGAATCTCCCCTAGATTGGTATGACCTTTCAGCCAGTCCTTGTTTTACTGGAGCCCTGAAGAGTAACCAGCTCAACTGAACTTGACTCTCAGGGTCAGGATTCATAGAGCACAGAGCTGTGCAAGTCTTGTAAAGCTTTTTACTAGAGTTTTTTTTACAAGCACTTTAATGGCTTTGTCAATGTAACTATGGTGTTTTCTTACTCCATTCCACTGTGGCCTTCACAATAACGATGACCCTAACAAGACAGGGCAGTGGTTATGAGGGCAGTGAAGACTTTTGAGGTCATGGGATTCACCAGGCCAGTGTGTTGCCCATCGGAAAGAGGTATTCTCTGTTGTCTTTTTGTCTTTTTTATGTTTCTTAAACTTAAATTTGCAAGGGACTCCCTGCTAAGATTGAATATTAAAGCAAGAAATAAAATCATATCAAGTCAGAATGATGAAAAAGTGAGTTCCTACTCACTGGTCAAAACATTACAGTGTAGTACAATACAGTACACTGTTTAGGGCTCCATTTAGTGATTATTTTCATTATCAGTCAATCTATTGATTATTTCCTGACAAACAGATACAAATTTTAATCTAAAAAATGTTAAAAAATAATAAATTGTAAAATAATAAAGTCCAGGGTGACGTTGTCAAATTGGTTTTATTGTCCGACCATTAGTCCAAAACCAGAAGATATTCAGTTTACAGTGATATAAAACAGCACTAAAATGTGCTGTCATTTTATCTATTTACATTTAAGTGAAAATCGTGAAACTCCATGTTGTAATTTAAATTACAGATTAAAAGGAAGTTGTCAAACATTTGGGTGAATGAAAACCTTTAAAACATCTATATGTTAAAAAGCTCATCCTGTAAGTTTTAACAAGGTTGTAAACTCTTATTTCACACGTTAGAGATACACAGTTTTTACCGTCATGAGTATTTGACAGAAAACGTGTCTATTTCACACAATGTTTAAGTTAACTCTGCTGTGTTTGCCACATAAAGACAGGCGCAGAACAGTAGACACATTGCACTGTTTGTACAGTGGTGACAGCAGCAGCACTCTGAGTGGCGCTGTGCCAGTATTACTGTGCAGTTCCCATACACTGATAAGGCCTGGATCCTATTTAATTTGTCAGTCTGAAAATACAATGGTGTTCCAGCTTAAAAAGAAGACATAGAAATGTAACATGAAACATAGAGTAGATACAGTGTCAGTTATGTAATTTTGAAACTCTAATCTGTTTTTCTACCGTGGTTTCTGGCTATATGTTTCACAGGTAACAATAACATCCATGAAAATAAATCAATAAACATAAGCGGGCTATAAATTAAAACTTAATTTCAGTCTGTTGGGAGAGTGTTTGAGGCTGATATTAATGTTTTCTGTGGAAATAGAGTGGCATCCTTGAATGGGAAAAGATTATTTTTTCATCCTCTGGTCATCTCTCGGTGAGCGCTGGGGTCTGGCGGTTTGTCCTCGGTCCAACACACACCCTGTTTTACTCTTTGCGTTTCCACTCCAGTTGAGATGTGTCTCTCCCTCAGTGTTCCAGCAGGCTCATTACCTGACTCACCAACCTCCCTCAGCCATCCAAAATCCCCTCATCTGCTTTCCTCATCTCATTTAAAATACCAATTTACTGGCCGCCCAGCCCTCCTCGCCCTCTGCAGCTTTATTTTTCTAACTGGTATGTAAGACACATGTAACACAAAGGCCTTCCTCCTCCCATCTGTTTGCGTGTTCAGCCGACACATTCCTCATCTGGCTGTGTGGTTCTTGGAATTACAAAAAGGCGGTCAGAACATGACAAGAAAGAAACAATAATTTAAATCGTGCTAATGAGCATGTAATCACAAAAAATTACCTCATATTTCACATTTCTGTGGTTGTGAAGTTAAATCTCACTAAATACCTTGCTTGACATGGTTAAAGAACTTCTCATGTTGCTTGGTGCCGCACTGTAGGATACAGGCCAGCGGATTGCCACAGGTGCTGTTTATGTGCCTGGTCGGAGTCCAGCTTTGCAAAGTTGAATTCTCCAGATGTACTGCAGCTTGTCTGTTAAGGCCCTTTCACCTCTTTCATCTGTTCTGCAGCCTCCTAAGGTGGGGTCCAGGGATGTATCCTGTCCCAGGAGCTGGATGTGCATTGTGCCTGTGTGTCCACTCAGTGAGAAATGAAACGTCTCTCATGCAAAGCAAACTGTCAGCCGCACATCTGTGAAAACAGGCAGCTTATTTGCTTTTGTTGAAATCTCTGAATCTAATAAGAAGCACTGTGGCATCTAACATGCAGATCTAACAGTTTGAATTATTTCAGTTGTCATATATAATTATTGTAGTGGAGTTTCTGTAGAGCTACAGATTTCTTATTTTCATTGATTCTTCTGTCTTTTCTGATTGGTTAATTACAATTAACAATGAGTACTATTAGGTTATTGTTACAAAAGTCAAATTGTAAGAGTTCAGAAATCTTTTTAGTTGATAAATGACTTAATCAGTGAACTGATTTTCCTTTGTTTGGCCTTTAATTGATAGTTTACCAGATGGACAGGAGGATTTGTGATTTTTTAAAATTTTTTTTTACTGTTTTATATCTTAAAATAAATGGAATATCAATGAGTAAAATATCTTCTTTTTGGTCTGCTATAGCACATAGCAAGTGACTTTATTTTAACTTAACTATAAACTTGCTGTATATGAAATACAGCCATTTAAATGTTATTGAAACAACTGTTTTTTGTAACGTAGACATCCAAAATATTTTATTTGTATTTAACCTGGTTTTATCTGGACAATTTTGACCAGCAGATTATCAAGTCAGTACTTATTGTACATATGGTAACTGCACAGATTGCATGGAAAGATTTGCAATCACAGCAAGACCCTGCAAATGCTACAGATAGCCAACTATACACTATTTATAAGTATTGTTTCAGGACTGGCTTTAAATCAGAAATATTCTTTGGTTGTCCATTTAGTAACGCTAACATTGACCTTAACCTCAGTGAGGGTGATCATACTTTTGGGGGAGTGTGTCAAACAATGGAACAAACCTGTGATGGATGGCCTGGATTCCCCACAGTCAGACTGACTCACCGGTCTCTCTCCTGCCCTCTGCCCTTATGTCATTCACCAAACATGAGAAGCTAATGTTACGCCGTTCAGAGCTATCTCATTTGACTGTTTAATGTCTCAAGTGCAGTACCTGTCAGTACATTAAAGAAAGGGGAGAAAAAAAAAATCAAATGGATCATTAAACTTGGCTCGACTAAATGCCTTAAAGTTGCCAGTTTCTGTTTTTACTGGAGCAGAGTCCTGAGTCCGTTCCAAAGAAAAGATTCATCATTTGAACGAGCCCAGCCTCTCAGGTGTTACAGTATATATTCCACTTTTTTAAACCTGCAACTTATGCACAGCAGTATCTTGTAATTCCCTCAGCGGATTATTAAGTCTGACTATGGGAAAGTCGTCCAGGGTTTTAATATGTGTTTTACTCCTCAGCATTACGTGGACACTAAAGAATGAATGTTTGTCACACTGCTCTTATTGGCCAGCTAAACACAGTCAGTATGATCTGCAGGATTTTGTTATATGTATTTCACTTAGCTGGTGTAAACTCAAACAGCCTAATTGAGATGAATATTTGACACTGATGACACCCGCTGTCTGCATTGTTGTGATGTGCAAAAACACCTCGAAGCTCTACAGAGCTATAAACATATCATTTGTGCAATGCACTTCACTCCTGCAAAAGCAGTGGGGAATGTTGACCCAGGGGCATGTTCATCACTCCATCCGTTTCCTTTGGTGTCCTCTGATGAATTTCCAAACAGGCGAGTTTAGAAACAGACCAGGGCAAGTGCTGACTGGTGCTCTTCTACGTTTCCTCTCCCTGAAGGAAATTTGTCCTGAGGAAACTCGGGCATTGTCTCAGGGAAGCTGTTGTGTGTTGAAAGCATTAGCAAGTCTGTAAGCACAGTCGTTTTTCACCATGGATCCATTGTGCCGTAAAATGGCATTCAGACATTAACAAAAAATGTTTGGATTATCCGCACCCCTGGGTCGTACTTAAATATTATTCATCCCAAGAGGGGAAATGAGAAAATGTTCAAGGGGGCTCAGCTTGGTCTTGTGAGGAAAACCTAAGTTTATTATTCTCATTTATTTTGCGATGATGGATTTTCACGTGTTCTTCTTCTAAAGATGGAAATATTTTAATAAACTGTTTGTGATTTCACCTGAGTTTTCTCTTCTTATTGTGTTTTAGTGTTGTTCTATATGAAAGAAATCAACTTAATGTATAATACTCATACTAAACTTTAAGGGTGAGTTCACCCAGAACACAAAAAAACCTACCTTCACGCTGTCTAGCCATATCTATGAGACTTCTGCCTCCAACACAATGTAGAAATAAACAAACAGCTCGCACACTGCAGGGCTCCAATGTCCACTTAACTTATTGCACCAAGGTGATGTTTTCGAGCATCACTGCTCTTCTCAGACTCAAGACTTGAGTAAATTAGAAGTGGACATTGGAGCCCTGCAGTGTGCGAGCTGTTTATTTGGACTTTTGCTCATCTTCAGCCCACCACCTGCCCTCTTTGGTTTGGATGTGCGTGCGTACTTCTAGCTTCCAACATAATGTAGGTCAGTGGAAATTTATTTGTGGTGCTCAAAACCACAAATAAAATTGCTAGTGACTCTGTGAGGCTGTACTTAGTGGTGCTTTCATGAGCACAATGACAATGCGAACATGCTGATGTTTAGCAGGTATTATGTTTGTTCACCATCTTAGTTTGGCGTGTTAACAGGCTAATATTTGCTAATTAGCACTAAACACAAAGTACAGCTGAGGCTGACGTGGGAATGTCATTAGTTTTGCAGGTATTTAGTCAAAATCAGAGCACTGGACAAACTAAAATTTTGGCTTAACTGTGTAAATACGCTTATTTTAAACCAATCCTCCATCTTTCTCCATTATGTTACAGATTTAGCCACTGTAGAGGTTATCTGATATATATCTGTCACACCTGTACTGTGTCTGCTGTGTCCACTGCAGCCTTATTTAAATGGTTTCAGAGTGGAGCCCAGATAGCTATACACTGAGTAAAATTTAAAATCTCTTCAAATAGGTGAAATGCGTTACTACACTGAGTATATCTGTACTTCTGTGAGTACATATAATTCTCCTTTAGTGTTGCATGTTCTTGCAGTTTATGTATTAAATACAGGAACCTGTGAGTTAATGCCACTTTGAGCAATAAGCATCACACCAGGACTCCCCCCCCTCTCCTTTCACTTATGCCACCATAATGTTTAATTTACTTTGCCGATGACTGGCTCCAGTGTTCTTAAGGCACGCTTTGAAGGGATTACAACGGCAGTTAAGTGGGAGAAAAAGAGCACAGGAAGGTTTTATGTCTTTTTTAACCCTCTAGGACTGAGTGATTAGTTGCTGTGGATAACCACTCTGAGAACCAGTCCTGCCGGCTTACATGACCATCCATTGAGGGACAAAGGTGCTCTAAGATTTATTTAGCCTAGAAAATAGCGCAATAGGACACTATAGATATTTATTCCCATATGATTAGAGGAAGTAGACTGAAGTAAAACAGACTGAATCTAAATTTACTGTTTCCAGAGGTTCAGATTATAAAAATGTATATTAATTTACAAGTGTAATGTCTTTTACTTGCTAGTGCTACAACTCTGGTTTCAATCTAGCTGTACCTTTCTAACATCATTCCTCTTAAACATACTCCGGATGGCACGGTTAATTCCCCCCTCCAGACTGCGCAAATATTTCTTGATTTTCCAGATGAGGAAATGTTGTAGCATATTCTGAGCCAGTGTCTGGGCCTTGTTACATACATGCTTGCTCGCAGCTTACAGCATGGCTGTTATATCCATTCAGACCATTTAATTACCCCTGTGTCCTCCATTGGATTGTAAGCCCAGTTAACAAGCCTGTCTTCACACAAACACATTTTTTACATAAGCTCACTGTATCCTCTGTATGGGACACCTCTTGAAATAATATCCTAACATGGGATCTCTTGCTCTCTGATACCCAGTCCTCATAAAGTCAGAAGTCTCAGGCTGTACTAACAGACGGTATTTCCATTAGGATGCTGCAGATGCATCTGTGAGTGTTTCACAATCTGCAGTTCAGTTACAGTTCAGTGTGGCAGTAGGTGTGCTCATCACTCAAAGCTTTGTTGATGAGTGACTGATTGAGATGTTTAGGAACACAGAGTATCTATGTTTCCTGTGTTCACTCCGACTTTCCATCTCTCATTTCCTACTTATCTGACCCGGTGATTCCTCCACCCTCGTTTTCCACCAGGGCAGGTGGAAGACTTTAATCTTCTGCCTATTTTAGCTGCACCCCCCTCTACTACAGCAGAGCCCAGTAATTGTACCAGCACAGTAATTGAGCTATCTGTTGGTCCGTCCCAGCCTATTAGAGTAATGTGATCCCACCACAGGACGGCGTGGCAGCCGGCTCCGCTTCCCCTGATTATGGCTGCTGGAGGTCAGCCAGACTAGAAGGCTGTGGCGGGCGGGGAGAGTTTGATTTAGATTGGAAGGAGGATGTCTTATCATGTCCCTGGTTATCGCCACCACCATTAACCACTGGCATGTCAAGGACAAAGGAATGCCTTCTTACAAATAGAAGTTTTATTTCCAAGTGAGATACACAACAATTGGAAAAAAGAGTGCTCACACTACTTAAAAATGACTCAAAGCAGTTTTCAAAGTTGCGTGTTGAAGAGCAATATTGGCTTGAACAGTTAAAACTGCATTAAGTGTGGGGTGTAATAGAACATTACATCAGGCTGACAGAAGCTTAATTCCGACTTACTGTCACCTTGTAAAGCTTTTATTGCCTGTGCTAACAGAAAGTTGCCTGTTTACACATCCAGCAGAAACAGAGCAACATTATCACTGAAGTCCAATATTCACTCTCCTTTTAGCTCTGTTTGGTCTATTGAGCTAGCAACTAACTTCTGTCTGTCTGCCATTTTATGCTTGACAGCATACAGTCGCTTTTCCAAAAGCTGCCTGCTGCTGCTGCAAAAGGGGTTGATAAGAGCCGTAGCACTGAACAATACAAGAGATGTGAGGTAAAACCAAAACAGGGAACTAAAAGAGCCTGTGATGAGCTTTTACTATGTTTTAAGGTAAAACAGTCTGTATACAACTGACAGGGATCAGATACGTAGACAGTCAAGTCATGTCAGCAGCCACACCATAAAATATATCAATCTGTCTTATTTGTGACTATGATAGTCAACAGCTTTTAGTCTCACAGGTAGCCAGATTCACTTTGCCCAGGCTGCCATGAATTAATATGATGATTTATTAAGAGCTCCATTCTCTCAGTCTCCCTTGGGGTTCATCACAGTGCAGACTGTGCAGAGTAAAGGATAAACAGTGGAAACGTGCCTGTCTGTGTTCAAGAAGGAAACGGGGCCCCACTGATCAGCTCATAAAGCCAGTGTACCGTAGAGAAAGTTTGAAGCTTTGGTCCGAGGGGGGAGAACGTTCAGTGTTCGTGTCCTGTATCAGTGACCCTCTGTGCCCCCTGCATGCCAGGTCTGACCCTCGCTGACTGACACAGCTGCCTCACATCCAGAACTATTACTGACCTCACTGTGGAAAGTCCCAATAGAATATATAGTTTTAAGCTATAAGGCTTTGGCATTCATATGCTGTGAATGTAAAAAAGGCAGTGAAACAATTGTTTCTTTCTGCTGAGGAGTGTGAATTATTTTCAGATAACTGCACAGCTCTGATGAAGTGGCTTCATCATGGAGCTAGATTAATAGCTAGAAGGCTGCTTGTTTCAGCTATTACTAGGGTAAGGCTAATCCTGCCTGTCTAGTATGAAATTAACATTTATTGCAAAGCAACTATTATACAGTTTGGAGGAATTTAGATCAACAGAATGATCAACAGACTTCAGTGCATGAAATCTCTTGTTCTCTAAGTGAAGCTGCATTGTTCTCACACCTTCCACCTCTAAACCAGAGGATTCCTGAATTTAGCCTCAATAACCCAGAAAACCCAGTGAGTAACGTTAGCAAGCGAACTAAGAAGAGACTACATGTAAATAAGACAACGTTAGAGTGATCTGGAGTGGCATTTATCCTCTTTTGGTGGCAGCTAACCATTTCAACACACCTTCAGCCCTCCAGCAAGTTGGCACATACCACACCAGGGGCCTGTTTCATCAAAATTGCAACGTCATGTTCATTTTAACACATTTAACCAAACAAAAGAAACACCATACTTACGACACATAAACAGGCATGTGAGAGGGCCGTAGGACGCTCACATGTCTGCAATTTGAGAGTGATAATCATTTGTGAAACCAGTACCCTTTGTGATCTACATGTAAACAGTAATCACAAATTGCTATCATGATATGGGCCCCAGTCTGTCAACTGAACACACAGTGACCAAACCGATAGAAGCCCTCCACCAAACTACCAGTAAGACGGCAAACAAGTTATCCCCCAAATTTTGGAAGTAAATTAGTGTTACTGGGATTAGTAACTGTAATGTAATTACTGAATTCTCAATTATGATCCCCTCCCCTACACTACACTTCTCATTACTGAAAAAAGTAATCACATTACTGTAATGAGTCACAAAGTAATGCGTTACAGCCCAACACTGAATGACGCATAACACAAAATAAATAATGAATCTAAAAGTAAAATGTAATTTGACTGTTTAAATGCTGATATGTTTACAAAGTATTTAAGTTAATTACTACTGATTGTGGACTGATTGGTTACGTCTTTGTTTTGACCCTTTTGCCTATTACAGAACCTGACACCTACTTGCTCCTACAATCTTTCCCTCCGTTCAGAGTGACTTCAGTGGTCTGACTCAGAGCTGGGCATCAGCCAAGTGCGATAATTGCTGCTAGAGGAAGTGTAGACTGGCTTTATTCTGGCCTCATGCCATTCCCTATTGTTGGCTCAAGTTGGACCTGAGCTTTGGTACCTACTGTAACAGTCTGACATAAAGTCTGTAAGCTCCTTACATGCTTCTCGGATGTCTGAGCCAAAACTAAATTAGTGCAATCAAGAGAGGTGTGGCCAAGATGTGATGCTTAGGGGATCATGAACATGGACTACAGTGGACTGTACGGCTTTCCTTCTTGGCCTCACTCTGCTCCACAACTCAAAAGCTACTTCCAAAGAAAATCCTTTTCCAAGTGCTGGTGTTCATGTTCACGCTGAAGCATCATCCCTCTGGAATGGGAATATTTTAATATTTGAGGCTTTTTCACTTGGAAAAATGCAGAGCATGCTCAAAGATTTCCTTTCTTTCACTTATGTAAAATGTTTCTGGTTTGAAATGACTCCATCTGTTAAAAGTTTAGTTGAAGCATAATTGCTGTCAAAGTGATTTGTATCAAAGAATGGATGACAGCATTGTATGACAGTATTTTTTTCTTGAGGCTAATTTGGCATGTACAGTCTAAATGGATGATTTATATGCTGTGGTTACTACCTACAGTATACAGTGTGTTGAATAAGAACCTTTCACGGTGGGCATCATCCAAAGCCCCCCACCCCAAAAGCCAGATTACATTCTGAATGTCGTTTTTGTTTGTTTGGTGAGTCTTCTTGTTCACATATGCATGGGTGTGTTGTTGCTGTTAAGGCAGAGAATATGAGCAGCTCACAGCCCTGCAGTCCTGTTCTCTGGCAGAGGAACTGAGGTTAGCATCAGGTTTCACATAGCACCACTGCAAAACTATCTGGATGTATTGTAGCTACATTGTCAGATCGTGCCATGATTTAAAGGGGACTTTTCCTTATCAGTCATTTAATTAATGTTACAATGTTGGATGTTCATATTAAACATGGCCAAAGTTTCAAATAATGAGGTAAAGGTATGTAGAAGTAATCCCTGTGAGCAAAAAGCATGGTTTCCAACAGTTTTTTCTACTTTCAGCTTGAACCGATGTCAACTCATGACAGATTTCTTTATATGGTTATCTGCTCCATACACAGCATGCAAGTTCACTGCTTCACTCAGCTAACAGTATGATGTTTTTTCCATTGTTTTGGGGGCAGTCACGCTGAGCGATGACTCAAGTTGAGCTGGCACACTTTGATTGTCTTTCTATTACACAACATGCAAAGTAAAATAAGTAGTTTACCTGTTGGAGGTGTGATGGTCGTCTGCAGCTCTTCATCAAACATCATAATCACTGTGGTTGTTTCTGCTTGTACTATTCCTCCCTGCATTATTTGTAACTGATCACCTGAACAAATATCTCCAAATATCTCCAGATGTGGTTGTGTTGACTGGTTTTTAGCACTGCTAAAGATGCTCCGCTAATTCGGTGAGGAACACATTTCATTTCCTTTAAATTCCTCACAATAAAAGTCTCCCTTTATTTAGTCATTTTAAAGCTTTTAATATGAAGCAGTAAAACAGGAAATGTTGGGTTTTTATCAGCAATAACTAAACACAACTCTGTTATGGCTGCCCCTCGGCAGGCTTCCGGAAAGCTGGCCAATCAGAACAGAGTGGGTTCATCGGGAGGGGGGCCTTAGAGAGACGGGAGCTAAGACTGCCTGTTAAGAGACAGAGGCTGAACTGAGGGGCTGCATAAAGGGCCAATATAAGATAAATAAGGAGTTGTGAATTAGCAAAGCTACTCTTTCATTCACTTTGTGATATAGAGTAATGGGGGGAATGTTTGTCTTGTTTTACTATGAAAACTTCTAGAAAAAAAATTCTAGATTAATCAATTAATTATTTGTTCTATATAATGTAATAAAATAGTAAAAACATGCAACCCACAGCGATGCCTTCAAATCCAAAATCCAAAGATTAAATTTAAGAGACAAAGAAAAGCAGCAAATCCATAAACACCATGATCAAAAAGATCATAGATGAGTTACATGTGATCATCCACCCAGAGAAAGTTTCCAAGTAATATCTGTTTACAATCATATACAGTTCTGGACTATCATCAATGAGAAGTTGTAATCTCATTGTTATCTAAAATTTCATTCATTGTCAGATATCTATTGTCAGCAATCACTGAACTGTCTCAAGTGTTAAACTCTGGAGTAAATCATAGTGGTTCTGGCAAATAATTGCTGTAGTAGTTATTGAAGTAGAGCAAATACAGAATTAGTGGGGTCTCTTTACTATTTAACATCTCTGGAGGCTTTTGTATTCTTCTGTATGACAATAGTGGATTATCATGAAGGTTTCCATTTATTAGACTACTTTCTCTTCAGCAGAAGACTGAAGACATTAATGGAACAGATCAGGACTTGGCATGCTCACAAAAAAGAAGAGATGCTTCACAATGACCGGGAGCATATAAAGAAGATCAAACACAGCTGTTGTCTGTGTTGGGGATTTTCAGCATTGTCTCCCTAATGCACTGTTTTCTTTTAGTGCTTATCTATTGTGTTTGTCTGTTTCTCCTAGAAACAGCTTTTTAGATTTTACATAGGCTTATTTAAAGTGACAGTTTGATTGTTGCGGAACTGTTTTTCTGACTTATTTAGTGTCGTACATGGATGCATTAGGTCTCTAAATGCAACTTGAAGGTATGTCAAAAAAGAATTCAGAAAAAATACTTCCAACTATAGAACTCAGGTGGCACAATGTTAATGTGGTTACTAATGTTGCATCAAGGCAACAAGGTCCTCCGCCTGCTTTCCCCCAACTCTGTTAATTCTGTAGTTGTAGTTTGGAGCGCTACAGATGACATGTTGTACACATGTTGTTACCAATTGCTTTTTTTTACCTGTTGGCACTGAGCTTCACCTGGAGGATGCAACACTTGAAAAGTTCTTTCAATCCCCCTGTGAGTTGTAGGTGCATCAAGGATAATGTGAACAGTTGTTTTCCATCCTACGAACACAGGTAGTTGTGTTTGTCTGAATGCATAACCAAGCCAGAGGTGCCACTCCTGGGACTCAAACCCTGAGTCTTTGCAAAGCCTATTAGCTGTTTATTGTCTACGGTATGTGTTAGCCTTGTGATAGACTAGCAACCTGTCCAAGTTTTGACTTGCATCTCACCTGATGCATGATCGAAAGCAATGGACTGTGAAAAGAAAATGTAACATCAGACTAAAAGTATTACAATTAAAATTGTAAAGTATTACAGGGGGAAAATTGTTTAGATTAGATGATAAGCCATCCAGATCCTGCTGTATTTCATTTAGCAATCAATTATACTAAGTAGAAGAGGGCTTAAATGACAACCACACTCATTAAACCTGCATTAATTGAACTTTTGGCCACTTGGGGACAGCAGAAACAAGTTGTGAATAAAATACTTACAAATCATCACCTTTTAAGTTGATATGGCGAACTTCTCAGCACCTGTCCACCTGATGAATGTGAGTCCAATATTCTCTCCTCTTTAGCCTCTAAATGCCCCACTATATTCACCAGCTGGTCTCTAACAGTGCCTGTTTGCCATTTGGTGCTGAGCAGGTAGTGTACAGTGGGTTTTTAGAGCTTTTTCTCTGAAAACAGCTGCCTACTTTAGCCAAAAATGACAGTATGAGAGCACTGAGAGTGAACCAAAACAGCTAAACAATGAGCTGAAACTCGCTATAAAGCTGATTAGAGCGTCAGATTTGGGTGATAATTCTCTGTAGGTTCATCAATACACATTGTCATTTGACATTTATATTATAAAGAGTATTGATTATAGTCGCTTTATATATAAGGGCATTTGTCTGAAATTGCACTTCTGCTCTTTTTCCCATGAGGTTTATATTTTGTTACACTTTGTTTCATGAAATTGTATTCTTTTTTAATTTAGCAGAGGTGGTCAGCAGATTTTAGAGTTTACATCAGCACAACTAATGAGCAATCAAAATAAACTTTTCAGCAATAATAATATATCTTTTTAGGGCAGCCTGGTCACTTACACTTGAGAGTTACAATGAACACACATTATGTTCAGACAGAACAGAGATTAAAAAAAAATGTGAGAAAAAGGGACAAATTGCAAAAATACCCAAAGACTGAGCTAACCCTGAAAGTCTTCACTGTTCACACATTTCCTCTGATGCAGGACTCAAAACATCTGTTTTACTTTTGCAGGAAAGAGAACAGGCATGACTGGCAGCCCCCCCACCACCACGGCCCCTCCCTCCTTACCCTCTCCCCATCTTAATAGCTTGATCCTTTGATTATAGTGTTGGAAGGAAAGCACATGAGTATGTTCCTAGCTTTTCCTTGAGGGCACAGTGTTGGCACATGAAATGCTCTTTCATGAATACTCCCGCACAAGTGGGGCTTAATAAAGACCATCAGAGCATTAGGCCAGTAAGTGTGTGAGAACATTTTCCAGTTCCTGTGGCTAAAAATTACCGTTCATTAAGACATTGTAGCATCAGCAATCCCACACACTTCTGGATTTGACAGAGGAGTTTGTGGCTTGTGTGATTAATGTTAATCTAGTTAGTATGGTTCATTGCAATTTGTAAATTGTTGGGAGCTTGTGTAATTGTGGGTAAACACAAAGCCTGATAAATTAAAGATTTTTTGTAAACTATGCAGTGGACATTTGCTTCCTATCTAAACAAACATCACTGCAGACTGATCAGGTGACTCTGGCAGAATATCAGTGTAATCAATACCATGATCTTGGCCGCGTTATAAAGACAATAGTACAATGATTTATAAAATATTCGGAATCTGTTTGACTGTTACGAGTGAAATGCATATTTCTACCATTGAGGTCATTAATCGTAATCATTTCTCAGAATAGGCTTGTGTGTAATTACGTCCATTACTGTCAAAACATTTAGTTGAATAATTAGTTGATTAACAGAAAAATCAACAAGAAGATTATTTATCAATGGTTTGGTGCTTCCATCTTCTAAAATGTGAGGATTTGTTACTTTTCTCTGTTTTATGTCATTATAAATTGATTATATTTGACTTTTGGACTGACTAAACAAGAAATTTCAAGATGCCACCTTGGGTTCTGGGAACTTGTGATGGGCATTTTTCACTTTTTTTCTACATTAATGGTTAATTGATTGATTTAAAAAAACTCAAGAGATTAATTGATAAAAAATGAATCACTAGTTACAGCCCTAATATCCTTAAAGGGGATATATCATGCTTTTTGTGATTGTTATATTGGATGTCTATGTTAAACATAGACCCCTTTACACCTTGCATTAAAATGCATTTTGGGTAATTGGATTGCAATCGGATAGTGCTTGATCGCGTGCAAGTACAGGTGTAAATGCACCCAAGACGCATTGAGGACGGATTGTGATTAGATCGGCCAAGCCACCTCTGGAGGTGGTCACGGTTGTCATACAAGAACTATGTGGGTGGAAACATGTAATTGTGCGCAACTGTTCCTTATCAGCGAGGTAGCAGTCATTAGCCAGTTAGCAAGATAAGCTACTAGCAAGAAAGCAGCAAGAAAGTGGGTAATGGGTAATTTATTTAACTAAAAAGTACAACAGTAAACACAAAATGAACTAAGAATATCATGGGATGAGATCGTCAGTAAAGTCAGTGGTGAGGGTGCATGTATACATGAGTGCAATGTGACGTGTGAGGAAAAGATGTTGGATGGCTGAAAACAAAACAACAATGTACAGGGAGGAAGAGATCTCGGCCAGAAAGGTATGAAAGCACCGGGCCCAGGTGCTTCCAAATAGGATGATCTGCTCTCAGCCCTCCAGGTACCTGCTGCATTATAGAAACAGAGTATAAACAGAGTGTAAAAACAAGCCAGGAGACCGTCACAGAGCTGGACAGAACGGTCGGATCTCAATTGGATCTCAGTGTGCACACTGGAGACACACATTAATACCAGGTATACATGTAATCAGGTTAAATCATAATGAGAGATGCATTTCAATACAAGGTGTAAAGGGACTAACAGTCAAAGGTCCAGAATTTGAGGTGTATGTATGTAAAAATGCTCCCTGAAAGTCAAAAGTCTTCAACCTGCTCTGCAAAATTACCTCTAATTCCTCCTTGTGATGACATCAGATTGTCCATGCATGCCTGCAAACGGCTGTGAGTTCCATAGTCTTTGTTGCTAAGGTTCTTGCTGAGGTTGTTCCATGTGTTTTTCATGTTGTACACTTGCATATTTCATACACAGGTGAACAATCACACAGTGTTTGCTCAGGAAGACCACTTAAGTCACTAATCTGATTAGCATCAGCTGATTTATTCATACTTCACAATCAGTGGCTCCTTCACCTTCACCAACCTTCAGTTGACTAGGGATATCCAATTATATTCATGCAGATGTGCAGTGCAGACATAATAACCCAGCACATCTAATTTTTACCCTGCAGATATCTTCAGATATCACCATTTGATGCTGCATCTGTTCCCCTTCAGCCTACCGTGAGCTGAAGTGTTTCAGGGACAGAGCAGACATGACGTCTGCCAACATCTTAGAGAAGCTGTTTCTTTCGTGTAGTCACTAAGTCACTAATGACAGTTTTTGATCAGCTTGTCCCCTTATTATCCATGACGCATCTAAAATCTTAATTTTAAAAGCAAAGTTCAGTATGTTCTCATCACATGAACCCTTTCTGGAGCTACAACATATAATTGTCAGACAAGAAAGTGACAGTAACCTGCAAATGGACTACATTTATATATTTCTTTAATTCACACACAAATGGCAGAAAGTTATACAGTGTATATAAGGTACCAGCCAAACCAAGGAACCATCGGGAGCAATTTAGAGTTAAGTGTCTTGTTCAAGCACAAGGACTGCGAGTAATGGAGTAATGGTACATTTGTGGAGACATGAGAAATCACAAAATATAGTCATTATGGATTATAATCCATTGGCCTTAGTTTTACTACAATGCAAAATCAGATACACAATATATCATTCATGTGATCATGTTTATCACATATGCCCCTTGCAATATGAGTACCTCTTCAGCATGACAAACGTGGGACTGGAGCGTCATTATAGCGATCAAGATGCCAGTTTAACACTAGCATCTGCAGCCATGGTTTGCAAATTTCTTCCTTTTAGTGAAATCACTGCATTAATAAGCAGAATTCACTTACCTCATGCTGCATGTCTCTGTTGAAAAAACTACTTTAGCTGCAAATTGTGAGTCTGTCATTTCATTTACTTGCTTTTTTGTTTCTGAGCCCCTTTTTAAAACTTGAAAACTGACATCTTGTTTACCTGATTAGCAAACTATTTGACCTCACGGCTGTTAGCTAAAGGTTAAGAGTGCAAAGCAAACCATTATTCAAATCATTTTTTCTCTCTCTCTCTGTGTCTCATCCATATATCTTTGAGGATTCCTGGAACCCTGGAAGGCTGGTATGTTGGAATTTTTAGTGCGACACCAGATATGTTCCCTCAGTGCCATTCCTCGGGGCAGCAGAGTGTGACCACACAGCGCTCTGCAGAGCAGGGATTTGTCTGGCTGTGCTGTCGGGATGAGTGTAAAGAGTGAATGGGTCTCTTAAGGGCTGACAGACATGGATTCATTTATAAAAGTGCTCGAGAGGAGTGGGGTTTAATCTGCTTGAGTGATCCTATATCTTTGGAAAAAGTCCGGGGGCAGTCTGAACATGTTCATAGTGGTTAAATCCCAGAGATTCATGCTTAAGTGCTGCTGTTATAATCTTTATGCACCCTGCTGCTGAGATCTCTCTTACATGAGGGTCTGTAGTGAAATTGATTTTTTTTGTGCCTGTTACTCAAATGCACCCTCTCTGTTAGCCTAATTAGCCTCAGCCCCACCCTTACTTTATGACATTAAAATTTATGTTTAGAATGATCTCAGTCACTTTCCAGGTTAGAGTGTGATCAATATACAACAATACCCGTCTTTGAGTGGTGACTCACTTTCCCCAAATATGATGAAGAGCTGTATTCATAATCCTCAAGAGGAGTTAATCAACAAACCCCACCTGTGGGCAGGACATGACGAATGGCACTACCTGCTCACATGGGATAAAAATAAAAGACTCCCCTGTGTACTTATGGGTAATGACAGGAAATAAGCCACTGGGTGAGAGGTAAAACAATGTTTGGCACTGTAGGGCACCAAAAAAAGAAACAAGAAAACCTTGAATGGGATGGAATTTGTAGCAGCCGTCTGCAGCTTTGAAAGGCAATGGCCCCATAAGTGGTTTTCCGCTTTTTAGTTATGCCATCAGTGGTCTGTTCACAGCATGTTAAGTTTTTTCTAAGTGGCAGCAGAAGAATGATTTGGTTACTGCAGATGGTCGCCGCCTGGTTCCCTCCAATCCTGAAACACAGCAGATCTCTCTGATCTCAGCTGTCTCTCATTCATTAAGATGCATATATACGAACAATTTAAGTCCAACTAAAGTAATCCCTCTCTGCAGTCAAAAATCATAGTGAAATCTGTTGTTAATATTTTGTATTACTTAAAGGAGCTCTATGCTCCGCTCTGTTTGTGGGCAATTTTCGTTCACATAAAAGTTCCCAAAGAGTAAAAACACTGCTTCAAGCTTTAAGCTAAGTCCTGCTTTCAGAAATAAGCTGACAAAAACGTAACTAATTTAAGAGTGTCAGTAGTAGGAGATCCAAAACAATTACAGAATATGAGGGAATGCTTTTACATGAAGTTGGATGCTAAAAATCATCTTTCTAAAGCAAACTGGTCTGTGATGGGGCAGCTGTCAGAGTGAGAGAAGTTTCCCAGCTACTACTGAAATGTAGAGGTTGCTGCGCCAAAATAAACCAACAATAATCATAAAATCTAAAAAACCTTTCAATAAATTGGCAGCCATGATCATGATAATATGGTGAACAGAATATTAGTTTTGAGTTTGTTTTATTTATATATTTATTTTTTGTTATTTTCGGTATCATATTTACACTCAAAATTAATTCAGATTAAGACATTATGGTAGCTGAGACGTATCAAATGAACTGCATATCTGAAACGCTTTACAAATTCAAAAGACACAAGCGCATTAACGGAAAATACAAATGCAAAAGCCACAACGGAAGTGAGCAACAACTGGTGTTGACAATGAAACAGCCCACTATTAGTGCCGGCGGACTATTATTGCCTGCACATGTGGAATAGGAAAGTTCTTGCCTGTTTGAAACTCACAGTTTGTTGAAGAAAACCTGCCAGCGAGCAGGATAGGTTCACAGAGTCAGTTACCGTGGTAACTGACCCAGCGGCGCCGGAATGAGTTTTGAAGTGGGGGGATGTCCCATCCATCCCTTGTCTGAACAGGCAGAATATCAAGTTATAACCAATCAGTCTGATGTGTGTAGAGGTGTGTGTGTGTGTGTGTGTGTGTGTTCTGCAGATGCCTGGTGTTGTTTTCAGGTGATTTCATGAAGGTAAAAACAGTGACTGGTCGTGCATAACGGCACTGCGCTCTGGTGCGGCACTTCACAGAGGCTACAGATTTATCAGCATATCCGTCCAGCTTCCTTCAGATGCTGCAGGGATTTAATGAACTGAAGGAGAAGCTTTTCACACAGTTTAAACAGCTGTGGACAACAGATACTGTCAGAATCACCCAGATTTGTTTACAGATCAATACAGATGATTTAACATTTCATTTCTCACTTCACTTCTTCTCAAACAGGCAAGAACCTTCCTCTTCCACATATGTAGGCAATAAAAGTCTGCTGGTTTCATTGTCATCAACCATTGTTGCTCACTTCTGTTGTGGCTTTTGTATTTGTGTTTTCCGTTAATGTGCTTGTACTTTTTGGAATTTGCAAAGCGATTTGGATATGCAGTTTGTTTGACCCGTCTCACATGATAATTGCAAGTGTTTCCCCCTTGTGAAGAAAGGCAGAGATGATCTATTCTTGTACAACAGGTCTGGACCACTCAAATTTATTTCACACCTAAGAGAAAATTATAGGTTTGAGAAAATTGATGATTGCCACTCGTATATGCATCTTAAGAACAAATCTGAGTGGTTCTTGCATGAGGCCCAATGATTTCTCTGCTACTTACATAATGTAGATGGTGGAAATGTTGAGCAGTGTGGCAGTTTGAAGATATACTGGTATCAGCGTGTGTGTGCTGATAAGAAATTGCAGTTCACAAATACCAAAGATATGTTTGCACACCAGAGACCACTCTTTAATAAACAGATTTAAGAAATCCTTATAAAAAAGTTTGGTTGCATGTGTTTATGTTAAAAAACGAATAACAGCCGATATATTGGTATCAGATTTTTTACCTCTCAAATATTGATATTGTTATCTAATATTCCAAATTCTGATGTCCATCCAAAACATTTTCCAAAGCTCTTTTTAGTATTTGTGCCCTAATACTGTAGAACAAAATTATATGTCCTTGTTTGGGTCGATGGTAACCTTTTGGGTCAAACTCTTTTTCCTTTATACTATTAATATATAAAAAGCCTTTGTAACAACTTCATCTGTATTTTCTCTTCAACTGTCTCTCCACAGATGAGGTGAACATTCTGCAGGAGCTTTCTCTTCAGGTGTCAAACAGCAGTAACGCCTCTATGACTGTGGAGGACAGCAGGTGTCCAGTCCTACAGGTGGGACAGTACTCCACCTTGGCTCTCCCTCTCCGACAGCTCTTCATTGACGGGTATGGTTTCATCTACACCTCCGTATGTTAACTCTTTATAAACAGTGCCTTCCTGCTGTGTGTAAAAGTGGAGGCCTTTATGTTTGTATGGCACTTACATGGCTTAATGGTGTGTGTGTTTGTGTTTAGGTTTGCAGATGAGTTCAGTTTACTAGTGCAGCTGCGGAGTCCTCAGAGGGTTGAGCGCAGTGTCTTTACCATGCTGAGCCCTGACAGCCATGTTATGCTGCAGCTGCGGATCAGCGCTTATGCCGTCATCTTCATAGGAACACAGCAACGGCACTATGAGTGAGCCCACTTTCACATTTGTCATTCATTTGTCATTATCTTCTTTCCCTGCTGCTTGTGTTCATTCACCATGCAGTTATATAAAAAAGGGACATAAACAAGCAGTACTTCCTGAAAGACAGGTTAATATCAACTTCTCTCTTACATTGGCTGGTGCTATTGTTATGAAGTCTTTAGATGTGCTGTCAAATGGTGAACACCCACAAAAGGAGAACAGTGCAGCCCCAAATTGATACAAATGAGTGTAATGTGTCTACTTCTACTTCTATTCAATGCTATGCAAACTCCTTAGAGCAGCTTTAAGAGGCTTTGATTCAGAGATAAAATTGCTCAATATCTACCAGTGACAGAACTCCAAACAAGTACATGCATTTGAATTTGAATGCATTACCTAATAACCAAAAAATCCAGATGTCAGAAGGTGATTACCACATTCATCTCAGGTAATGGAGGGCCGCTCATGCCCAGTCCTGTTTTCTAGGCTTCAGTGTATGCAAATATGAAGGGCACCTCTGTGGAAGTGTATTTATTTGCAGCATGTGTGTATTTGTTTCACTGTGTGTTGCATGTGTGTTAGGATGTCTCTTTGGTGAAATGATTTATTAGGTGTGTCTTGGCAGGTTCCTCCTCTCCGGTAACCGCAGAGCTCAGAGCAGTATATCACTGCAAGGCAGCAAACAGAACTGGGCAAAAAGATAGACACGCATGGATACTGTACTTATCTTGTAATCTTAGCACATGGTTGATTATATTTTTTACCTTGTTTTCATTTCAAAGCAGCATGTCTGTTAAGCATGTTCGTTGGTGGCCTCCACCTACAAGGTTCAGTTGGGTCTAGAGCCCAGTATTGGCCCTGAATGTAAGACAAGCCTCCCCTTTTCAATGCCTGGAAAAAGACTGCTAGAAGATTGTAAAACTTCTATACTAGTCCTGTTGGAAACATTTCACAGACATACTACTGGTATTAGTCTAAGGAAAAGTATAGTCCTCATAAGCCTTTTCTGTAGTAAGATCAAAGCATGAATTACTTCCATTAAAGAAGAATGTAAATCCCACATTTGTATAGCTTGTCTATCAGTCACATACTCGTACTTTCTCCTGTCAGGATCTTGGAAGCAGAATGAATTTCTTTGTTTTTTGAACTCCTCATCATGACTTCTGGTGGTAAATCTCTCATGCAGTTCCCTGTATGTTTCTGAAGTAAAAAGATTGGAAGATGCATTTGACTTGTTTTTACACATTAGGAATCAATTTTTCCACTGCTGCAAAACATGTTATACTAGCCATCAGAAACTCACGCAGGTTAAACTGGACTAAACTCCTAGCAACACTGAAGCTACAAACAGCACATCATGAAAAACAATAACTACTGTTGTATATATGCAAATGTCATCAAATATGATACAACCCCCACTTTTTAAAACACAAAAACACAATTGCCAAGAAAAAAAATCAGCCTATATGTAGGCCAGTATGTAATTGTTAGCTATACTGAGCCTTGTAGCCTCTTTTAGCTCATTGTTTTGAATTTACAGCACATTTACTGTATGTATGGTTCAGTCTCAGTGCTCTCAGTGAGCTTGTTTCCAGCTGCAGCAGGCAGATATTTATAGCACATAAGCTCTAATAAATCCACTCCACGCTACCCGCCCAGCACCAAACAGCAGAGAAAATTAGCAACTTTCCTCACTGTCTAAATACTGTGAGGAAAGTGAAACATCTAGCAGTCAAAAAGACAGATTTTTAGTTGGTAGACACCAAAGCAAAGCTAAAAGGAGACTTAATATTGGACTCATATTCAACTATTCAACATATTTGAACTACAGCCGAAACCTGACTGTTGAAAAACGAAAGGTTCTCATGAGTTGAGAGAAATAACATTTGTACTCATATTAGCTGTGTTTCCATTAACTACTTTATGTGTATTTTGAAGTATTGCAGTAGAAAAGCTTATGGAAATGCCAAAATTCGAAAAAAAAAACGTCCTCAATTTCGCAAAAAAGTTTTTTCACGCTCGCTTGAGGTGGAGAAGAGTTAATGCGCAAAATGGGTAATGGAAACACATTTGTCAAATAAATAATGACGTAGCAAACGTTTAACTCACATGGCTGATCAGCTGTTTCCGCTCTTAGCATCTTCTGGTGTCCTCCCAGATATTCCATTCCAGGCGTGAAACATGGCTAATTACAACTTGTCCAATTGAAACAAATTCCTGAAGACCTCTCTCCATTTTTCTCTCATCAAAGCAATATAACTATTTGTTTTGTTTCAGGTTGGCAACCTCTACTTCTTCTACTCTGTTTACTGGCAGATTGTTTAAGCCTATACTGCCATCTTCTTATGAAACTATGTGTTGCATAGCCTAGTTTATTGGCTTCAAACTAGTTGATGGAAACACACCTAATTCGCATTTTCCATTTTGCGACATTTCAAAACTTCACTTAGAATTCTCTTGCAAATCCAAGGGAAACACATCTATTGTCTTCAAAACTTAAGAGGCCCTGAGAGTGATTTGAACTCATCTCCTAGATGAAGATGTAGACATTCATCTCAAGACAAACAGAACTGAAGACATGTGATTACATAATGCTTGTGTGTCTCTCTCTCAGGCTCCCAGTCAGTGGTCTGTCCGATGGAAAGTGGCACCATGTGGCTGTCAGTGTGTCTGCCAAGCGGCTGGCACTGTATGTGGACTGCTCTCTGCTGGAGAGTGTGGACTGGGTGTACCACGGCATGGGGATCAACACTGATGGGCTACTCATGGTTGGAGGCATCATCGAGGGTTTTGAGACTCCATTTGAAGTGAGTGGTTTCCACCCAGTTTTATGTATATCTGTATATGTGTATGTGTCTCTTTTTTCTTTTCCCACTGATCCAAATAGAGAAATGAAGGCACACCCTGGCCTTGACACCATCCCGTATAATTATAAACCCCGCACCCTATGACCGATTCTGTTACTCTGCCCATTTCTTTCTAAACATTTACAAGATGCCTAGACCCACTGACCTCAGCTGACTCAACAATAAACTTCAGGATGTCTGAATGATCCTTGTTGGATTTTTAAATCTCTACTTTTAGAATTTTGGCCCAAATTGTTGTATTGCGTGTGCGTGTGTGTGTGTGTGTGTGTGTGTGTGTTTGTGTGTGTGTGTGTGCAATGATACATATTATTTGACCAGATTTGTTTATTTGTTAGGATGCCCATAAGCTGTGCCCTAAAGCACAGCTAGTCTTCCTGGGGTCCACATAAAAAAACATACATTTAACATTACAGTCAACACAAATGGCAAACATAAGACATATATTAGAGAATAACATTAATATGTATGTGTAAAACATACACTGATGATGAGTTACCAGCAAAAACGACAAATCTGCATATGCATAGCATTCTACAAATGTGATGTTCCTAGGTGTTTCCTTATTTGCTTTTTGGCATTCACCCATAATATCTGGCAGTAATCAAGCTGCAAGAGTACTTAATACAAGTTTAGTTAAATCAGGTGTAAGGTATTTTCTGCATTGCCTTACTACAACTGATGTCTTGCCCATTCTATTGACAATAGTGTCAATGTGTTTTGACCAGGACAGTGTGTTGTCAAGGGTGATGCCCAATAACTTGGTTTCCTTTACTTGTTGGATGGGTGTTTTATTTATAAAGAGTTTAAGCTCTGGCTCTTGCCTTAGAGAATGATTTGAACCAAATGTTATGCTTTTTGTTTTGGATATGTTAAGCATCAATTTGTTTTCAAGGATCTACTTTCCAACAATATCTGGCTCCCTGTTCAAGATGGTAGTCAGATCAGCAGGTGTTGTTGTTGATCCATGTGCTGTAGTGTCATCTGCATACATAGTTAATTTAGCGTTTCTTAGTATGCAAGCTGAAAATGGAGTACATCAGTGGGCCTAGTCAGCTCCCTTGAGGAACTCCATATTCCACAGACCTCCATTAAAGAAGACTCTGTGATCTATTTACCAGATAGCTTTCCATCCAGGCAGCTGCAGATGGTCTAAATCCGTAACACTCAAGCTTTTCAAGTAGGAGCTTATGGTCAATAATATCAGATGCTGCCGTAAAATCTAATAGGACTGCTCCACATATCATTTTGTTGGCCAGATCTCTGTACCCATCATCTGTCATTTGCACTAGAGCTGTGCATGTAGAGTGTCCCTTTCTGTAAACATGCTGGAAGTTTTTTTTTATCAGATTATTTACTGAGAGGTATTCTTGTATTTGATCAAATACTGCCTTCTCCAAGATCTTACTTATTGCTGGTAATAAGCTTATGACCATTAGGGCCACTAAATAATGTTTTCATGTCTTTGGGCAGTAGAATAACTTTTGCTTCTTTATGGATTGTTATGCAATAGCCAGATGATATTTAAAACAACTGTTGCCAGACAATAAGCCACATGTGCATATTCCAGTTCATTTGTATTTAGTATGAAAAGAAATGTATGCCTGCTCATCTTTCCAGCACACAAACACACACACATAGGAAAGAACACACAAGTAGTTTTCAACCCTGTGGCCCTTTCCAACCCCAGTCCCTTTTCATCATAGACACAAAGACGTGTAGCCTCTAATGCTTAGAAACCATGTGTTTGTTTTCATAAAGTATGCGTAGAAATCCCCGTAACCAGCTTTAACCACAATTTCAATTACCTCCCAAGCACCACTGTTACATAAAATTATAGAGGAAACAATGATGAGTGTTTGGACAGAGGATGAGTTCAGTATCCTCAGCCTCCCCTTGTTCTCCAGACAACATGAGGACATTTCACTTTACTTTATTGTCCCTTCAAGGGGAACTCGCCTTGTTGTGGCACAATGAAGTCAAAGTGTAGATTAATTGGAAAAGTCTGCATTACGTTACCTTGTATGTTCTTAAGTTTTTCCTCTTATGGGGCAAAAACTGACACATTTCCATTAGAAGCAGATTTTGATGGCCCATAATGCACCTGGCTTTGTGTTGCGGACATGCTGTCCCGGTTACAACAAGCACTCGTATAGCCTGAGGATCAGAACGGGCAGTGTAACTGTATCACAATGGAGGTAAAGAGAAGCATTATTGAATCCGCATCTGGATTTGTTCTCAGCACCAGATAAAAAATGGATTCTCCATTGCCTCGTTTCCCGTGTTGACAGCGTTTTGCTGAGCTTCAAGGATGGAGCACTTCTTCACAGAGGTGGTGACAGTCTTGTCCCTGGACAATCTTTGGTGTAAGGCAGCACTAAACTATACGTAACTTTACTCTGCTTCTATTTATAACTCTCACTGTCATCCACTCCACTGCAGCACAGCTGGAAGGGTCACATTCTGGTTCATTCTTATGGCTTAATACCAGAACATGATATAACAGAATCTGCAAGGGTTCATGAAATTCAGCATATTTTATATTGGCTTGAGAATCATACAGTGCAATTTCAGTGATGTGGGCTTATATGCAGGCCCATAACTTTCAACTGTCTTGCTTACTGTAAGGCCTTTGTCACCTTTTGTCATGAATTCATTAAAGATCCCCTCCAGACATGTATTAAGACATATAAAAATACTTGGTTGGAACAAAAATGTGTGTCCAATATGTTTTTTCCACAAAAAAATTAATCAAATTAAAAAATAAAATCCTTTAAATGACATCTACTCCTTCTCCCTCATTTAAAATTCTGAATCTTGAATACAAGGTGTCTCCTACTTCACTACTCTCAGTGTATGTGCACTTCAAGTTTCCACATCACACTTCTGTATGTTGCATATTGGACCACGATTTGCTCCAAACTAGTTGTGATGTTACAAATCATGCTCATAAGCCCACCCCTTAAAATCAGATTTTCAATGAGCACAGAGGAACTTTCCCCCTTCAGCAGATGAATGTGAAAACAGCCTTCTAGTGTCAAACTCTGCACATTTATCATTCTGCACAGTGAAGCTCAAACATCCAACTGAAGTAACAAGAAGAAAAACTTATTTTTGAGTGGAGTGGGACTTTAAATAACAATGTTTTGGTCCACACAAGGTATTAAGATAACTGGATGCTGTGTGATGCTTTATTTAAACCCCCACTTAATAGTTGCCAGGGATGAAATTACAACTATGGATTGTTTCTCATCTGTCGCAAACTTCTTTTTTTTTTAGTGTGTTTACTTGATGTTCTCCCTGCAATAAACAAAGAAATTGTTCTGTGCTTGGTTGAATGCTGAGTCATGTTCACCTGCAATGAAACTGATTATATATACTCAATCTCCATAGTTATGTTCATGTATGGCATACATTGGTAGGACCTATCAGTTTAATCTTTGTTAGGTTGTTAAACCTGCAGTGTGGAACTTTTACATATAAATGAATGTCCGCTACTTTCAAGACCTTGCCAAACAAGTTCACACAATGTCGATTAGGCCTATCACCACCAGATAAATCACTCTGTATTTCACAGTATACAGAGTTTTTAATCTGGTGTCGGTGGCGACATTCACGCGCTACTCGGATGACTGCATACAGAGCATGTGCAGTAGAGACTTACACCGGCCAAGTCGCTAACTCCTGGTTAGCTGTCTGCTAACTTGAATGGAGATAAATTTATCTGGCTCTTCTAGACTTTCCAAATATTAACAGACCGAATGGATCAAATTCTGGTAGTCAAACAATGCATTTTGTTCGGGTTGTGTGACCCTCAAAACAATTTATCCACCTTATTACAGCCGCAACCGTAGCGATGGAGTAGGCTATGGTGGAGGCTATGACATAAGCACAGTGTTTTTGTAATTACTGCCAGAAGGGGGAGACAAGTCCTGCACTCCAGCTTTAAGTCTGTTTTATAACTCAAGATCAATCACCAATAAAAATTAATAGAAATTCTTTTCCTACATGGAAATATACAGCAGATGTATGTGTTTAGCAGGCCTGTGTGTTGTTGGATGCCTCTATTTTTAGGGTATCATGGGATTTTTTCTGGCAGAGGTGCCTGAGATTTGGTTCCTCTGCAGAGAACATGAAATATCTCCGAAACATTATCTTTCTATATACAGCAATGCAGCTGTGCATCAAATAAAAAAACACCACCCAGATGGAGTTCCTTCAAGCCTTTTATGTACGTCTCCCGCTTTCCACTTGCCTTGGATCTGTTGTAAGACACAAACAGCTTGTTAAAATGGGTTGTCGTTTTTCAATAATGGGCGTCTTTGGCACTTATTAGCTGTATGATATGCACCGACATGCCTCAAGTTGGCAAAACGATGAGAAATATGCATTTTAATATTACAGGTACAGTTCATTTAAAATCCTTGCATGGTTTCATCATTTCATCTTGAAGTGACGCTTATCTGTCTTTAAACATACAAATTCACATGACACATACACACATGCCTGTGCACACACACACACACACACACACGCACACACACACAGATGCTCTCTCACCCACCGTCACATTCTCATAAACAAAGCCTGGGGACAGAGCTTTTGAAGTAAATGTCTGCTGATGCTTTGTTTGTCATTTTTGGCCTGATGTCAGAGAGTTACTTGGAAAGTCAGAGAACCATGGAAACTGCAGTGAGGTATATGTATGACCTGCAGTAACCTCCCTGTGTGTGTGTGTATGTGTGTATCCAGACTGTGAAATGTTCTTCCGTTCTTTGTATATTTTGTTTGCATGCATGAAAAGCTGTACAGTACAAACACAGCACACGTACTGTGTGAATGTATCGATTGTAAGATACAGAAGGATAGCTTGGTGTCTGGAGGTTCAGTCTGATTCAGTTTGTTTACATTTTAACATTTCAAGAGAGAACTGGAACACATGTATCGTGACCTCCATCGGCAAAGGTGGAGATATAAAATAGGGATGGAGTGTAGATGTTTAGAGAAAGTGATTGTTCATTTGTCACCTTCAAGACAACATGTTCCTAGTGGTTATTTGCTGGTCAAAAGATGTCTAAATATCTAAATTAAAATCAAGCTGAATTTAGTTGTAATGTGAACCTTTTAGATGTCAAGGTTATATATAACTATAGTTTTAACAACATTCAAATGATATTTCAGTGTGAAGCAGCTTGTAACATCTAGATATTGAAATGTAGTCATTGTAATGGTATAAAAACAGTAGTTATGTGCAAGCTAAACCTAAAAGGCCAGTTTTAACAAAGATCTCTAGACTTCTTTTGACCCTGAAACCACCAGAATCACCACCATAATTTCTCATAAAATATCTGTGTTTTTGTAAAAAGCTGTGAAGAAAACACCAAACCTGCGATATAAGTTGGGTAACTGATGTTATGTGATGTGTTGTAGAGTCAAATGTTCAGGGTGTATTAAAGTAGATACACAGGTGTAGCCATCTGTATTCATCAATACACTATAACAAGAAGCATTAGGTTGTGAACGCATCTTTACATTGTGTGTGCTTGACTCCTCACACTGTATGTAACGTTTCTGTCTCTGCAGGGTCATCTCCGACAGCTGACCTTCCTGATGGGCGACCCAGACGCCGCCCAGCAACACTGCAGCCACCACCCGCCCCGCTGCGGTGAGGCTGTTTCCAAGCCTCCCCGCTCCCCACGCACCAACAACGCCCTGGAGGTGAGGAAAGATAGATGGAAAAGGAAAAAGAAGAGATCACAAGTGAAATGAAGTCTTAGCATTAATTATTCCTTTGATTTATGCACACAGTGAGGCCCTGACATATAACTAAGGTGTTTAAGGTGAAGCTCATAGATGTCTTTTGAAGCCCGCATCCCAGACACTGAGACTCCTGTAGTTAATACTTTTACAGCAGAACCCGTCATATCCTATGAAGCATGATAAAAGATCATCAGAGGATTTAAACAAAAACTGCAGACTCCTGTGGTTTTGATCCAGTCTGGTGTAATTTAACAACTCTCGAGTGTTTGGTTGTTCATCAGTTTCGCCATGAACTGTGTTTGTTTGTGGTTTTTAAATTTAGAAATTGTCCCCACTGTTCCCACACAGAATCTACTGCTGTCCTCAAATGACCTGGAGGACCTGCTGGGGGATCCCAAGAACGACTCATTTTTGGGCTTTGGCAGAACTGTGAGTAGAATATTTTGGTACCTAAACTACTGAAAAATATTACAGTGCTATTTAAAGCTGTGCTCAAAATTCCCTGTTCATTTAGGTGTTAAACCCAACCAAAATAAAAAACATGCAGATGCCTGGTTTCACAGCTACGTCGCAGAGCTGTAGTTTGAGAGTTTTGGCAGCTGACCAGTCGTCATGGTGATTAGATCCAGCTGTGGTCAGGCAGGCATCTACAGTCATGTGTACCAACCACTGGTCTGCTGGTACCACTGACACCGTTTTTTTTTTTTCAGCCTCTGTCTGTAAAACCGCCAGTCCAGTGTCTGTCATTAATTACCACTGTAGTGCAGAGCCTCAGGCGTCAGAGGCCCCAAACAGCCAGTCATGTCCTTGACTGACTGGTCCACTTTACATGTGTGTATGTGTGCATATGTGTGTGTCCTGAGAGACGCCTGTGTGCCTGACCTGTCTGCCTTCTGGTCCATCAGTCTGTGTCTGCTCACTCGTCTTTGTTGTGGCCTGCAAAAGGGTTCATCCTGGCGCTGAAACTAAATATTGATGTTGATTAATTATAGCCAGGGCTGATTTCTTGTAGCTTCTATTGAAAAAAAAATCCAGAAATTGTTTATATATATTAAGAAATGTGTAAAAAAAAAAAAAAAAAAGGGAAAATAATAAAAGAATGTAGCAGTGATGATGGACCATGTTGAAAGTTTTTTCCACTTATTCACAGGGTGTATGATCAGCAGCAGCTAATTTACATTTCTTCAGAGTTTCTTTTGGGGACAAAAAAGCTGGCCAAATTTATGAACTACTTTTTGAAAAATCTGGGTATTGTTCTGTAATCAGAACAAAGTCAAAACAATGAGCCTTAGGGCAGAAACACATCACAAGTGGCAAACTGAGTAGAGTGGCTTCTTTCTTCTGTGAGAGGTGGAGAATCCTGTGCGTGGAGGATGATGGTAGGTGGTATGAAGCGCAGAGTTCAAGTAAATGAACTGTGACCTGAAAGAGGCAGAAAAAATCAGCATGGTAACCAGTCAAACCTGAGACCAGCTGTAAACTGTATTTACCGTAAATTAAAGTTTATTGCAGCCTGTTATTTTACATCTTACATGGAACTTCAGATGCAGCTCCTACTGAGAATCTAAACAGCAACAGCTGCGATTTCCTGGCAAACGGTGCATCTTCAGTGGTAACTTGTTGCATTAGAACTAAGCAGACATTGTATGAATTAAGCCCACTTTTAACCACAACTAAATGTAGAAGCAGGCCACCTTTCGTTCAGATCGGCTGTTGTTTAATCCTCCGCTTTAGGGGGTCACCAACACCTGGTTAACAAGCCTGGTGACAAGATTTTCACATCATGAATGATCAATTGAACCATATTGTGTGAGCCCATCTTTTCTGCCTTTCTTCTTATCAAATGAAACTGACTTTATCACCATAACTGCAAGCCCATTAGTTTCTACTTAGGCCTGATCTCCAGCCCCCAAATCCTGCCTCAGATGGAAATGTACCATGTTCAGGAATTAATGAAAACTCTTTCTTTGATCTTTAATAGGAACTTGTGTTGATGATGATGAATATGAAAGCGATCAGTACATTTAAATTTCACAGCGAGCCTCAGTTATGCCAACTTGTACATTCAGAAATCCGTTTTGTTATGACTACGCACACAAACCGTAGTCTCAAATCTCAGACCAAACAAAATACAGTTTCTGAAATACATATGGTTGTTTACACTGGCACTGACAGAATAAACCATATTTCTGGAATCAGCACATGTTTGGAATGGAAACACCTGCACAGACCAAATGCTTGGAAACGAAGGAAAAGCAAAGCTGGTTTGAATTTACATTTTGATGTCTATGCAAAATGTTTGAATTAATCAGCGAGGATCTGCTTCTCTTTATAGTATACAGTAGTGTGCAGCCAGGGGAGCGATTGCAATCCTGACTGTCAAACACAGCAGACCATACTGTGCCGTGCCAACCCCACCAGGCACTGAGTTTATCCATCAGGATGGCATTGGGATGCCTGTGTAGTGATGTAAGAGACGGAGACCTCTCCTGCTGTTTTGTGTTGTAGAAAATGTTTGCAGGAACAAGCTGCACCAGATCTGTCTTAAAGGTTACCGAAATTTCTGTCAGCTGGCTGTGACTTGTTCCCATTATCTTCCCATTGTCTTTCTTCGTTCATCTGTTTCTGTTTTTCTGTTTTTTATTGTGTCTGAATCTGTGTCCTCTGGCTCTGTGTGTGTCTTTGTCTCTTTACGTTTACATGTCTCTGTCCCTGTGTCTTTGTCCCTGTCTCTTAGTTTTAGTGTCGATCTGTTTTTCCCTGTGCTCCTTAGCAGTGTCTGAAAATCACTCGACCAGTCAGCCTATTTACAAGTGCACTATTGTTAATGCACTATTTTTGGATTATCAGATCCTTGTAATACATTATAGAGATCTCAAGAATTTATTACATTGTTGGACAGCCAGAGTGCTTTGAAGGTAGGGAGGCATCATATTTTAAAGGTTTAGTTGTACTGTATACTCTGCTGTGCATTGTGCTTGTATTATTTTTGAGATGACAGTTGTTTTCAAAAATCACCACAGCGATTAAAAATAGTCTATTCCACGAACAGTATATCAAGCGTTCATATTCATGTAGCATTTCATAGTACTATCAGTCTGTGAATGTCCTACATAGTGCCAGTGTGTGGTAAAAGGACAGAGGGTCAGATTTACTCAGGCCTTTGTGACAGTTTTTCAGGCGCCAATGTGACGCATTCTGCTCCAAACATGTGAGAGTTTGCGAGGTCCGTCTCTTTCCTCATAACATATACTGTACATTTAGTGCAAATGGGATTTACAAGAGCAACAAGGATGGTTGGAGTGGGGAAAAGAAACATACAAACATGCAGAAATTATGCAATTAGGCTTTTATCAATGGATACAACATCTGATTACTGTAATGCAAACAAATAGTTTTTGTTTCAGATATGCTCTGCTCTGAGCTGCTGCTCTTCTGCCCTCTCTTTCTGTCTCTCTCTCTCTCTCTCTCTCTCTCTCTCTCTCTCTCTCTCTCTATCTCTATCTCCACCAGTTGCGATGGTTTGTGTATATTTTGTGCGTCTTTTATTTGCCTTATTATATCACTTAATCTCCTTTTCATTTCCTGTGAACGTGTTTAATGCCTCCTAATTTATGAATAATTAGATATATGCTAAAGATTATATTATCAGGAATTTGTAGCTTCTTAACATCCACTGGGTCGCTGGCGACCCACTTAAGCCAGTTGTAGGCAGCTTAGCATCACGCAGTAATGAGTAAAAGCAGTTGGCACAATTTGGTCACTTGGAGACGTTTTGGAGAGATTCAGGGACACCAGTGACAACACAAACTAAAAACTCCCTAGCTCCCCTAAGGTCTGGAATTTTATACAGGTGTGGTTGACAAGATGTAGAAGGTATGTGGTGATTTGCATAGTTCTGGCATAAAGCATGTCCTAGTTATTGTTATTCAAATATGACTTAAATATGAAACACTTTTTTGAGCCATATTTGAACTGATGTAATTTTGGTTGTGTTTTAGCCACATGCTAAACAAGCACAAATCCAGAAACTAGACAATGTTCCATCTCAAATGAAATCTAATACATGCATTTTGGCCTTACAGTTCTTCTGTTATAAGTTTTCCATTTGGGTATGCCAAATGGGCGGAATTTTTTTAAAAAAAGGGTGGATGTTAGGAGGATAAGCCATATTTTCAGTTATAGCCTGAAGGTTTTTCGGAGGTAGAGTTGGCCAAAGCAAATATTTTGGGTTGAAAATCAAGTTATCATTTCTTTTCTGAGCTCAGTGATCTCGTAGAAATCCCACCTCTTCTTGGAGGACAGTACTAGGAGATGACTGCAAAATGAGATGCTATCTTACAAAGTCAGACGCTAAAGGCATTCATATTGCAGCTGCAAACTCAATACAAACTGCTAAGCACATTTCTGCAAAGCCTTTTTCTTAGTGAATCTGACCGAGACGTGCCCTCAGAAATTCCCACAATGGAATGAAAAACACAGTGATCATGGCTTGTACTTTATTTTTTGGTGTGACACCAGTCAGTGATGGAGCAAAATTATCATTCATCAAATGACCAAAATCAAAATTTACAGCTCACCATAGAGTAAACTGTTGTCTAGAGGTTACTGTAGTGTATTGAATCATGTAGTGATTGATGAATCGATTACAATTATCACAGTACAAACACTGCTTTCAGCTTCTCAAATGTGTGTTATATCAATGTAAATTGCATGCTTGTGGTCGGACAAAACAATCTATTTGAAGACGTCATCTTGGAGCATTTCCTGAAAGTTTATAGACTAAATGACTAATCCATTCATCTAAACACTAGTTTGCAGATTAATGGTCAATGAAAACAAATGTTAATTGTAGGTCATCATGTTGGAAGTAGTAAACAAGGGAGTGATTTTAGAGGCAGTCCTTGTTCCTCTGCAGCCTGTTTCTCATTAAATCCATACAGACCAGAGCTGTGGAGGTGCAGCCGTCCTGTCTCTGACTCTCCTCAGAATCTGCACATTTTAAAAAAAATAAATCTACTACATTAACAAGATGTATTTCTCTTTCACTTTTCGCTAAGGCCTTCTGCTCTAGTCTTTGGTGCGTAACATTTCTGACTGTGGGGCCACGTTGTTGGGATTTCCTGACTTTGATGCATGTGCTGTCTGGGGCCACAGGCTCCCTTGACAGGTGCTCTCTTTAGAGACATGGCACTCGAGCAGTTAATCTACAGCTCCTCCAATGTGCACTAAGATGTTAAACACTCCTGGAGGTCAGGGACCTTAGCTAAACATATAAGTACAAAGCCAGAGCAATGAACTTCAGAGTATATTGATGGCTTTGAACCCTTGAAATTGATGTGTCCTATATTAGTCAGAATTTCTTGCGCTGGTAAATTGTAGTACTTATGTGTATCTTTTAAATTATATATCAACAAAAATTCCAAGTCTTTGTTGCTTCCAACTTCCAACAACAACATAAAGCAAATGTGACGTTATGCTACTTTTCTTTAGATTTATATCCTTGTAAATTCTTTCTTTATGTTTGAGACTTGTGGTTAACACTTTTGACATTTTTCACAGTTTTCAGACATTTTATAGTCTACAAATGAATCATTTAACCCCTAATGAAATGATAATGAATGATTACACACCTATTTAAGTGCTTGACAGTGATTAGCATGTGTCTGCATGATCAGAAAGTTTTCAGTCTCTTAAATGGTCTGTGTAGAATTGTGGACTTTTTTGTGTATATGTGCGGAGAGAAAGAGCATGACAGGACTTGTGTTTGATTGTTTTTTCTACACTGAACATCACCATGAGACCAAATCCAGTTGGTCGGAGGGCTTTCACTTTCATAAATAGTTTGAACAACGTTTACACTTGATCCCTGAAGCTGCATCTGTCAGAGAGACACACACGCCCCTGTAGTCGTAATAGTCCCTGTTCCATATCCTATCACAGTGTTTCCACTCCTGTCTCTAGAGAGGCCTCTTTCATAAAACTTGTCAAACAATGGCTTTTTACTAGCAAGCTCAGACAAAAATAAAGAGGTGGAATAAAATTATTCATCATTTTGACACTTTTCCATGACTGTCAATCCACCAGGGTTTTTACCTTAAAGTAAATCTGTCAAGAGTTTTTTTATATTAAATGATTTTACCCAGGGTGGAATTTTCATGTCTTAGCAAAGCTCAAGTGTTAAAGGCTGATTATTGTTTTACCTTTTTCTAAAGCTGCTAATTTACAATGCTCATGAGTTGGGTTATTTTGGATTGACAACTGAAAGAGTTTCAAATTACCAATTAGATGACACTCTTTAACTAGCATTGATCAATTTTTCAGCAACTTGAGGATATATTATCACATCTCCTTATGAAGTTGATACAGCATACAGCAGTTAGCAAACAGTTGCATATCGGCACATTCGAGTTGTATTTCTGGCCACCTGGTGAATGCAAGTCTAATATTCTCTCTATGTTTAGCTTTGTTTTCCTCCATCAAACTCATGAGGGGAATATCAATGTCTTTAGTGGCTAATTGCTTTACTATGATCACTAGCTAGTTGTTAACTTTGTCTATCAGCCGTTGGGTGAAACAATGTTCATTCTCCGTTTATCTCTGGTTTCATCTCCACCAGCTCCTGAGAGAAATATCAGGCTCTTTAGCCTGCTATGTTTGTTTGTTTTCTTCCCCAGCTAGTCAATAACTTTGTCTGCTTTTAGCTTAGTAGAGCCTTAAGGTAATGCTTTTTCGAGCCGTTGTCCCACTCCTCTCTGACTCTTTGTTTCTCCATTTGTGACCCCTTTTTCTCTCACTTTCTGGCCACACTGCTTAGGCTACTTGGCCGGAGGCAGCAGCTGGCTAAAGCTGAGGTCAGAGGTCAGGGCCTGGTCAGAGTCATCCAGCTGGGTTAGAGAGAGTGCGATGGATAGGGTAGCCTGCCTTCACCTCTTGTCCAAATAGTTAGGGGAGATGATCTGCACCTACAGGGCTATCATTATGAATGTCATCACTGAACTCTGGATATTGTACTATCTGCTTGTCAGGAGAGCTGAACCAGTGCAAACTGTGCACTGCTGTGTGGACGAAAAGCTGATATCATTCCTGAGCTGTCAGAGCTAGGATCAATCGGTCGATACCTTACATTCTCATGTTTGCATCATTAGCCAAAAACAACATGTTCTCATGCCAGCAGAGGTCACATTCCTTCATTGATCTCAATACTGTTCACTTTGTTCTGCTCTTGTTCTCGTATACTAGTGGTCACCAACCTTTTCCAAGCCAACATCACTTTCATGTCCAAATATAGGCCAAGATCTACCATTCAGAAATATAAGAAATAAAAGCCCACAGATGTTTAAATGGTGAATAATGCTGCCTCTTTTCTTTTTCTTTTTTATAACCAGTCCATTTTAACAATTTTAATTCCAACTATTGTATGCTTTGTCAAGGCAAAATATGAACTGAATACCCTCACTTTCTCTCAAAATCAGCCTAGAAGGCAGAAATTAAAATATGAATGACTGCAACACATTAATTGCAGTTTATTTCAACTAGATAAAGAGAGCAATGTAAATCTTCTCACTGAACCATATGCCACATGACAACAAAAGGGAAATAAACAAGCAATTAGGTACTATACACAACATTTCACTTCAAACTATGCAAAATCTCTCCAAAGTTAGTGCTCTGTAGTTGGGCCCATAGTTAGAGACACCTAGTCTCGCACAGTCAGTGGGTCCTTTGCTTTGTTTTTATTTTTTCATCTGTGAAAAAGTCATCTCACAAAGATAAGTGGAGCCAAAGTAGGCTATTACTTTCAGTGCACAGGAGGAGAGGAGAGGAAATTCTTTCCTGTTCACAAGTCCCCAGTATTGCTGTCCTTTGACCTGGCTTGCAATTCAAAGTCTATTTGCAATTATTTCTATGTCCATTCCATTTGGTAAGGAAAATGCATCCTGCAACTTTCTTCCCAAATGTCAATGGGAAGAAATGGATTTATGATGAATTTGACAATGTCCTCCATGACATGAAACTCCTGTCAAATTCAGCTGCCACTTTATCCAAATGGGCACAGAACTTTTCAGGTTTAGCCTCTCTCACACTCTGCGCCAGTCTCCCCAGGTTTGGGAAATGTGTCAGTCTCCCATATCTCAACTGAGAGGTCCACAGATGCACTTTGGCTTTGAATGCATTGACAGCGCTAATCATGTGTGCCACCTCTTTGTCTTGAGTTGAGCTCATTCAGTTTGGCTATCAGGTCTGTAAGAAATCCCAAATCAAGAAGCCATGCGTTGTGTGACAGTTCTTTGTGCTGCTCATTCCATGCCTCCAAAAAGGAGTGGATCTCGGGCAGCAGGTCAATAAATCACTGCAGCACTTTTCCGCAACTTAACCAACAAACTTCAGCATGCAGGAGCAAGTCATCATAAGCAGCATCAACAGTTCAACATCAGCAGTTCGTCCAGTAAAGATTTGAACAGTCTGTGCTGCAGTCCTTTTGCCTGTATGGAGTTAACAATTCTCACAACTAGCATCATTACATGGGAAAAATCCACAACTTTGCTTGCAAGTGACTATTGATGAAACACACAGTGATAACTGTGGAACTTGGGTCTTTGTGGCACAAAACAATAAAACCACAGTGTGTTCCCCTTATAGCTTGTGCGCCGTCAGTTGTAATTGCCTCTAACTTATGAATAGGGATGTTGTTGTCATGCACATACTGTTTGAACTCGTCGATGTTCTCACCTCTCAACCTCTCCTTTAATGGCAAAAGTGTGAGGAAATCTTCCTTCGTGGATGAGTCTTCAAAAGCCATCTGAGCAAACACCATTAGCTGTGCAATGTCTGTCATGTCCACAGATTCGTCAGATTGTAGTGAGAAGCATTTGCAAAGTGATAAATCCCTGAGCACTTGTTGAGACACATCCTCTGATAACGACTCTATCCTTCTGGCCACAATTGGCCAAGTGTTACACTCACGATCGCATTTTTAATAGTGTCTTTGTTTTTACAGTCTTTGAATAAAGTTTCAGCAATGACAGACATTGCCTCCATCAGTAAATGTTTTTTTGCATTTAGCCAAACGGTAACTTACATGAAAGGAGGCCTCCATTGCAGCCTTTCCTTTGTCTGTGGACTTGATAAACAGCAGCTGTTGGACCTTCAATGCTGACTTCAACTTGGACACTTTGCTGGAGCGCAGAGCGCCTTTGGGTGGGAAGTCGTCATTGAATTTCAGCAACTGCTTGGTTACAAATTAGGCAGATTGGTTTGTCATTGACAGTTCCCATACGGAATGAAAGTTGTAGGTTTTTTGCTTTTTCCATACATTCTCCTCCATCTTAACTTGCTAGCTGGTTGCCAAACCAACTGACAGTAGCTTCACAACAGTATCGTGATCCAGCCAATCAGAGAGGTGAAAAGAGCATTATGTCCTAACATTTTCAGAGTGGCTGGATTGAAAAAAAATGTAAATGACATAAATTCCGGTAGGATAAAACGACCTTTTTAAAATGTTATTTTACTATAATTATCATTTTTCCTCTAATGCTTTACAATCTCCTTTGAGCTTCCCAAAGTTTGGCAAGTCGATCCCTATCAACAGGTTGGTGACCCCTGTCCTATACTGTAAATGTTGCTCTGTCGGAGAATGAGGTTGCTTAACACAACAGTTTCCTAACAACAAAGGGAGAGGAGCAGGTAGATGTGCTGACAGACCTCCATTTTCAGATTATAACTTCTCTAAATATGTGCTGTAGCCAGCCAGAAAAGCTCAGTAGATGAGTGACTCATGTCAAGTCGTCAGTTTTTATTTTTAATGTTAGATGGTATTCTGTCAGTGTGCCAGGCTCGGCTCCATGATGATGGATCTGCTGAAAGGAGTTGCAATTCTCTCAGGGCTCTTCTTTTGTGTTTGCTGAGCTCTGTGATTACTGAGTGTCATGCTTTATGATCCAATCAGAGGCAGAGAGAAGCAGATTATTTTAAGCAGTGTCGATGATATTATGTTATAATGTAATATTCCCTTCAAGGACCAGTGTGTAAGATTTAGTGGCATCTAGCAGTGAGGTTGCAGATTGCAACCAAATGAATATCCCTGCCCTCACCATCCCTTCCAAGCGTGTAGGAGAACCAATGTTGGCTGCAAAAAACCTGAAAAATACAAAAGGCCTTCTATAGAGCCAGTGTTTGGTTTGTCCACTCTGGGCCACTGTAGAAAAATGGCGGTGCAACATGGCGGGCTCTGTAGAAGAAGACCCGCTCCCTCTGTAGATATAAAGGGCTGATTCTAAGGTAAGGAAAACACAATGATTCTTGTTTTCATGGGATAATAGACTAATTAAATTCTACACACTGCACCTTTAAATATAGTGCTGGAAGAGAACCGTGCATTAGTGAGTGTGTGCATCAAAGACGATAATAAGAAGAAAAGGTTCTCAAAAACTGAAAAATCTTTGCTTTAGAGAAACAGCTAAAGTATGTAAATGATAATAATGATATAGTTTACAAAATACAGTTACAGACAAAAAAATAAATGCCACATGAGTTTTCAGCCTGTTACAGCTCTGTAAGGAGTTACTGTAAGTGAGCTATTTTTAAAAGGTCAACACATTCAATTGCTTGTTTCAAAAACACATATTTCACGCTGCAAGTTCCTCAACCAAACTGTTGGCATCACAGGAACATGGTACACTGCAAGACGAACATGTCAGAGCAACAACAGAAGAAACACAGCAGGATGCAGGACTCTTGTTTCCCAATACGGTATAATGAAGAAAAGACTAATATTAAAATGATCCCCTAAGATCCATCTGGTGTGGTGGATTCTGGATTGTGGTGCTAAGACCATGTTTTTCTGGGGTTTCCACTCAGTTGCAGGACGCATCAAAGGGCACACAGGAAGGAAATATGCTTTGTGTTTGCTGTTTTTTTTTTTTTTAAAAAAAGGCTCTGCACACTGTCAGGCTTTTCTTTTATGCACTTTCCCATAGATTGAGCGGTAACTTTTCATCTGCTTGGCGCGGTTCATAACTGCTTCCATAATAAAATTAAGTAATTACAGACGAGTCGGGAGGCCCTCAGATCACGGAGTACAAGAGGAAGTGGGTTGTTGAAAGAGGGGAGGCTTAGATAAGAGAGAAGGAGTTGTCTCTTTCTTTTTTTGTCACTAAGCAGCGCAGAACCATTTTCGCAGCATGAGCAACTCCAACATGCTCAAACTTATAATTTCCCTCACCAAAACTGTAATTAAGGATGGCGTATCTATGCTGTGAAGATAAATCAGCTGCGGTTTAATGCTAGGTGATGGAACATTGTCAGAAGAGTGCTGCATCAGCAACTTGCAATCACTCTCCTTTCCGTTTCTTCCCAGCGCTAACACGCTCCGCCAGGACAGAAATCCCAACGCTGCAGGTCACAACTCTTTGAATTCAATGAGGATTATGTTTTCTGTGCAGACAGCAGAGATCTCTGGAAGCCATTATGTGGTGGGGAGGACGAAGATGTGTCAGGAAGTTGTTGAGAATTAAAAAGAGAGCATTGATTTCCCCCCACACATCTGCCCTGCAGTTTTAAAGCACCCATGGAGGTTGTGTTCACCCCGAATCAATCTCCCTCTGCTCTGGTTTATTTATATTGCTGTTGATACTAGACCACCTCTCCTTTTGTTCCTAATAGACATGAAGTAATGCTTTGTGTGATGGGAAACTGCCCTGCTGCTCTTGACTTTCATGCAGAGGAAGACTCCTCTCTGCTTCAACCCCAATCCAAGCCAATGTCAAAGAATCCTTGGTGAATATTTCCCTTCAAATGCTCCCTCAGCTGTGGTTATTTCACTCACTCTGGTCACTGTGGCTTTCCCCTCCTCTAATTTCCCTATAGAGATATTTTCTTTCTAGGTTTTGTGCAGGCTCCCTGCAACCAAAATCCATCCATGTGTGAAAGCAGCAGGGATTCCCTCACATAATCTTCGTCCCTGTTTTCCTTCGTTCTGCTTCCAGAAGTTATTCACTCCAGCAGATTTTTAGTTGCCCATGATGTTGCGGTTGGCATGTTGTGCCAACAGCTCGGTGCGATCAGATGTTCACACTCACCATCAATCTAGTTTGGTTAGCTGAGTGCTGGCAAACAAATTGGACGTTAATGATTTATAGCGTTGAGAACATTTGATGCATGCTGTGACTCCTTGTGGGTGAAAGTGATGGAATGTATTTATGATTGAAAAGACTTCGGGTTGTTTTGAAATATAAATTGTCCCAGATGATTTTACTACATTACAGTTGTCTCTGTCAGTTTCAGTTTTGCTGTGAGTTTCACCTTATTCTTTCTCTGTGTTCTCAACCACCCTAAGGGCTAATCACAGTCTCTTACATATGCCGGATCAGATGTATTGTTTAGGCTATAAAAGATGTATAGCTGATACTAGTGGAAGGGTGTGTACCCAGTAGGTGTGTGGGTGTGTCTGCTTGGAGCTGGATCAGCCTCTTGTGCAGAGGTCTGCCTGTGGGTAAGATGTGAACAGAGCTGAGGTGCAGACAGACCTGCAGAGTCTCCTGCAGTCATGCTCTACCATGTTGGATGGTACTTGCTCCTGGGATGCCTGCTGCTGGATTTAGAAGGACGGCATGTGCAAGGTCAAAGGCGACAGAAAGGAAAGGTACTGCCTGGTGTACATGTGCTGCATTTATGGATGTAGATTTTCCCTTTTTTGACTGTTCTGCACTGACATAAAGGAGGGTGTGTAATGCCCTGCACACCACTGTGTTGCACACTTCGTGGTGGTGCTTTTATTGGTTTTTCATGGCTGAACATGTTTTGCTCTTTCAGCATGGATGACATGTATGTGGTTCATTTATTGGCAATTGCATCTCTTGAGAATTTGACTTTGAGGCTGAAAGTTCAGAGCTGTAGTTTTCAGTTTTGTCAGTGACTGTAGGCTTCTAATTTTTATCCACTGTGACTGCTAATTTAAGCAGATTTGGGAAATTTGATCAGTAATTCCAGTTCTTGTCTTAATAAACTCTTGGTAGGAACCACAGAGTCTTGCACACTGTCAGCCACTGGTACTGACTTCATTAACGATGTTTCAGTCCTCACAACTTCATCAGATATTATTGAATCATTGATTTGAATTTGTATGGATGCTAGGAGATGCCGGAGGCATCCTCTGATTAGTGGGCACCTTCCATGTGAAATTTGAACACATTTAGAGGTTAAAGACACACCACTCTCTCTATGTTATTGGTATTCACAAACATAAAGTAGACCAAATAGCCCTCTGTATGGAGGCTCTCTGGATAACTAGTGTGAAAATGGTAAGCCTGCAGATGCAGTGAAAGCACTTTGGCTCAGGTGCAGGAGCTAGAGGTTGCAGAGCTTTTTTTTTTTTTTTTTTTTTGTATAAAAAAATGTCACGGTCTTTCTTTTCCCCTTTACACACGCTTCATGATCTTATATGCCGGGACCACCAGGACATTTTGACCCCAACCAACAGTGGCATTTCTAACATGGGTGGTCCTGCGGGAAATAAAATCCCATACCATGATGGTGTTAATGCCGTGCTCGACGGAGTCACGATAGAAAGTCACACGCTCACTCGTGCACATATAACAATGCTGATGAACACATACACACACACATAAAGTCACATAAATACACTTTTAAGTATTCACATGCATATTTATAGTGATTTGACACAAACAATGCAAGTGTTGGTGGGATTCAAAATTAGAAACACACAGAACGCACAAACACAACTGTCTACTTTGACCTCATTGTCTGTTTGTCTCCACTGTGGCAGGCTACTGTTGCTGTTCCTTGTTTTTGATTCAACTTTGCGGACGTTTGTTCCTTTGTCATAGAAAATTATCAGCTTTTCTCCACATTCTTCATTTTTTGTTTTACTGCCATGCACAGTGTTCCTGCCCTTATTCCTGAACCATCAGACCACTGCCATCATGTGTTTTTCCAGGCCAAATTGCCTACTGCTGTATGCAAGACCCAGCCAGTCTGAGAGTGTCTGCATACCTGTGTCTTGGCTAGATTTACGGACCTTGCCATTTGATTAGCCCTTTGTAGGAGCAAGTGTTCATTGTCTGTGTGTGCGTGCGTGCGTGCGTGCATGCGTGCGTGTGTGTTGATGATAGCACTCTAGCCTGCAGCACTTGTGTCAGGTTGGGAGGCCTCCATGGATTTCTCATTGCTCATAACAGACAATCTGTCATCTATACATGCAGACAGACTCCTTAGGATACTTGTGCTGATGGAAGGACACAGTGGTTCGTAATAAACATTAATCTAGTCCAGGTGTGCCCTGTGGACATCTGCCCTAATCCTAATTTATAGTTTTCCCACAAATGTTTGAGAGTTGTAGAGAGATTGTGCCCCATACTGACGGGCTTTTCAAATCATGTTCCACTGCATACACTTAATAATACTGTAACTGAGACAATAATAAAAGATCATGTGACAGTGGGATGGATTAGAAAGTTCAAGTCTCTGCAAGTTTAACCAGTAGCTACCTTGAAGGTGGGAAAAGTTCACTGGAAAAAAACAAAGCAAAGCTACTGTATGTTATGCTCGAGAGAATGATTTGCATGAATGTTAAGTGTATGTTTTGTAATAAATTACCTGAAATATTCAGAAACAATACAACATCATTAAAGAATCCGTTCAGTTTACTGTAGTATTTTCAGTTATGTGAGATTTGTATGAATTCAAATGTTTAAGTCAACAAATTTACCCACTTCATCGTCTGAACTGCCTCCTCTCATTTCAAGCAGCCTTTCTTTTGTATCCATAGTTGATGTCAGTCAGTTTACAGTCTTAACTCATGCTCACATTGATTTTTTCCTTGTGAGATTTAACTTAGTCAGAAAATCAGAAATGAGTGCAACAGTGTTGCACGTTGACATATTACCATAACTGTCTGATGAATAAGCTAGCTGTCAGTTCTCAGGACTTCCGTTTATTATGTTTATGGCAGTGTCGATTCTTAGTAGGCAAGTGCTCTTCACTTTGTGATTTAACACTTGTCTCTTCATCTTTTACAACATCACCTCATATGATTAACTATGATCAGACCAAAAAAAGACCAAAAACTATGTCTAAATATTCTTTTGAGGAAATAATAAAGACCAGCTTTTCCATTATACTATTATAAATCAGATTTTGGGGGCTTGAGGGTTAGAAAAACTGATAAAGCACACATGCATGGCTGTGAAAATTCAAATAGAGTAAGAAAAACAGGTCTATTAAAGAAGCACTGAGAAAATTGTTCTGTTTATCTGCCTGCAGCCACACATACTGACACACACTGAACCACTTGATACCCTGATTGTTGTTCATTGACCTATAGATTGTAGTGAGCCAAAACCTTACTGTATACATCCACATTGTGCCCCTGCTGTACGTTTCCTCTGTCAGAGTAAATGTTGTTAGGATACAAAGGCATGAAAACACACGCACACGCGCACACACACACACGCTTTGCCTAGACAATGTTCTTGCTTGCTTCTGCCTGTAGAACGAGAGCAAGTATAAACATTGTCTTGGCACATGATATAAAGAGTCAAAGAGTTACTTACTGAGATTATTAGAGTTTTGTTCGATGGGACAACTACTCAGATTGACTGTATCCAGTGTGTTCTGTAGATTATCTTTAAAAGCTGTTTAATTTTAAACTGTATAACCTGATGGAGTCTTTAGTTGTAATTTTTGACTATTGATGGCAGTTGCTTGATGAGAGCTCATAGAGTTTTCCTTTTTCCATTCAAATTGTGTTAAAATTTCATCAGACCATTGTCACTGAAGTCAGAGTTGTCATGTAATAATTCGCTAAAATCATGTTAAGGATATTGAAAAACTGTTAACTTACTGAGTGAAAAGTAGGTCCTTAAGATGGATTTATACTTGTGTTTTCTCCTACAATTTTGTGAAGCTGTTGGTGATTGTGATAGTGACGACAAGCATTTTGAATAAAGGCTCAGTAATAAAGCCTCAGATCGGATTGTTCCCTTCCCATAATGCCATCCAACAGCATCTTTCATTAGAGCTGTCTTGTCTGTTAAATGCCCTCATCCTTAAGACACCATGCTCCCAGTTTGTTACTGAGGATTTCTGTCAAATATCTGAAGTCTGACACCTAACTCATGATAATCTTGATGACATCATCAAGGTTATTTTCTCACTCTTTGGAAAGCCCCAAAGTCCAGAGCCACAGAAGATATCATACAGCTGTTTTCATAAGCTGAGTTGTGCTCCCCTAGTAATTTGACCTTTCTGTGTAAAATTGGTGGAATGCCCCTTTAAAGCAGGATACAGCCTGATAATGTATTATATCAGCGGTATCAATGGGTAAAATTAAAAATAAATTTCATGGAGTATGTCTTCCTTTGGTGAAAAATTGCAGTATTTGACAATTATCGGCTCCTGACTGACTGGCTAACGTGTCACAGTACTCCATCTAAGTATGGCCTGGGCTGGCATTCATGGGGATATCTAACAGACTGGAGGGGAGATAAGCTGAGGGGACAGCGTTGACCAGAAGAGATCCAGTGTCAGCTTATCGAGTGGGGCTGGCTGCCTGACTGTGGCCTGGGATAAGAGAGTGAGAAAGGGCCTTTGTTTTCATTTGGGGCACCTTGTTTGGTCTCTGGCCTATCTCATCCCTCTGCTGGCCCTCGAGGGCTGGGTTTCACCGCAGATACAGTTTTTAGGACTGACTATTGTTCTAATATTTCAGATTTGATGAATGAAAGCCAGGTTCAACTGATTATTTCTGGGTAACATTTGGACATATCATTTTTTCTGATAATACAATCAGAGCATGCTCAATTGATTTTTTTTCCTTAAAATGCCTTTAACCTAGTAGGAAACCTGAGATTACCTCTGTAATAATTGTAGTAATTCATAAAATGTGTATGGTACCATTTCATTCCTCATGTTTGTTACTCACTCCTACTTCCAACTCTGTGTGCTTTTCCAGTACAGACTTCTTTTTGTAGGTCTCAAAGATTGGTGCTATAGGGTATGGTAGAGTATGTGAGTAACCAGCATGCCTTCCGTCAAAGACATAAGTTGTTGGTGGTATGATGCTGTTTCTTCATATTCGATAACGAAATATCAAATTATTGTAGTATCGTGTAAATAATTCAATGTGTGAAAAATCAGATTTCAGACCTAATACAGTGTTAAGAAAACTGGTTAAATTTAGTATATTTTTCTTTCTGCTTGTTTTTTCTGCTTCTCTCTGCAATCTAATAGTACACTATTGTCAGTGTGAGGCTGTCAGGCAACAGTAAAGGAAGTCACTGTGCATGGCCAAGAAATAGCCACACACATAACCTCTCGTGAAAACCACAACATGCCCTTTTACCCTACGGATTAAACAAACAAGATATAACTAGTGAACTTCACAGGTGTTTTTGCTATCTTTGGACAGAGCCTGGCTAGCTGTTTCCCTCTACTTCCAGTCTTTTTGTAATTTTTACAGTACACTTTGGCTTTTGTACAGATTAAACAAACTAAATAATGTGTTAATTAGTGAGCTGGAAGGATTTTGTTACCTTAGGACATAGACAGAGTAGTTGTGTCCCCCTGTTTCCAGCCTTTATGCTAAGCTAAGCTAACTGTCTCCTGGTTCCAGATTCTTTTTTAACAGATAGACATGACAGTGGTATCTTGACAACCAGTGCTCCCTTTAGATAATGGTGGTGTTCTTAAGTGGTCACTGCTTTACTCAATGTTTTGCTGCTCATCTGAAAGCTATCCTGTCACATAATGTTACTGCTGCTCTGAGTCTACATCCTCCCTGGGAGGAAGTTATTATCATCAGTTCCCACTCCCTGCTGTGCTGAATGAACCTGCTACTTCCCTTTGATGATGTCAGAGCATAGATGCCAAACAACACTTTACATATTTTACATTCACATAACAATCCATTCCATGTGAGTTAGCTGACTAAATAGGCAAATAATAGACCCTCGTGAGATCTGATGGTTACCTTTTGATCCACCATAAAGATATAAAACAGTTAATTATTGTAAAAAGTACAAAACTCTGCCAGTTCAGCTAAGACTTAAAGGTCCTTTAGCTGATTATACCGGCATGCAGTTGGTATGTGATAGGTTCAGTTACTGATTATTGTGACTTATTTGGAACTATATCATATTTTGTTGATCTAGTGCAAACTATAAACCTTTGATGTAAAAGGTTTTGTTTTCAGTGCTGTGTATAAGCTTATGTACTCTAAAAGGTACAACTCTGCTCTACTTTTTCTCTGAGCAGACACACTCCTTCTGCCTCCCTCTCGCCTCCTCCTGTTCTCCTGCTTTCCATATGCCTCTCAGCTCCACTTTAGTGCTCTCCATTTCAACCCATTAGGGTCATCAAACAAAATTTACAGCCCTTTGGTCCCTTCCCCCTGAAAGGCCTCTCTCACTCTCTCACTCGCCACTGCTCCCTGAGGCCCAACATTTTGGTGAACCATGGGAATGTGTTTTGATGTGTGTGTGTTTGTACGCATACATGTACTGTATGTAATGCAATATGTCTAGCAAAGGAAAATACCTAAGTCCTGGTAGTTTGAGTGTTTTTACTGTCACCTCTTGACACCACAGAACTTCTTAACCAAAGGTATTTACAGTGACTACAATCATGAAATAGTGTTAAGTTAAGAAAGGTACAATATATGGGTTTAACTCTTGGAAAGAAGATATTGGAGTGTGTCGAAATGGTAGAAAGCAGGTTATGGTAAAAGGTATTTATCATAAGTCAGTTTTAATCCCGTGATAGAAACTCAGGAATGACTCTGCTGTCCTGCTGTAGAGGGAAGTACCTTCCACCAGAGGGGGGATAAGATATAGAAGAGAGAAAGATGATGCAGGTGTTGCATAACAGGAGCCTGGGACTAAAGCAGCCAATTGTGCCAACAAGGGATGATATTAAGGGCTACGTGGAGGTGTAATGTTTGGGCTATATCCCCCCATTCTCTTAGTGCATCCGGCCCATCTTAGTACACTTGCACTAACATTTTGAAACCACCTTTGATAGGATTAGTCACTCTACTGGCTAATTGACAGGTTGAAGACAAGGTGAAACAGGTGGTAGTGGTAGTAGTCCACATTGGAGGGGATTCAATTAAACTAGAAGCATGGATGAGTAGACACTGAAGAAGGGTTAGTTACAAGCCTGCAACCTGTGCAAACCTGCAGGATCCACAATATGGGCCGTACATGCAGCTTGTCTGAGTTGTCTTTAACCACAACAAGGCTATTGATAATTGGATATATGCCACTGTAGAGGCCTTCCAGAGATGATCTTCCAAAAAAAAAAAAAAAGAAGAAGTCAGTCTTGTCAAGATTGATGTTAAATTTGTTTAAAATCCACATAGAGATAGGAAAAGATGCATTTTTTAGCCCGAGTATCAGTTGAAGGATAACAGAGGTACAGAGTTTCAGGTATTACAGTGGAATTTCAGTTGTAGAAATATTCTTTCACAGTTCAAGAGGGCTTTATTTTCATTATCTACAACACAACAGCAATGGTACCTCAACCACATTGTAACAATGACAATGACAATTGACAGTGAGGGTCAAAGATCAAATGGTGGTTCTAGCTGTGTGGACAGCATATTTAACATACAATAAGCATAGTCTTACTTGATGTCCTCACTGGTTCAGCTCCAGCAACTCAGTGAGAAACCACTGACTTGTTAACTAGAGACAGCACATGCAAATGTTTTGGAAAGAAATAAGACAAAATCAGTAGTGGTGTGCAGTTTTTGATGACAGGCGGGTCAAGGGTAACTGTCTTGAAAAGATGAGAAACTAATTGACTTGAAGGCAGATGAAATGATGCCAGATGTGAGAAAAGAGCTGATGACAGTTTTTAAGAAGGGAAGCAGTGTTTTTTCCGAGAGGGAGGGCCTGTTGTAGGAGACATGTTTAAGTCTTTTAAGCAGGAATAGTGTCATTATAGTACAAGGCTAAGATTTCATTAATTTATATTTTGTGTGCGAAAATTGGATGGTAATGCTTATTATGTCTGTAGTCTGAATAGTAATTTGATTTACTGTGGGTCATAGATTTTTTCTGAATCTTTCTGAGTCCGTTCAATCTGAAAGATCCTGTTATAGTAGATTTTGTCACGCAAATTTTCAAGTGACAGTTTTGATTGTGCTTCACTCATTAGAGGGTACAAGGTCTATACTTAATATCCAGTATTTTTGATTTACTATTGGTTTGCCTGACTATGGGTTGTTTGGAAATTACAAACTGCACTAAGTTTGTAATTTGCAATAACGTTTAATTCAGTAATCTTTATTTCCTCAGAGAGACTCTCCCTTTACAAGTTCACCACAAGAACAAAGCCACACAATAAGACATCCATGTCCCATCAAACTATTGACATCAGAACATGACACAAATCAGAATCTGAATGATCTTGAACGAGCCCTAATTCTTGTTCTTGTTTTTCAGCACAATATGTTCCTGCGACGAGGGAGTTCTCGAGGGGACGGGACGGTGCCTTCAGGATCCAATCGGAAAGGATCAGCAGGCAGTGGGGATGTCTTTGTGGTGGACGAGGACACTGACTTGTTGGATCCAACCTTCCAAAATGGCGGACAGGTCAACCCTCAGTGGAAACCTTCTAGAAATGGACTCAAGGGAAACCAGAAGGGGAAGCCTGAAATGTCATCTAAACATTTGGAGGAGAACATTACCACAGACAAGAAGGCTGACTCCGGTGGGAGGACTTCATCGTCGTTCCCCAGAAAACCATTTGATGACATCATTGACCTGGACACCGGAAACACCCCTAAAAAGCCCCCAGTGGAATTTCCTGTAGTTCCTAAAATCCCTTTAGATCCCAGAACGTCCCCTGACTCCAACAGACTCAAGGAGGAGACAGATGAACAGGCCAGGACTGTCTCACTTGCACCTGATGTCATCATCTCTGGTCCATCTGTGAAGGCAGTAGTTGAGGAGGGGACACCCATCACAACTCAGAGCAGCACACACACTCATCATAGAGTTGAGAACAATGGTAAACATCCAAACAAAAAACGCCCTGAAATTGTGACCATTGTATCCAGAGATGGAGACCTGGTCCAAGGCTCAGATGGCAAAATGTACCGGCTACAGAAAGGACCACCAGGCCGAATGGGTCCCTCAGGGCAGGAAGTGAGTGGCACCCTTATTTTAATGCTACTGTTTGCATCCAACTGTGATCAATCCATTTTTTTTCCCACAACAGTACAACAAAGCAAAAGTCCTCAATAGAGAAAGTATTGTTTTCGCATTTTGTATCACTGCAGTTTTGTGGATATTGATTACGAAGGCCTAAGGCTTGTTTCCCACTGATTTAACAGTAGATCTGAAGTATCATATCAGAGCTATCTGTTGTTGAATGAGAAAAAAATGTCAGGACAAGTCTTGTGAATGAAGAAAGTGTGACGTCTGTTTATGCTTCACAGCTTACAAGAGCTGTTCTCCATCAGCTGCCATCTGAATTTGATCAAGGGAGGTTACGCCGCTCAAACATATGTTGATCCACATGTCTTTGATGCCGCATTCAGAAAACCCTGTGGATTAGAAACCTCAACATTTTATCATAGCATTACACAACATGACAATCATGACCTCCGGCTGCCAAGTTATCTGATTGGTGCCGAGGAGTAAAGTCGATTGATGCTATTCAATCGGAAGATTTACCTGGCATAAGAGGTGGGTCAACACAGGGACTGTGGGGCAGACAGAACCAGACCCAGATTGCACATCTGGTCATGTCTGGGCCGGTCTCCAGAGTCACGCTGCCATAAAATCCACAGGATCACTCAGCACGATTACTGTGATTGAAGACGGCTGTAGGGAACATGAAGGAAGACGTCCTGTTGGCTTGGAATACAGACCTTCTCTCCCCTCATGTGCTGCATCTCAGACCTTGCTTGCTTAGCAAATTGCAGTATCTGTTAGCTGTATCATTAGCCTCTACAAGTATTAAAACTATACTACATTATTATTGCATTACATTATTACAAAATACTATTTTGTGATTGGCTTGCTGGTGTGTCAAAATCATAAAACAAGACATCTCAAACGAAGATGTGGTTAGCGGTTTAACCACCATTAAATCAGTGTGAAAGCTGCAATGCATTAATTTGCGGAAAACCGTAGCGTCAATACTTTTGTTTGAAATGGACCTACCCGTGAGTTAAACTGACTGCAAACAAACTTTGTAAAATGGATCATGCAGTACACTGTGAGGGAAATAATGAACTCAGTGGATAAAGTGCCATGGTTTTCCCAGGGTTTCTTTCTTGTCTTTTATATTTGTATATCAGTACACTGCATCTTGCATTAATACTTTTTTATTACAGTAATGCCAGCGTACCTCCAACATATACACAACTAATGTATGTTACCTTTTAGCTCAAACAAGCTGCAGATAATCACCAAACTTGCAGGAATTCAGTTTTCAAACCCCATCAGATGCTATAGCAAAGATGTAGATTTACCAGATTTAGGAATTTGTCCAGATCCCACAGGAAGTTTCACTATACAAAAATGACAGTGTGTGCAGTGACACTGTTGCTTAAATGTACAATTACTGTATATCCCAGCCATACAATCTTAGAGTGTTTTATTGGCATAGGTGTTGGGAGCAAGACTTAAAAATGAATAGCTTTCACTTTTCAACAGGCAGTCAAATAGGCCACAAACTGGGAGGTTTTACAAGGATCCAGTGCTTTGCTTGTCTCTCACTGGCTTTTTGCCTCTAAGCTTTAAATTTCTGAGATAAATTGTTCAAGACACAGCAGTTTTACAGTTTGAGCAATGATTTACTTGTGGTTTTTCACAGGGCTGTCCTGGAGAAACTGGTCTGCCTGGGTTTAAAGGTGACAAGGTAAGAGAAGCTTGTTTATGACATAATAGCCTATGATGATGTGTTAAGTTATTCTACTTGACTTAAGTGCACCTCTGTTCTGTGCACCTCTGAAAAAGAAGGGCCGTATATTGTTTTAAAGCTCAATATCACCTGAGACATTTTAATACCAACTGCTATAAACTCCTGTCCCCTCCTCCATTAAGTCCACGTGGCGATTATTTATGCCAGAGCCCCAAAGCTGCATCAAATCACTTCTATGATGTAATATAAAAATAAGGCTATGCTGTAATACAGAGAGTCCCATATAAATTGATTTGTCTTGCTTTAACATACAACTTCCTTTTCATCTCTCACAGGGTAAGACAGGCCCTGAAGGGAGTTCAGGAAAAAGGGGGCAGACAGGACCTCCCGGACCACCAGGTTTACCAACCCTCTACCTGTGGAGGAACACTGGTGAGGAATGGGCTGCCTTCCAGGTAAGATGGTAACCACAACGTACTCCTTATATTTAGTGCAATACTGACAATAAGTTGTTTTCCTTCTTTAAACAGGTTCTGTCATAGCTCTCCAACAGCCAGAACTGTCATTACACACGACCATTACACACGGCTGTGCAGCCCTTTATAGCTGCACACATATCGTTAAATATATCATTAATTCATCACATGGACTGTAAACCATCGTCAGCAGTGATGTCTCAGAAATATGTTCAATGATTAGTTTGTAGCACTCATATCTAAACCGACTTTACAAGGTGTGACACAACTAAAGATAAAATAAAAAGAATATGAACAGGAAAATACAATGTTGATTCCTATGTAAATTAAAAGAATGATGAAATGAATCACACAAGATGTCAAGGGAGTCATAGGAGATGGACCCAAATGCAGGATGCAGCCAGAATGAAATGAAGAATGTTGCTTTATTTAAGCTTGAGTGCAGGCAGAGCAAAACTGAACTGAATAAACTGAACTAACAAAGCAGAAAACAGGATCCAACAACACTGAACTTAAAACCAGGACTTAAATACAAACTGAACTAATGAAACAACAAGAAACAGGTGGCAAGACGCAAGGGCAGGCTGGGAGCTGATTGGCTGGGGAAGACACAGGGGGAAGGGGCAGGGCTAACGAGACTGAATGCAGGGCAGGTGTGAAGGGAAAAGCAGGCTGAGGAGGAGTACATGAACACAGGAGGGAAACACAAAGCAAGCAGAAACTAAAAACCCAGAAAACAGAGTAAGTAAGCTCAAGAAAGCATAAAATGTCAGCAGGCCAAATGCAACCACAAAAATAATCTGGTCATTAAACAAGCATTTTCATTCTTAACTAGGTGAAAGCAAAAGTATTACAGATTACATTTAGTTCTGTTAGCTCTTCCAGTGGAGCACATGTATACAAACTAGGCAGTTAAATGTCTGGACAAAGGCTCTATACAATGAGCAACAGTATCTCAAGTGGTCCTTTAATATAATCTGCAACCTATCTTATTTGTCCATCTCCCACTCAGTCTTACAAACAGGGAAAAAGTCTGAGGGCATCTGGTGGACTGATGGATAATCAACATTACATTCGTAAATGCGCCTTTGATTGGCATTTTACAAATCTCTGTGTAAAAATCACACAATCAGTGCAGTTGGTTGTCAACCAAAACAAACAATGTTTTACCAAAAGAATCCATCTCACTTCATATTTCATCTCCACCTCATCACATCTCCCTCAGATAGCTTTAGAAAAACATATGTATGTCTGAAGAATACGTGAGGCATGCACATTCTCACTGCACATTCTATGTTTATAAATACCAGTTTATGTGCGGGGTATGGCGTACGCATGGTTTTTGTGTGTATGCATCTTTTATGCATCTGGCCCCTGAACTTTGGTCCCCTAAATTCTCAAGAAACAGATCATCTAAGGGCTCTGATTCAGACTGGCAGCTTACACTCAGCATGAGCTATCAGTAAGGCATGTTAGACAAAATATGGACCAAAGCTCTTTCAACTGATGGCTCTTTCATCTGTACCTCTATTTTTCTTACAAGTTAGTAAAAAAGATAACATCTGAACACATACATCCACAAATATTGGTCATAAAAGCAGCTACTTGTAGAAAGAAAACAGACAGATACTTACATTTGAAGGATTTTAGCCTTAAAGTTTTCATAGTTATTAGGTTTTGTGTCATTTTTCTAGTTCATTAGCACTTTTAATATTTGCTTAGATCTTTAATCTAATTTCTCTGACAGTGTTGTGGCTTTTACTGTTTTACTGATGTAACATGTTTTATTTTAAATTTTGGTGTTGGAAATGCAGCATTCTTAAGAAACTGACCTTTAGTGTCAGTGGATAATTGGCGAATATTCAGCTATCTTGTAGTGTGTATATGGACTGTGTCTGACATCACTTCCTATATACTATATATTGCACTACATTTACCCTAAGTCATTTTATTTTATTGTGTGAGTTCTGAGTGTGCACATTTATTCACTATATGGGCTAGTGTCCAATTCCACAACGGAGCAAAAAAATGCACAATGCAATGCTTCACATTTTATAGATGTGAAAATCAGATGACACTGATGAAAGACACAAGCCAAAATGCATTGGTCTAACAATAAAGTTGTTCTATATACTACAAGTGTTGCTGGACCTCTTTAGACTTTTTTCCCTTCTCCGCGCACCTTGGAAGTAGGTGAAGTTGTGCCAGAAACCCCTACTCTGCTTCTGTAGATGCGAAAATTAATATTGTGTGACTCTACAGCTGATATTGATGATGAAAAACTGATGATGATTAGTGAGTATCTGAAATCTCAGTTTGCTGCTCACTACTGAGTAACTAGTTAGTGTCTTTTGGGAGTAGTGAATGAGTGAATAAGGGATTTCAGACACAGCCATACAGTATAGGCTGTGCTTTTATATGTTCTGTAAAACACCCGGATGAAGGCTTTGTTCGGAAATGCGATGGCTGAATTAAGAGACAGACCTTTTTTCTAGGCAAACATTACGTCATTAGGCATAATTAATGAAATGAATAACGTCCTGGTTCAATTTAGCTATTTAGTTTGCAGGCAGAATACCAGACAAGTGGAACTGGAGCAATTAAATATTAACGTTATTACCGTAGTTACACTTTCATGTGTCCGACAAGTCAAAATGTGAGAAAGGTCTATACAGAGACAACACGACAACACAGTGTTTAGCCTAGCTTAGCACAAAGAGTGGAAAGGAACTGCTAGTCTAGTTTAAAGGGTTTGCCAACAACTCCAAAGCAGTCACATTTACATGTTGATTCTTGTGTATTGAACATGAAGAAATTAGATATTATGGATTAGCAAGTAGTTTGCATTACCATGCTGAAGGGTGCAACCTTTAAAAAAAGACAACTTTTGAGTTGTTGGAAGATGTATTTCCACTATTGACATATGTAAACTGTTCCCCCCTGCCTCTAGTTTTTGTGCTAAGGGATTAAATTGATATCAGTCTAATTCCTGGTAAACTAGCAGATTTTCTTGTGTTCCTTTAAGCCTCTTGCCAGTTGAAGTCTCCAGATAAGATAATTTTTCCTTTCTCCTCTCTTCCTTTTATAATTTTCTATTTCAGAATGGGACGATTGCTTATTATTTCTCAAGAACCACATATATATATATATTTATCAATTGACAAGTGTATCAATTAAAATGATAATGGATTTATAAATTAAATGGTTTAAATCCAGACAGAAATTTCACCAGTAAGACTAAACAGAGGTTGAAATGCAGAAGCAGTTTACAGCCTTCCATTGGTTGATTCTGCTGCCAATCAAACGTGTCTGTTTGATTGGCAGCCTATTGGCTAGTTTTACTGCCTCTGCCTCTGTTTTTTCTCCTGTGTATGCTTGTTCTTCCCTCTCGGGTAGTTTAACTGAGCGGGGTGTGTGCCTTTGTCCTGCTCAGCAAGCCAGAGCCCAGAAGCCCCACCCCACTGTGATGTGATGGTGTTTGTATCAAACAGCCCCCGCTGTACTCAGACACGGAGCTGAGCAGCTCGCCGTTCACTTATTTATTCAAAGCTTATTAATATTAAATATGTCGCGTGTCCAAATTGCATCAAATTCGACACTGCACGTCCTTGGGTCCCCACCAATACACCCGTTGAGTGTGAAGCAGATCAGATAAACAGTTCTCGAGATATGCAAAGGACATACAGACAGGCAGATGAACTGCAGTGCCCATTCAAAACGTGTCTGAGACATCTTGCAATAAGTCTTGAACATAACATAGTCGAGCTTAAGTCTCCTAAACTTTTTCAAGTCATTACCACTATGGATGTAATCCCCCATCCAACCACAGTGTTGATTGCAATAGCGGAGTGGTGCTGTCTGTTTGTTTGGAGAGGCAAACAAACGTTACCTAAAAGACACACTGGACATCAAATGTTCTTTTGGGCTAAGCCATTTTACCTCCACCCATAAGACCCATACTATCAATACGACCTTTGACCCTGCAGTTATAGTGCGTGCAAGCTGATGCTTTGTCCTGATCTGTTTAATCTCTCTGCAGTGGCCACAGCTGTGTGTTGTAGAATAAACTCATCAGTATGTCAGCATGATAGAGAACTGCAACCCCAGAATTGAAAAAAGATGAGAGAAATAAAAGTCTGCTAGTGGTTTGTGAAGGCGAAGTGCTTTGAGCTTTATGTAGTCAGCCTGCAGAGGTCATTCACATACTGACCCTCATTCAGGTTCAGTGACAAAGCAAAAATAGATTTTTAACTACAGAAACTATGGAATTTGAGAGCTCATGATAGATTTCATTAGAAATTAAGACTGATATCATCCATACACTCATTTCCTTATGTCATTTTCTATCAGTTTATTTTCGTTTTTGAAACTGTGACATATTCTGTTTGTTTCTATTCTTCCTGTAGCAAACCAACTTCTACCAGTTACTCCGTGCTGGTTGGCCTGTAAGTATGCTGTGACGATTAATATCCTTCCTTTGTTGGGATTTAGTAGTTTTGTAAAGTCCTGTTGACCTGAGGCTGGTTTCTTCTTTGTGAGCTTGTAGAGTAAAGAGGGCCCTGCAGGACCACCTGGAGAGATGGGCAAGCCCGGCATACAGGTTAGAGATGAGCTCTATTGACAATTACAAACACAAATGACAAATCTCAAAATATCACACATATTTAGAAAAATCTTCCTACATTGATTGATTCTGAATTCGTGAGCAGTTTGTATTTTTTAATGATCTTCCTTATCAGGGGCCAACAGGTGAACCTGGGGAACGTGGACGACCAGGGATGCCAGGAGAGATGGTAAACACCCAAACTATCACTGTCTGATCCACGATTTACCAGTTATCAATCAAAGCAGTGTACATAAGATTTAGTACATCCTCACTTCACATACAGTACATATATCAGAGTATAGGAAAATGTCTAGGTATGCCCACCCTAAAACATACTTATCTTGTTAATGTTAACATTATCTTGTTATTGTTAATATTTTTTAACCCTTTTTCCTCTTAAAGCTATAATATCATAATAATATAATAAGTATTCCACCTTAAAATGTCTAAAAACGACTAGACCTATGTTATATATTTTGTTGAGTTGTGTACTTACATTACTCCAAATGTTTCCAACAATTTTCAAGCCCAGAGAAATCTGTCATTTTAATCAAGGTAACGGTCCGTTTCATTTGGTCGCCTGTCAATGGTGTCATACCCCGTCTAACCTGTCAGCGTTGTGGTTGTCTGCCAGAAACTGTCATAAATTGACTTTCTTTCTCAGTTTTAAGACACACTTTTACGATAAGCTTTTTAGATCTTGGTCGTTTTATATCTTTTAACCGGATGAAGGATTTTAGTCATCGGATGTCTGGATCTTAAGTTATCAGAGAAACAAGCTGAGCAAACGTTCCCAGATGTCCTGTGCTCGCCGAACAGCATTTGAGAAACACTGATTTTTTTATGTGAAACTGCTTTATTCAGTGTTTTTACCTTTTTTAATCCCTGTGTATGCTTGTTTTGGTGAGGAGACCTCTGCGGATAATTCTGCTCCTGGTAAAAACATCCTGAATGATGAACACTGAAGTAATTTTAACCCGTAAGCTGTTTAACAATAAAGACAACAACTGCCACGATCCCACACTACCTCATAATGTTATCAAACTCCATCTTTTGTTATTGTTTTGATTGAGAGACCCCTAGCAGCTGAAGTTACATATTGTTCGTTAAATATCTTGAGTTTCTCAAAATTTTGAAAACTTTTAAAGATTTTGCGTTTCCACACTAGATGACAATATCACTAGACGGACTATCACATGGCTTTTCTAACCCTTCATTGAACCCACCATTCAAGAATGAAACATTTTCTGGCTGTACCATTACTTCAGATGGAAATACTGTGTATATTGGGCAATATTTCATGCTCATTTACCTTTAAAACAATTTGACATATTTAATGTCATTGGAAACATTGCTCACCCACACAACATAAGTTTGAAAAGATGGACCCACTAGTGGATCCAGCAGAATTTAACAGTTGAGTGTTAAGTTAAATTATGTATAATATAGCTGTTGGAGCAGAGTGAGTGTGGTTAAAGGGAGTGGGTGTTGGCAAGCCCTCTGTGCATGAAACTCCCTATGATGTAACCATTCAAATATTGAGAGAATAAGCAATGAAAGTATTTTTATTGTTAAATTAAGAAGTTCCATACTTTTTTTGTAAATTTGATTACACCTAGGTATAGTTGTACCGGTTTTTAAAATTTATATTATTTCACAAGTTTCACATTCTCTCACCAGGACCTCTCCTCCTTGGCATTTAGTGCTGAGTCACATTAAATTTAAGAAACCTTAGAGTCAATTTGTTTGAGTGAGCAGCTTGTAAAGCTAGAGGTCGAGGTAATTTGAACTTACATCTCAAAATACATAAACATGAGTCCTGTGGCCTCATGGAAACTGAAAGCCTGTGCCACTCATTCTGTAAGATCTCAGCTGAGTAATGAGTTGATGCTGAGGGCCAAACAGCGTGGTTTGGGATAGTTGGAAACACTCAGTCGCCCATAGAACAGCTCATAGTATCTGCTCTGTGTAGAGCCCGTATGGCAGAGATTGATTGTTTGTGTGTGAGTCACTCTGTAGACTACATGGGAAAAAAAGCATATTTCTGCTTGTGCCAAAATAACCAGAAATGTCCTGTGGGTGATGTCACCTCAGTGTCTGTCAGTCACATGCATGTTTTAAATTGTTGGCTTGTGTGATGACTTTATGGTCTAGACCAAGTGGTTTCCAACCTGACTGGAGGGGTCACAAGATGAATCTCAGAGGTTGCAAGCTGATTAACAGCATAGGAAAACAGATTTTTTTTTCAACTTTGCTCTAATCTTTGCTTTTTTACTTGTGAATAATTTTTACTTGCTGGATAATTTCACCAGCTCAGGCCTCTAAAAATATTCAAATAAATCAAGTTTAGGAGAAAAAACTCTTTGGCAAGCTGTTCACCACTTGTAGACATGTACAACCTATGCCGAGTGGCCTTAAATAGACGGTGCTTCTATTTAAAAGGTTGCGTGCCAAAAAAGAACCACTGTTCTAAACAAAGCTCCACTGAATGGTGCAGTCTCCAGTTCAATCCCCAGAACAGTCGGATGGATATACTACTTTTCACTGTTTTGTATCATTGTAAATTGAATATTGTTTGGTTTTTGACTTTTGGTCAGTCAAAACAAGAAAGTGGAAGGGGTCACCTTGGGCTGTGGATAATTATAATTATCATTTGTCAGTATTGTACGATATTTTAAAGGGATAAACGATGAATCAGGTAATCACTAATTAAAATAATTGTGTGTTGTGTGTAAATGTATGAGCGTGTAGCAGGGCATCACTAAATAAGATAAATAAATAAACACTGCTTTTAGTAAAACTACCGTGGTTAAATAAAGCTTAAACAAACCCAACTCATCCATCATGCCAGCCTCTGCATGTATAACATTGTATCAATAATCCTCCACAGCTTAAAATACACCAGTGTCCCATGCCAGCACAGGTGGTTTATCCATTCACTGTGAATCTGTACATGTTTTCCACCTGTCTTCAGGCAGAGTTATTGCACACCTCAATCTTCTAGACAGTATGTTGTTATTCAGGTGATGCCTTGCCTGTGTGATGAATGGCTCCGCTGAGTGGTGGAGAGGGCCAGTGTCTACACAGTACAAACATATAATTTATAATGTAGCTTATCCAGTGTGAAGCTCAGTGCCGCTGCAGACTATTGTGATTTCAATTCACTATATTTCCAGTTTGTTAGATTTCACATTTTCTTTGTTTTACTGTCAGTTTTCTCTTTTTGTGTTTAAGTATCTTGTAAAAACAGTCCCTAACAAACTGATAAAGATGCAGTTGGTGTCAACAGTGGCCTACCTCTGATGATTTATGTTGCCTGACAGGGTGAGCGGGGTCTCAGGGGCCCTCCAGGACGAGCTGGGCCCCCAGGGAGAGATGGGGAAAATGGAGAAGATGGTCAGCCAGGGTCACCTGGTGTTCCTGGATTACCGGTGAGCACATTCTGTAGATGTAAACTAATTTTAAAGCATGAGAGTTTTACAGCTGCTAAATTGTTTTTTTTTTTTCCATCTTGTCTCTAATTGACATCAGGGCCCGTGGGGCTACAGGGGAGAACAAGGGTCCAAAGGGGAAAAAGGTGATGAGGTGAGGAATAAAAAGGAACAGCTGCTTTTGTAAGGAAGAAAAGTCAGTTCTGTTAAAACATTTAATTTACTATCTGTGAAATTATATAAGAACCTATGTTTATATTGTATGTGGGTTGAGCAACAGCTCATGAACACTGTCTTTCTGCCATCTTTTAATGATTAAACATTTGTGCTGATATTCTTTACTTCTGAGTATTTAGCGGTCACTTTTATCCAACACAAGTTCAACTGACTCGACTAATCAGGGCTGGGTATTGTTTTAAGTTTTTTGGTACTAGTGCTAACTGATACCTTTAGCTTTGGTGTTGATACCAAAATTATACTTTCCATATGTTTCTTTGAGAAATATTAACATGTTTTTCTAAAAAACTCTTTTCTGATTGAACAAAAGAAACTAAAGTTCTCAAATGTTTAAAAAATGTCGAAACATAAGAAGCTGTACATTAATTTTGAAGAGAGGAAATTGAATATTTTTGGCAAACTGTTTGATTGAAATCAGGAATCTGACCAAAGATTAAGTTAACAAGATTATAAATCAGACCAGAAAGCTAGCCAGCTTTAAGTTATTAATGGTTTTCAGTGCTGCAGACACATCTTGGCCGGTACCAAAAGATTGAGGCTTGGTTAGGTTTCATCTGTTGAACTATTCATGACAGAGCTGATGATCTAGTAATATTTCTGCCTTTAAAAGAGAAGCTGGATTTGCAGCAGGATTCATGATCTAAATCTACATTTGATAAGGGCCTTGTAGCATGAGAACTCCCCTCAAAATTTTAACACGTTCATGCATAACTTCATTTTAAAACAGATCAGCTGCAGGACTTAAAAATTCTTAAAAGCATCAAATTGTGTTTCCTCAAAGAAAGACTTGTAATGTATTAAAAAGTTTTAAGTGTCATGTATAAAAGTCTGAAATATTTTCTCCTTCCTGCTCAAGGTAGTAGTGTTATTTATAAACATATGTGTTATATATGTGAATGCAAGCTGGCAGGGGACATTATACATCTATAAACTACAAAACTTAAATCAAGCTAAATGAATGAATCCTTTTTCATTGGTTACTCCATCCATATATTTTATTATACCTATCCAGGTCTTAGCTGCATTGATTTAGCTAGTTATATCAGTAGGAATTATTGTTATATACTGCTGGGAAGTACTGAAAAAAATGTGATACAGTAATAAATAATTTCAGGCCGTATCGTCCCTACTGGTTTTCTAGAATACATTCATACTTTGGCCAGTATGATTATGAAACGTGTTAAATCACATTCTATGTGGTATTAAAAAGGTCTTAAATGCGACTTGGTGAACCCTGCAGAAACACTGTTGTTGCTCATGTGAAATTGATTAACGCTCATGTATACAGGGTAGGACACGAAGGAAATTACTATCACACTATAGATAATTATTTTTTTCTCTTCTTCCTCAGGGTCTCATTGGCATTACAGGTCAAAGAGGGGAATCTGGGGAACCTGGTGAGAAGGTACTCTTTGGTGCAATTTAATTATTATCATTATATAAATTAGAATTTGATTTTATACATACATGATTCATCAAAGATGTGGATTGCAATATGCTGTAATGATCTTGGATTGTGTTTTTTCTTTTTATAGGGCTCAACTGGTTTGCCAGGCCCACCTGGTCCTGTCGGGCCACCAGTGAGTGTCTTGTACTCTCCCACTTCAGCATCTGTTTTGTTCCTTTTTATATGTGCAACATGCCAGGAATAAGTGGATGTTATTCATTATGTTTATAATCCTTGTAGGGAAAGTAGGTGGTTAGTAAGCCAGGAGGATTTCTCCTTTATTTGTGACATGAAGCAGCTCATACATAAAGAACATTTTCATGTACAAGTGCAGTCTACTGGACAAGATGCCAGCACATTACAGGATCAATTCAAAACAACAAGAATGAGAGTAACAGCCATCTTTGTGTAATACAGTACATGTATATGTACTATACATGTACAGTACTTATATATCCAACTGGTGTAAAATAAGAAGAACAGGACAAACAATCAGCCTTTGTGAAAGAAAAGACATGCGCTTCTGAATCCCTTTTAATCCCTAATCCAGTCCCCCTTTGAACTTTGGTGCTTCCAGCAGTCAGGCACTGACTTCCATTTTGCTTTTCAGCCTATTCTCGGGTTTATTTTGATTCTACTTGGCATGAAATCAGAATCTCTGCCTTGCAGTATTAGCACAAGCACTCTGACCAGTAGGCAGCCTATCTGCTGTATTAACCCTCACTTTGAGTACAATGTTTTCCATGTATTTTAATATGTTGTTATTAAGCTGACATTGATTATATCTTGAATCTTCTCTGCAGGGGCCTCAAGGGATCAGAGGTGGCTACGGGCTAGAGGGGCCGTGTGGTCCTGATGTGAGTAATGAGCCATTCCACACTAGTTGCACATGAAGTTAAGCTTTTCAAAATAAAAGTTGTCAAGTTTTTTACTTGGCACTTTGTACTATTACTGTATGATTGATTCGTCTTCAAATGAATATTGTTAGTATTGTACTGCTACTTTACTGAAATTGAAAATTCAGTTATTAAATAATCACCTCCATAGCACCTGGAACAACTGGGGCCAGATGCATAAACGATGCATACACACAAAAACCATACATACGCCATTTCCCGCACATAAACTGGTATTTATAAAGAATGTGCAATGAGAAGGTGTGCACCTCACGCATTCTTTAGATCTTGCATACACATGGTTTTGCTGTTAATATTCTTTTTATATTATCCTTAGTTGTGTCGCACCTTGTAAAGTTGGTTTAGTTATGAGCGCTACAACCACATCACTTTTTATATTTCTGAGGTACAACTGCTGACGGTGGTTTACAGCTCCATGTGATGATTGATTGATATGGATGCTATAAAGAGCTGCACAGCCGTGTGTAATGACAGCTGTTCTGTTGTTGGAGAACCTTGCCGGTGCAACACAATTGGTGAAACGACATTTCTTCGTCCCCATTTGTTTCATTGACAGGTGTCAAGTGTGGTGAAGCAGGCAGCAAACTGATATGTAAACAGCTGGTTCAGGGCGTGTCTTCATCCATTTATGACTAATAGTGGGAGTGGAAATGAGGCTTGTGCACATGTGCCCAGTTCCTCAATGACTGAGATTTATGACACAGAACTACTGCATATGTACAGCTCTATAAATCTGACAAAAAGAATGTGTATGCATATTTCCGGCTTTGTGTGTACACAGAGTTTAAGTCATGAATCTACACAGAGTTTTATGCACCTGGCCCCAGGTGTTTGTGCCAAAAACAAATGTGCAATAAATTAGCTCATGTAGTTATATGTCAGCCCCACGCTAATCTATTGAGCTTGGCTTCTTTTTGTGGTTTAGCTCCAAAGAATACATAAAATTTGTATCATATTTCTTTAAACATATTTGAAGAAGCCAATTCTTAAGGAAATCAATGAGGTAGTACTGAAACCACATTTTTCGTCATTTGGCCACTGAAGACCTTCATTACGCTGCATGAACAGCATAAATGGGGAAATTTGTAAGCATCTATCTATCCATTTCTAAACCATTTATCCATGGGGCTGCAGCCTATCCCAGCATGCTTTGCACAAGAGGAAAAAAGAGTAGTGTTGGACATTTTGTGCATTTTTTTAAGTTGTACTGATTTTTTTTCTCAATGACTTGAATGAAGGTTGAGATTGACCTATGCAGGCTTTGTTTGGCTGTTGTACAATCTTTGACTAAGACTAAATTAGAGATGAGTGGTTAATGCCTGATTATTTTCTATTTTGGGTGAATAATCCTTTTGAAGTGATTATACAGTTTTATTCATTGTGAGAGATTCTGAAGTGATGGACAAAGTATCATTCATGCTGTTATGTACATATTTGTTACCAGGGGGAGAACGGACTGGATGGCCCCCCAGGTCTGCCAGGGCTGACGGTAAGCAGACAAACTGATTAGATGGCAGAATATTTGCATGTTTGAGCCAATTATGAATATACTGTATTTATAATATTTTTTTGTTTGTTTGTGTGTCATAGGGTGCACCAGGTGCTACAGGACAAGTTGGCGCTCAAGGAGTTAATGGCTCCAGGGTAAGATCGCAAAAGTGTTTATGTAACTCATTTCATCTGGAAGTAATAAATGGTTTCCCACATAGGACTGTGATTAGGGAGTACTTTAACTGTCATTAATTTTTCAATTGAGAGATTTTTCATTACACTGTAACCGTTAAAAATTGTGAAAAGTGTCCATCACAAATTCCCAGAGCCCAAGGCGACATCCTCAAATAGCTTGTTTTGTCGAACCAATGGTTGATATTTTGTTTATGGTCATATAAAACAGAGAAAAACGTCAAATTCTCATATTTGAGAAGCTTGAAACAAAGAATGTTCAATAGTATTTCTATTTGATTAATGACTTGAACTATTAAAAAATAATTAAAACTGTTGTTGACTCATATTCGGTTGATCAAAACATATTTGTTGTTGGTGGTGTTTCAACTCCAGCTATGATTTTAAAAATAAGACTTTCAACATTAAAATAAAGTAAATGTTATCTTATTGATTTGAAATTTCATGTCTGGAAAGTTTCATAGATCTGAAACTGAGCATTCAAACTGAGGCTGCAGGTGACTTCCTTTGTGTATGAATGGTTTATTTTCTCTTCCAGGGGGACATGGGACCTGCTGGCAGTGTTGGCCCCAAAGGCCCACAGGTTTACATTTTGTTTGGTTATATTTATGCAGCAGTTGTTTGAAATGTTTAGAGACTGTGTTTTACATACATTTTTCCTTCTTTTTCTTTTGACTAGGGGCCTCCAGGTTTAGAAGGACAGATGGGACCTCCAGGACTCAGAGGACAACAAGTGAGTAGAGTTCAAGGCAGGACTGTCCATAGAGAGTTCTGATTGATGGGGTGCTGTTTCATTCAGTTTGCATCATGTATAGTGCAGTAGGTTAACGTCAATTTGTGCATTTCAACAGGGACATTCAGGACTGAGCGGTGCTGCTGGGCCTAAAGGAGATCCTGTAAGTTTGTTCTCATCATGTTAATCATGTTCTTTTGTTTTAAAACTGGTAGTGTATATGTATTGTGTATCATTTATGTTTGAGATGCTGCAAGGTTATCTAGTTTCTAGAAGAATCACTTTTACGTCTAAAACCTGAAAATCGTCCCAATGTTGTAAATTAATTTGGTTCACATGGAGACATGAGGGGGGGTTGAAATTTCCTTCTGCTTCTGAAGTCTGAGAACCACTGATTAAAGCTAAGTTGTATCAATTGTTAATTCTACAGATAAGGGTCGATATGTTCATCATCTGAAGTCTGACCTTCTAAAAACAAAATATACAGTATCTTATCATTGTTTTCCCTTCTGTGTTGTTTCTTTTTCTTTTCATATCAGGGGCCTGTGGGGCCCATGGGTGTCCGGGGGGATCCCGGCTTTGACGGGCCAATGGTAAGTTGCACTTGAACATAATATTCTCCAGGGTATTACATCATTACATTGCAGTTACACACATGCAGGTACACACTATGTATGAGCTGACTGGATGTATGGAAAAGCGTTAAAAGCAGAACATGATGTTGGATTCAGTCTCAGGGATTTTTAACAGGTCCTGTAACTTTTGTCACCACAGCAGCTGTACCTCACAGTTCACAATGAAAAGCTGTAAAATATATTTTCACATTGACCTATACAGGCATGCTGCTGAGAGACAGCGTGCTGCTGCCTTACAGTGCCATCTACTGGTGATAGTGACTCTGTGAGACACTGAATTCACAGTTCCTTATTTACAATTCATTATCTGCTGCTGGGCTTCACTGAAGCGTAACTGTTTGCAACAGATGTATTCATTGACAAACATCATCTGTCTCAATAATATGAAGTTATTTTTTGTAACTTGTAGTTACAACAAAGAACAAGTTGATGCCCTGCAAAATAACTTCCATCTTTATCATCATTGTTACAGTGGCAGTTTTAAACAATACATTGTACTCTTTGGCTTTATTTACAGGGTCCATCAGGAAGCCAGGGTCCTATGGGTTTTTCTGGAGTAACGGTGGGTGCTGATGATAGATATTGCAAAAATTAATAGCCACAGTAAACATTCCTTTGACCATTTTCTTCTTTACAGGGTAACAGGGGGCCAGATGGGGACAAGGGAGATCCAGGACCTAAAGGCGACAAAGTAGGAATCTGTGATTTCCTGTTTAATAACACTGATCAAAGAGATTAATGCAATGTTATAGAGCTACTTATAAGAATGGTTTGACATTTTGGGAAGTACGATTATTTGCTTTCTTGTTTAGAGTTAGATGACAAGATTGATACCACTCTCATGTCCATCCGTTAAATATGAGGCTACAACCAGCAGCCAGTTAGCATAGCTTAGCACAAAGACTGGAAACAGGGGGGAAACAGTTAGCCTGGCTCTGTCCAAAGGTAACAAAATCTGCCTGCAGTACAAGCAGCTGTAAAGCTCATTAATTAACACAATATATCTTGTTTGTTTAATCTGTACAAAAACCAAAGTAAAAATACATGTCAGAGTTTACAAGGGTTATGTGCAACTAGTTCTTGGTCGGGTGCAGTTATTTCCTGGAGTCTCACAACCTCACAGTGACAACAAAACTCCAACAAAGTCAATAAGCATATTTCCCAAAATATCAACCCTCCTTTAACATCTCATGGATCATTCTGAAAGGTCTCTGTGCCTTTTCTTAGTGAGATAAGTCTCTCTTTTTTATCTCAGGGTGTTCAGGGGGCAGCAGGTATTACAGGTCCTCAGGGAGAGAGGGGCCCCACCGGCTTCCCAGGTTTCCCAGGGACCAACGGCCAGCCTGGCCCCAAAGGCACTGAGGTACAGCATACAGCACTGCTATTAACCATATTCTGTCTTTATAACACTAATCAGAATCTACATTAGTAGCTGTATACAATGGATGTGTTTTGACAAAAGCACTTCCTCGCACTTTCCTTGCAAGCTAGTTAGCAGACATGGAGTGTTTGTTGTGTTAAACTACTATTTCAAAGGTCAAGAATTAAGTCAGTGGGTGTTTTGTTTCAGCAGGAAAGTCAAGCTTAAAATTGTAAATGAAAGAAATTAGAAAACAAGTTCAAAAAAATACACCATTGGTTTAAGAAAATCTGATTTTTTTTAAAAGAAAAAATTCTTGAAAGATGCATTGTCCTATTAAAGTTTATTATAACAAGTTGATTTACACAAGCAAAACACAAAATAAACTTGTCAACCCTTTACAACATGACATTACTTCTTTATGTTGACATTTTCCTGCAGCATGATATTGTATAACCTGAGGCAGCCTGGGGGAGGTGAAAAGCGAGATAAGCTTGACTGATTTTATATTTCTTCATTCAGGGCACAAATGGAGAAACTGGCCCTCAGGGAAAACAGGGCAGCAGCGGGTTAAAGGTCAGTGATGATTTGTGCGTCTGAAAACCAAGAAATGTCAGATGACTTCATATGTTGATCCAAACGTCACACTTCACTGTGTAACATTAGAGCTTTCAATGGCCTCCTGCATGAAAATTTAACAGTCAAATTTTGTGAAGTGAATGAACAGCTTTGACTGCAATAACATGAATTTAAAGCAGCTATAATCCATATTTTTATAATAACAATGGATTAAATTACTGTGTTTAATGTGAAAGGGGTCCCTCGTACTGACGTACCCACAGAGAATTATCAACCAACTCTGCAGTTCCCCTCTACAGAGCTTTATAGCATCTTTCAGCACACAACTCCAAATGAATGCTAATGTCATTTTAATGTGTCTGCTGGATGTGTAAATAGCCAGCTGTTTAACAGCTCTCCATATCACTTAAAAGGTGATAACATGTCAGTGTGGTGTTTACAGCGTGTTTCCTCTGCCCAGAAATGGTGAAAAAAATCAGTTGTTTTAGGTTTAACATGCTGCTAACGGTCTCTACAATGGTCAGTAATCCAGAGGAATATTTAAATAATAAAAAACAGAAGATGAATAAAGCCTTTTCCTGTAGCATGCAAGTAAAAGTGAATACGTCACTGTGAAGTACAAGTTTTAATTGGAATCACTCGTCTCAGCTGGCGTCACTTTCAGCCTTCTGTTTGCAAGTGTTTACTTATTTGTTAAAAAGGCAATGACAGGATGAATTATATTTTGTCTGAATGTCTGTCAGACGCAAAGTAAACTCTTGATTAAAACATTTAAAAACCCAACTATTAATCCACTATTTACAGTTTCTCTAAAGACTCCTGGGATGTGTCTAAACTGTTTTTAGCAATATTGGACAACGTGTCGACATTCTTTCAATTGTGTGATCATTTCTGAGAGATTCCAGATCACCTGCCATCTTTTAGTCTAAACTGAAATTAATATGGGTATTACATCAAGTGTCACCTTTTTTGACTTCTGTTAAGATGTATATGATGAAGTTTAGTAATCAGCATCGACTCTGTGACATAAGGGCAATTATACTTGTATCATGTGTCATTTCTACTTTCTAATTTCTGCATAATTTCACTAATTTTAAGAACAAGAAAGCAATACAGAAATGAACACAGTAAACACAAATGAAGATGGTTTCATTGTGGACATTTATGTTCAGTCACTAATATCTTAACTTCCTTGAAGGGGAACAGGGGACCAGATGGACGCAACGGCAAACCAGGACCCAGAGGGAACAAGGTACAACACTACTGCTTGTAATTTATTTTTGAGTTCATGGTACTACCGGCAAAAATCATGAGCTCAGAAAAAGGAAACAAATCTATGAGGGTACTGTGGCTGTCCTTGAAATAAAAAAGAGGAAAAAAACATTCATAAATTTGCCAAATTAGAGCTAACATACAGAAACAAGCTGTTTTTGGTAATTATCTGCACAGATGGACCATTTTATTTCCCTGACAAATTGTCTGGCTTCTGTTACCTGATGTGTAAGTTGCTTTGTATTCCAAAATTCGTTTTTTTGGCGTTGATCTCTTCCTCTCTCTTTACTTTTCTCCAGGGTCGGACTGGACAGAGGGGCCACGCCGGCCAACCGGGTCCATCGGTATGGCTCCGGTCAAATATTCAAAATGTTTCTTAAAAAAACTGTATGAGGTCATAATCTTAACATATATATCCCTAATATTGGATTTTATTTCCATTTTTTTAAAATCAGAATTAAGTTGTTTTTGGTCGGCACAGTCAGTGGATTTACACTTCTATAGGATGAACAGTTTGCGTGTGTGTGTGTTTGGTTGATTCCTCCCAGGGTTTGCCGGGGCCACCTGGATCAGAGGGAGCAGAAGGAAAGCCTGGTACACAGGTTCCCATTCTCTATCATATTTCAATCTCATGACCTGTAAATGCTGTGTGTATCTGTGTGTCTTCTACTATTCTGTTATATTTCAAAAAAAATAATTACCTAAACTGATTTCACACATATTTTATGACTCATCTTGGTTTAGTCCCAATCTTGTATTTTAGAGGGTGGAGGGCTAAATCTTTATATGAATATAGAGGGAAGAGACACTGCACTGTACATCATCACATCACTTGACTTCTTTAAAGAAAAACAATGCTTCTCTGAATACAAGATGATATGGCTGTTGGGTATAAATTTTAAGGGGTGATATACTAGAACACTGCTAAGATGGAAATGCCCTAAAAATGTCAAAACTGACTCCCTAGTTGAGTGGAGGTTTCTCTTGTGTAGTAATTGTTGGTGTAGACAGCAGGAGGCAGTCTTTGTACAGTAACACTGTAGTGAGCTGTTGTACATTTTCAGCTCTACAGTAACATGATGTTTATCTCTATTTCCTTTATTCATCACCATGTATAATCCAATATTTAAACAGTGTGAATTGCTGAACTTTTAAATCTACAGTCAATGTTACCATGTTTCTGTTTTTAGTGTGAAACCTTATTTTTGTTGAACTGGGGTAGTGCTGAAAAAACAGTTGATTCATCAGTTTATCCGTGGTTGTAATTTTGATAGTGATATCGATCATTTAAGCCATTTGTCAAGGAAAAATGAACATTTTGAGATTCCAGCTTTGTGTGAGATTTGCTGCTTTTCTATATTTTCTATAGTATTTGAGTACATATTGATGTATGAACCTATATTTGGCAATTTTGTGACATTTTATTGACTAAATGATTACTAATTCAATCAGAAAAATAATCCACAGATTAATCGATAATGAATGTAATCATTTATTTTATTTTGTAACAAATTTTAAAGACTTCAAGACATCGATTAAGAAACTGAATTCAAGATTAAATGGCTTGATATGATGGAAATTCATGTGTTTAGTTCATGCATTAATTGTTGAAAGTGATGATATTTACTATTTGCACTCTGAATGACCTCTGCTGCTGGGAAAAATTACATTGTTGGCATTTTCCCTGTCTCTGTTTCAGGGTCCGTTGGGCGCAGCTGGCAGTGCGGGCAGTAAAGGACCGAAGGTAAGACTGTTAGCCTCAGAATGACCTCATTATTCAGTTTATGGCATCATCCCTCCAGATCACCTTTTTTGGCTCTATGCCAAAACCTGCAGGGTTCAACTGAATAAAAACACGTTACACTTTTTACAAGACAGCCCAGGATTAAATGATGGAGGAGTTTATAGGTTTATGAGCAGGCAAAGACAACAAACACTGCCAAAAAAATTAAAAAAAACAACAGGACAGATCAGAATCTGCTACCAGCCAGTTAAAGATATCAGGTGTGTAGACTTTTAGGAGTGGCTGGGGCTGATCAGAGTTCATGTAAGTGCCTGTGTGTATGTATCACAAATGCTTACACGTACTATATGTCATATAGACACACTATGTGGCCAAAAGTATGTGGACACCTTAACATTGCACCTGCAGTACCAGTCAAAAGTTTGGATACACCTTCCCGTTCACTTGAATGAGAAAGTGTGTCCAAACTTTTGACCAGTACTGTATATTACGATTCCAAAATCATAGGCGTTCATCTACTACTATATCAGCGTTTTTGGAATTCGCTCAACTTTCAGCCACAAGAGCATTAGTAAGATTAGGCACTTATGTTGGGTGTCCCCTTAATGGAACCAAGAGCCCAATCCATGAAAAACAGCCCCAGATATACAGTAATGCCTTGCCCACAGACTAATATTTGTGTGTGTGTGTGTGTGTGTGTGTGTGTGTGTGTGTGTGTGTGTGTGTGTGTGTTAAAACTCTTAATCTCATGAGAAAAATGGATTTACTATTTTAAAAACTCCAGATGTACTTCTGCTGAGTTTTGTAATTCCAAAATTTACAGTGATCATTAATTGCATTGCAATTACATTATTAATTGCTTAAGTTATTACAGACAAATGTAGCCCATCGTGTCTTAAATTAAACTCTTAATCACCAATATATTATCCATAATGACTTTTAGGGAGTAGCCTCATAAAATCCCATCAAATGAAATGGCCAAAACACAATTAAATGGCAGATTAAGCAACTATTAGTAAAATACTGAATGAACTAATTTAAACCAACAATTTAACAGCTCAGTGCATGTCTGTTAATTGCAAGAAATAAATGACAGTTTATTTCACATTTGCACTTTTATATTTTTGGTCAGCTTTGCAATTCTCCATGTTTTCTCTCATCCCACTCTTTCCCTTTTCACTTACTTGATATTTTATATATTATATGCTGTCCTTTGCTACTTTTCCAGGGTTTTCAAGGAATTGCTGGTGACAGAGGAGCAGACGGCCCACCAGGGTCTCTGGTATGTTTCATTGTAATTATGTTGCTGTATAGTTTGGAAGACAAAGGAACTTTAAACTGTAACTATGAAACTGGGTATTTCAGAGTCAAGGCAGGTAGGATGTTTGATGGAGACAAACACTTGGCTGTTGTGTCAAGACTTTTGAGATGCTGTTCATTTTTATTTTCTACACGTTTAGCATACATACAGCGTACAATCTGTAAATACAGCTATAGATTTAGGCTGGATAAGATAGCAGTTTCCCCCTGCTTGAGTGTTTGTGCTATGCTAAACTAAAAACACTGTGATATTGATCTTTGTCTCTAACTCCTGCTCAGACAACAAACAAGCAGATTAATTTAAATGTATCACATGCTTGATCAGCAACATCCTTATTTTCACCGCCAATGTTGCATTAAGGTTCATGGTGTTTGGACAGTGGTATTGATTGGTACTTTGGCCCTTTGGTGATAGAGTTTTTTTTATCCGACAGGGGCCACCAGGGAAGACAGGACCTCCAGGCTCACCAGGACTCCAAGGAGACAAGGTGACTCTGCAGGCAGAGAGCAATCATGACCTCCTTCACATCAACACACAAATATTTGTTGTATAAGCGTATATGGTCATTGTATGTTATGTAGATCTTAGTGGACCTTGCCATTTGATTAGCCCTTTGAAGGAGCAAGTGTTCATTGTTTTGTGTGTGTGTGTGTGTGTGTGTGTGTGTGTGTGTGTGTGTGTGTGTGTTTTCAGGGTTTTACAGGGAAGCCAGGCATGGAGGGACCTCAGGGCCCAGTAGGCCTGTATGTAAGTGATTCTTCAGCAGGGCAGATGCAAGGAATGCACCTGTACTACCGTTTCACAGCATATACAAATGCATACACTACATGAACAGTATATCATTGCACATTAAGTTTTTTTTTTTTTTTTTTAATTTGTTTAATCCTTGACAAAATTATCAATGTGTAGAACACTGATGTGTGCAGCTAAACAGAAAATCAGAGAGACATTGATTTGACATTTTAAATTAAACTTTTATGCAAGTAATTAATAAATACTGTTAAATTCAGTTTTTTTCAGTAACTTTAATGTGCAGTGAGATGATCATTATTGCCCTCAAGCAGTAGGACACAGTGACTCTATTATTTGACTATGTTAATTACGTTAATCAGTTCATAGCATAAATCATTATTATGTTAATGTGAGTTGAAGTAATTCAGTTTTTAAGCTTCAAGTTTTTTATTGAAATACAGGTGCAACAGGATGGCTACAGTAACTAAACTGCATGGTCATTTGGTAGTTTTGTTTGTTTCGTTAGAAATCAAACTGTTAGTACTGTGGAATGAAACTGTCATATATGATGCATATATATATATAAACAAGAGGTTTTTTTCAGAAGAAATCAGACCGAATAAGATGTAATAATGATTCAGTGGTTGTGACTGTATGGATTTAAGGCTCATAGTTTTCATTGTAATACAGCAAGGTTTTCTACAAGGAGCAGATTGGTTTCAGTTGATGTTCCTCATGAATTTTATGTCACCATGCACCATTTGGTGTTTTTCCCACTTCAAAAGGACATTATCCATTGGACTTTACAATGAGATAATTCACAGCTCAGAAAATTCCTCTAGAAAGTGCAGAGGAATAAATGTAGATGAGCTGATGCACCACAGTCCTTCTACTTAATAAAAAGTTATTACAAGTTATTAGTATTTACCCTACAATGGTATTTTAAAAAAATAATTTCAATCAGACTGACTGTTCACTTTATTGCCCAGACTAAATTAAAATACCACTCCATATCAGTGCTAAATTTGAAGCTAGTAGTTTGAAGAAGAAGTTTGAAGCTTTTAGCTTAACTAGCATAAAGACTTGAAGCAGGAGGAAGCTATCCTAGCTCTGTCCAAAGGAAAAGAAAATCTCATAAATTTACATGTTCTATCTTGTTTGTTTAATTCATAGAAAACCAAAGTGTAAAATTGACAATTTGTGGTTTACAGTGTTATGTGCTGGAACTAGCTAGGGTTAGCTGTTTCCACCTGTTTCTTGTCTTTATGCCATGCTAAGCTAACCGCCTGCTGGTCCTAGCTTCATAAAGTACAAACAAAAGTCCTCTTATTGAACTCCCTGCAAGAAAGTTAACTGTATTTTTTAATACTCAAAACTCCAATTAATGTAAGTATTGAAAAGCCTACCCATAGTCTGTATGGTCTATAAACTGTCACATATATGGACACTAAAAAATGTTGCTTTCTTTTTCAGAATACTGCACAAGCTAATAATGCAATTTTCTGGCAACGGCTGTGTTGTGCTGGATGAACCTGACCTGACATTAAATGATGATTAATTACATTCTTCTGTCTGTTGTTGCTATTACCATCAGGGTATCCAGGGGACTGTGGGCATGCGTGGTCCTCCGGGTTTCACAGGAGAAAGGGTAAGGTCATCTTTCTCTCACGTATCTCTAACAACTTTTGTTAAAGTACAGACTTTTTAGATTTACTGTTGAAATCTCTCACATCACATTAGCTGACAAACAATCACAAGTAATCTCTTCTTTCTCTTCTGCGCCAGGGTGAGCCAGGTTTAAGAGGCTTATCCGGGCCAGTTGGCAAGCCAGGACCTGCAGTAAGTGTAGTTTATTTTGGTTTTTTATTTCTTATCTATCAACCTCTGAGAAGTGCTAAGAGTATAGGAGGTGCACTGAGTATTGTACAGAGGATTTGATTAAGAGCAGCTATGATGGGGTCACACCAAGGAGGGATTGATAGATAAACCAGTGAAGTGTGCAGCTGGTGTGCAGGGACTGCCAGTTTATGGAGGCAAACAGGTCACAGTGATTGATTTTGTAGGGGGCACTGGTGGCAAATATTATGGCAAAGTGAGATGGCACGTCTAGCTGATAGAGGGCAAATAACTTCTAGCCTGTCCCCTAATATCCAGACTGCGCTCTAGGTCAGATCCTCAATGAAACAGTTCACTCTACAGTCTTTGAAGCAGAAATATTGCTGTTGACATCAGGATCTTTATTGAGGTCAGCATAGTTTACAGGAATTTAAATGAAACCATAGAACAAACTGCAAACTGCAAAGACACACCATATACAGAGATAGTGTGCAAAAAAGGGAGATACCATGGAAACAAGGACAAAATACAATGGCAAGAGGTTACATAAAAGTTAACTTTGCCACTAAATTTGCAAGTTTCATCTAAAGTAGACACATTGACATGTGACTGGCCTGCAAATCACATAACGAATGCTTACTGGATTACTTTGCAGTTGCAGATTTTGGCTTATGAGGTGAGAAGGCTTTTGAATGCAGGAGAAGTAAGGGAGTCTGATGCAGACTATTGCTTCTCTAACACAGTTATAAAAGTCCATAAACATACACCTGTATACACCTGAGTGCGAGCAGGCAGGTACACACATACAAACCTCTTTGCAAGCTTGCATCCACAGATAGAAAAAGCAGAAACTTTAATGAAGCTATACACCTTTCTGTTGTTATTTCTATGATTATAATAATTATTCAATAATTATTTCTAAAATAATTTACCTTGTCAGGACTGATGGCTTTTCTTCTGTTTCTGTGCCCTATAAATCAATTCTCCTTTTTTCCGGTTGGTTAGACTTGGGAATAAGACAGTCCCTCCTGCATGGAAAGAGTTAGTGTCAGTCATGGAAGTGGGTTTTCTGAAGTTCACTTCTTTTCCACAGTCCCTGCAGTGTCACTGGACACATTCTGTGCTCTCTCACATGGTTGCCCACTGCTGTGGTGAAATCTATCAATCTGTCATAGAGTGAAGTCATACTGTGCTAAGACGGTAGATTCATCAGCTACTGGCATGAACACTAAATACAATGGTAAACTGAATGCTTTTGTGTCCACATCACTGAATTAACTGAAAGCTACACTCATCATGGTAGACAATGATCTTGTCATCAAAAGGGACAAATGGACAAGCTGAGAAAGGTTCTACACTTTGCTGCAAAAGTTTAAAAAATACATATAATTTCCATACTCTATTCTCAAAACAGTCCTCACATGAGACAGAAGTGAGAGTTGTGGGTGCAATTAGCATGTTCTGACTTGCCTTGTCTGTTTTTCTTTTTCAGGGTCTGCCAGGTCCTCCTGGAGAGAAGGGACCCCGGGGACCTCAGGTGAGAGAAACTGAAACCCTAAATCAGAGAGAACAAATTATTTAGCTTCCCCCACATATTGTTGATGGACCTAAACTGTAATGCTGGTGTTTGTTTTAATGATATCATTGTGATTATTACACAGTATCAATTATTGTCCATAAGGATATTCAGTTTGTAAAAATAGCAGAAACATAATGTATATCATACACACATTTACAAGCTATCATTCACAGCTAACATTCATATCTTCTTTTCTTTCTAATAATGCTCAGAGAAAAGACATTGGAACAAAAACATTAGGGCTGCAACTAACCATGATTTTTATTATTATTCCTTGATTAGTCATTTAATCATTTTTTTCTGTAAAATGTCAGAAATGAGTGTAAAATGTTACATTTTTCCAGAGTAGAAGGCATCTGCAAATGTCTTATTTTGTGCAACAAACAGTCCAAAAACCAAGAATATTCAGTTTACTATCATGTACGACAAAAAAGCATCAAATCCTCAGATTTGAGAAGCTGTCACCAGCAAGTGATGGGCATTTTTGCTTTAAAAAAATATTATTTATTTATTTATTTATTTATTTATTTATTCATTTATAATAATATTATATATTATTAAAATGATTATTCGATTATCAAAGTAGATGCCGATTAACTTTCTTTCAATTGACTAATTAATTAATCGACTAATCATTGCAGCTCTAAAAGACATGCCAAGCCATATTACAAATTTTAAGTTATCCATTGTGGAAAAGGAGAAAATAAACACCAATGTAATGCACATGAAGAAAACAACAGGAAAACAATATGTCAGCTTTGAACTTTTTAAACTAACTTCAGCGTTAGTGTCACACTCACTGAAGCTTCTTATTGGACGATCTAAGGGGTTTTGGAGAAATCCGATCAGACACAATTAAAAGCTGTCCATCAGATTCAGCTACAAAAACACTATATTAAATTCTGAGATCCAGTCTGAAAGGACTAATGAATTCACTGGGAAACTTTCTCCCATTTTTTCCTAATCAAGTCACTAAAGTGGAGGTTTTGTTGTTTCTCACAGGGTCGACCTGGAGATGAAGGACCCAAAGGGATACAGGGGACACCAGTAAGTTACTGTTCTCCTAGTGAAGGTCATAGGACTTCATTTTCATAGTGGCACATTGTGTATTCCAGGGTTTTTTGTTTGCCAAATAGCATTTTAATTGGACGTACACAGTTTTCTTCTCATCTTTTTATTTTGGTTTTGTAACAGGCCTCTTTCACAGCAGACATTTTGAAATGTCATAGTAGGAAAAGCACAGGTGTTACTCAACATTAAAGGGGACCTATTATTCTTTTTCTTATTATCAGTCATATATATATATGATGTTACAATGTTGGATGTTCATATTAAACGTGCCAAAGTGTCAAATAATGAGGTAAACTTATGTAGAAGTAATGTGAGCAAAAAGCACCAGCTTCAGACTGTTCTGAAGGTTTCCAACATTTTTTCTACTTTCAGGCCAAGTCAACGTCAACTCATGACAGATTTCTTTATATGGTCATCTGCTCCATGCACAGTGTGCAAGTTCACTACTCCACTCCGCTAACATTATGGCATTTTTTCATTGTTTTAGGGGTAGTCACGCTGAGCCATGACTCAAGTCGAGCTGGCACGCTGTGAGTGTTTTTCCATTACACAGCAGAGTAAAGTAAAATAAGTAGTTTAAGTGTTGGAAGAGTGCTGGTGCTGGTCGTCTGCAGCTCTTCATCAAACATCATCATCACTGTGGCTATTTCTGCTTGTACTATTGCTTCCTGCATTATTTCTAACTGATCCGCTGAACAAAGACTTCCAAATATCTCCAAATCTCGTCGTGTCGACCATTTTTTAGCACCACTAAAAAGGTTCTACTAATTTGGTGAGGAACATGTTTAATTTCCTGTAAATTCTTCACAATAGAAGTCTCACGTTATTTAGTATTTTAAAAGCTCTTAATATGAAGCAGTAAAGCAGGAAATGGTGGGTTTGCATCGGCAGTAACTTAACACAGATCTGATATGACTGGCACTCAACAGGCTTCCGGAAAGCTGGCCAATCAGAACAGAGTGGGCTTATCGGGAGGGGGGCCTTCAAGAGAAAGGAGCTAAGACTGCCTGTTAGAGACAGAGGCTGAACTGAGGGGCTGCATAAAGGGCCAGTGTAAGATAAATAAATATTTGAACTGTGAATCATGCAAAGCTACTCTAGTGGAGACCCAGAATAAAAATATAGAGCTGGAAATGAGCATAATAGGTCTCCTCTAATGATTGCTCTGTTCTATTCAAGTATCTCAATAATGATAGTGATCCAGAAAGCACAATAACAGGACCCTGAAACTGAATCAGCTAAATGGAATTCAGTCTTCATTGATTTTCTTATTTACATATGTGCTTTTCCTCCTGCAAAATGTCAAAATACAGTACCAGTCTTGTTTGGACACACCTTCCCATTCCCTTGAATGAGAAAGTGTGTCCAAACTTTCGACTGGTGCTGTATCTTCCATGAAAAAGGTCCATTTGACTATTTGATGTGTCTGTAATTATCCAGCAGAAAAGTATTTGTACGGGTACTGCCTGCCTGCCCAGAGGGAAGAAGTCTGTCACAAGCTGCTGTTGTATTCTGAACAACAACAACAACAAATAAATAAATAAGTTCAAGCTTCTGTATATTGCCTCATCAACAAGTCAGACTTAACACATTTATGAAGCTCCTTTTGATCAGTACACATGCCTCGCACACAGTGAGAGACAGAGAATTGAACCGAATCACTTAAAGAAAACATAAATATTAGTGCAATATTGTTTCAGTATAATGGATAAGATAAATACAACACACACATATTGCTTACATTAAGAGAGAAATCATTTCATCATGTCATTGCCTTACCCGAGTATAGTTGAATGAAATGAGAAGATTTCATTGATTTATCACTGTACTGTAAATAATGACTACATGTAGAATATTATATAATAACATATATAACAATAATAACACCTGTTGATAACATATAATTCACACTCATTGAACCAATTATCACAAAATTAAGAAAATGTCACCACCATTCCCTGATTGTACTGATGTGCATTATGATTCATAAAAAACAGAATCAATAGTTGTTTTACAGCCTCTTAACAGTTTGTGTGTATGTTTGAATATATTTACATGTCCGCTTACATGCATAAATAGTCCAGCTGTCAATTGCCTCTTAAAATTAGAATTGACTAAAAATGAGTCACTATTGACTGAATTTTATTGATAAAAAACACACTTTGAAGCAACAACAAACACAAACAGGAAAGATCGCAGATTAAATCAGTGGATTTTGACTTTATAGTCAAGAGAATAAATTATTTCCAACTCGCTGATTTTGATATTCATTTATTTTGACTTGTGACTGAAATTTGAACATTGATCTCAATCCTAACAGCCTTAATCTCTATACTTATGTTCTCTGATTTTCAGGGTGCTCCAGGTCTACCGGGCAGTGACGGGGCCATTGGGAAACCTGGACCCAGGGGAAGTAATGGGCCCCTAGGACCTCAGGGGCCACAGGGGCCAGCAGGAATCCCAGTGAGTGGGTACTTACCATCGACTGCTGTTTTTCCTCATATGTCACTTCTCATAGTCTGGAAAGATGAAAATCCATCTATATTGCTATTTAAATACCAGACACACAAAAACAGAATTACAAGTTATTTAACAGCATGTGTGTTGGGTCTCCACAGGGCCTACAGGGTGACGATGGTTTAATAGGATCAACAGGGGAAAAAGGAAGCAAGGTAAACTACAGTACAAACAAGTAATATAAGTTATATACAGTAAGTTGCAATAAAATATGAGAGTTTTGTTCATGTAAACTTAATGTATGTTCAATTACTGAACTTTAACTGTAACCTCCAGGGTTTACCTGGCTCACCTGGTGATGCTGGCCCCAATGGACAAGATGGACAACAGGTTGGTTTAGTTGTATAGTGAAGTAAAGAAACCCATTTTTTCATATATCTAAATAATAGTTAACTATTTATAAAATCAAGTTACAAGTGCAGCAGATAAAACACTTCAAATTAAAACCGCACAAAACTAGAAGAAAAACAACATACCGACAAACAAGATAATGATCATGTAAAAGTATCTAATCTAAAACAAAAAATGTATCTAAATTAAAAATAAAGTGTGTTTATAAAGCTGTAATTTAACACCTTACTTCCTTTACACAAGCATCAAACAATACCTTGATCACGCTGCATTTTCAGCCTGAAGTTTGGAGCAATTTGGATCTTACTGTAGGGTGCAACATGATCTGTACATGATTTAAAAGCCTGAGATTTAACAGGAAACTATTTAAAATATAAGAATGCCTTTATTGTCATTGCACATTTCCAGTACAAACAATCAGGCACTGGACATCACAGAACAAAGAATTCATTATAGATTTCATAAAGCACAGTGCAGACCCCCTCCCACTATTCATTAATGGAGACTGTGTGGAAAGGGTTCACAACTTTAAATTTGTGGGAACCCACATTTCTGACAACCTCTCCTGGTCTGCCAACACCACGGCTATTGTCAAAAAAGCACAGCAGCATCTGCACTTTTCTGAGAGTGCTCAGGAAGAACAGACTGAATGAAAAGCTGCTGGTGGTCTTTCATCGCTACTCGATAGAGAGCATTCTGTTTTACTGTATCACAGTGTGGTATGCCGACTGCTCAGCAGTGACAAAAAAGCTCTTCAAAGGGTCATAAATACAGCACCAAAAAATCACTGGCTGCCCTCTTCTCTCCCTGGAGGACATCACGAACACCTACTACCTTTCCAGAGCCACAAACATTGTACAAGACTGTTCATACCCTGGTCACCACCTGTTTGACCCGCAGGCACTACAGGTCATTCAAAACACAGACCACTAGACTCATGAACAGTTTCTTTCCCAAGGCCATCTGCACTCCAAACTCCATCAAAAAGTAATCAATTCAGTGTGCAATATGGCAACTGTCCTTGTGCTACAACTTAATATTTACTCTTATAAAGTACAATAATATATCATTCTCACGAATTTCACACTGTGCAATAAGCACATCTATTTATGTGCAATATTTCATATTACTCCAGTGTGTGCTACACATATTTTCATTGATACACTTTACCATTTTACTATGTTGTGTGTTTTTAATGCACCAACCAGAAGCAGCACTCCTAATTTCATTGTATCTACAATACAATGACAATAAAGGCTTTCTATTCTATCTCTATTTCTATTCCATTCTATAAAAACAGAAATAATTGATACAAATAGATAAATAAATCAATATAGGCAGACTTTCCTATTTGGAATAATATCTGTCCCAATTGTGGATAAGCTAGGTTTGATATCTCTGTTATATTTTGAGAGAAAACTGTAACTGACACAGACGAAAACAGTAAATGAGATGATGTAACTTTACAAAGGGTCGGTATTTTGGGTTTGATCATCAGAGCAGACTTTTGGATCAGATATCACCAGTTTGTGTCTATATCTAGTCATGTAATATGACCACACAGGACATTTTACTGTTAGTTGATGACTGTTTTGACCTTCAACTCATCAGGGTATCCCTGGCCAAACAGGCATTGAGGGCCCACCAGGAAGGAAAGGAGACCAGGTCAGTGATTGCAGCAGCATTATTCCTGAGTCTTTGCATCACTGTTTGTTCACACAACAAGCGACTTTAAAAAATCAGTTAAAGTTTGTTTGGTTGTTTGTTTTGTACAACATGTGTATGTACACCAGCTGACTGAGGCCAAGGCAACACACAGGCTGTGTTAGAAATTGCATACTTACATACCGCCTGCTACATACTCATCAGTATGTACTGCATACTGCCTAATAAATGAACAGCCAAGTATGCTATTGCCAGCAGACTGCTCACACTGAGCAAAGAGAAGTACACCCAAGCAAGACAGTAATGTGATGCAGTTATTTGGATAAACTGACTACATATTGGGAATCTAAATGGTTACTTTCTCACCTGAAAAAATATTAAAACTTAAAAAAAAATGACATATTAACAGCTTTTAGCCTGGCTCAAAATCTCTTGCAGTCTGAAGAGATGCAGTGCATTATGTGCAGTAAGCTCACGCCACATACTCAGAAATTCTTGCTAATCTAGTATACATCCGGGCATTTCTCGTGTACACAAAATCCACATACTATGCAGTCGAAACGCACTACATACACAATTTGACGTCATACTTAGAATGAATAGTAGATTAGTATGCAATTTTGAACACAGCCACGGCCGATGATTTGATCCGATCCGATTTCCTGTCTTCTTCTGCCAATGTGTTTGACAGGGGGACCCTGGGCCTTGTGGGAAACTTGGTCCTCCAGGGCCACAAGGAGAGAGAGGACTTGAGGGCCTAAAAGGCCAACAGGGACCACCTGGACCAGGCGGTAAAGAGGTTGGTACATTCATCTGCTGTTTTTACAAAGATTATCTTCACTTTAAATGATTACAGACCTTCACACACGTGCTAAACTGCTGTCTCATAAATGACAGAGCAGCTCAGGAGTTGATTTTCCAATTCAGTGAAGACATTTAAGTACATCATCACATCAGCATTACCTCCATCCTGTTTACTTTACAGCATCAAACAGACAGTCCATCCAAAGTGTGTCATGTTATGGTAAACAGATGTGCTTGTTGTGGTGTTTTTCTTTTTTATCATTATTTGTGGAATGAGATTATTGTTGACTAAAATGTCTAAAGCTTTTCCAGGTGTTCCATGAAATAGGTGCAAAAATGTTTTGAAAAGCATGAAACCACCATCACTGCTACATAAACCGTGAAATTAACTTTTTGTGATGATGCCTCATGCCAGTGCTTAACTCCCATGAGGGTTTTCAAATGCTGATGATATAGCAACAAGATGAGCAGAGAGCTGGCATGGTTTATCTCAACAATCTCAACAATCCCTTCACAAGGGGTGTCCTCACTAAGTTTTATGAAATATGTCCTGCACAACCTGTAAATTTACCACCTTGAAAGTACCTGAAAGCAAAACACAAAAATCTGCCTTCTTATCATATTTGTATATTCAAATATTTTTATAAAGAATGTGTTGTCAGCAGAATATTTATGGAAGCCAACATGGCGCTTGTAGAGTGTGTAATTGCCTTTTAAATTAGTTTTTAAACTCAAATGTCCAGCTTCTCTGGAAAAACAGAAAAATGTGGTGGTGGTTTGTCCTTCATGTTGGCTTCAGGAATGAACCTTGGATTTAAAAAAACAAGCAAAACACCAACAAGAGACAAGATTCAGACACAAATTAGATCGAATGTAGCATAATTGGCCACTTACAAACAATAGATAAGGTGTTTATGCCCTGATAAGCAGTAAAAAAGTTACTCAACTCCAGACTTGTGTTCCCTCCTCTGCAGGGTGATGTTGGGCATCCTGGTGAAGTTGGAGATCCTGGATCCAAAGGGGAGAAGGTAAACTTCGCTACTTTCATTTGTTGAAATCGGTGAATGGACAACGTAATATTCACTCTGTTCCCTTCTCTGATTAGGAGGATGATTGTGTTTGCAGTTTCTGATCAGACTGTGGTTGTTGTTGGCAGGGTGAGGTGGGACCTCTGGGTTTGTCTGGTCGAGAGGGCCCCTGGGGAGCCCTCGGAGAAAATGGGAGTAGGGGCCCAAAGGGGGAGAAGGGCCACATTGGACTAATGGTGAGCACAGTTTTACCTGTCACAACTGTCTGTTGTAATTAAATGAAATGAATGAGTTTACAAACATCAACAGTGTCATGGGGGGATATTTTTGGATTTGGGGAGCTACTGTATCAGGATAAAAAACAAAATCAGAGAATGTTGCTTGAAAACATCATGGCTGTATTCACATCTAGATGCTTGCTTGAAATATATCCACAAAAGAGACGCAGTAACATCTAAGAGTTATTTTAGTAATAACTATTTAATATTCCTGAAGTCTAGGGACTTGACATAAGCAATTTTTTATTGATTAAATAGAATAACAAACATCTTCCCTTTTACTCCTTATATGCTTCTTAGGCTGAAAACCCTGGCTACTACACTGCCCATGATGCAGATAAATAGACTGACTAAATAAACAGTTGGTCACACTTATAACCACTTCTTCTGTAGTCCTCTTCAGGATTAGTAAATTGACTTTGATGTGCAAAATACTCAGAGTTCCCTTTTTAATAAATTAAGGAGGAAGGAAGCAAAACCAAATTTAACATAGTGACCAGTTCCACTTAGCAACACAGTCTGGAATTTCAGTTTCCAATTTTCAGCATAAATGTAATATAATACTCAGATTGATTGAAGCCAGAAACTGTTCCTGATGTCACGTTGATCCTCTTGAACAGGGTGAACCAGGGCTGATGGGTGAAGTGGGACCTGCAGGTCTGGCAGGGTTAAAGGTGAGTTTGTTACCAGAACGTATTGATGCTGTTGATGACATGCTGCTCAGAGAGGCCTTTGATTTAACCTTTATTGAACAGTTCACAGTTGTGATCAACATTTATCGATCCATCCTATGGGAAAAAACATGTTTTTTTCCCCTGTTGTCAGTCTCAGAGCATGTCCACATATGTGCAAACTTATGTCAACTTGTGTCGTTTTTTTGTGGTGTGTTTGTTCCAATTTTAGGGAATGGCAGGTTCTCGGGGACCCACAGGGCTAGATGGACCTCAGGGACAGAAGGTAATATTATTTTCTTTCTGTAACAAGCTATCCTCACACTCACAATCTTAATCTTGTCTTAAAGTACTACAAAATAGAATAAAACAAGATTTTTGAAAAAGTTTACCTGTCAGTATGGAGTTCATTAGGATCTGAAAACCTGAGACCTGATGAGGTTCAAGTCCACTCAGCAACAAATTCGGATTTTCTCAATAGTCAAGTCTGAAATAAAAGCTGTGGGTGAAGTTTTTCTTGTAAGACAAAGATGCATCAACTGATGATGAACAATGTCGCAGGTCAACTAGGTCTTGTGATGTCACACAGCCCGTTTTAGATTAGAAGGAAGCAACTTTGATTTTACTTTGAGTTTAGTTGAGTTGAGTTAAATGAGAATAATGGGAATCCCAGTGAAAAAACTAAAGAACAACTTTCTCCTCAAGTCCATGAGTGTGGACTCGGCACTTTCATACAGTAAATGCTCCAGGTGGACAAACACTACAACTGCTGATGACAGAGAGTAAGAGGAACTAATCAGCACTGAGTCTCAGTAATTGCCTGGTTGAGAGGACCCCTGCCTCGCCAGGGACTTGCTGTTCTACAACCTCTTTTTTTTCATATACAGCACATCACCTGCAGTGCTCTGCTTGAATCAAATCAGTTAAATTAGAGGAAATCTCAAAGGAAAGACAATAAAAGGTTTTCATCCATCTCTCCAGGGGGAGTCCGGGCCTGTAGGAATTGATGGACCACCCGGGTCGGGAGGCCCTCAGGTAAACCTTTGATTCTATTTAACATTTTGTTCAACACGGTGTACTGTGTATGTGGAAAGTCATCCGTTTTATCTCTATATGTCTTATTCATAGGGAATAACTGGAGCACGTGGTGTCAGAGGAGACATGGGGAGGCTGGGCCCACCTGTAAGTGTCCACTAATCCACTAATGTTCACTAATATCAGGAGACTGTTCGCTTTATTTATTTGCGATGCGTATTAAATGCAAATCAGTATTTCTGTTGTACCAAAGTTATCCTCACAGTCTACATTTTTAGCCATGCCAGTGGCATGGCTCTAGGGATGGCAATGTCGGTCATTCCACACTGAAATATCTGGATTGCTAAGAAATGTTGTACAGACATTCATGATCCCCAGAGGATTAATCCTAATGACTTTGATCAAGCCCTGACTTTTCCTCTAGCTGCACCATGAGGTTGACATTTGTGGTTCAGAGGGAAATATCTCGACAACTATCTGATGGATTGCCGTGAAACTTACAAAACATGATTTCAAGGTCCTTAGAGGAAACATTCTGACTTTGACTTCCTGGTTCCTCTAGTGCCACCATGAGGTTGACATTTTAGCTCTTTTTTGAGCCTCCTCTATGTCCTCCATAGGAATATTATCAGTAAACATGTGGTGTTTCTCTCTGCGATGTTCAGGAATGGATTACTAACCATTTCTGATCTGAATGGCAATGATTATTATATCAAGACACATTGACTCATCTCTTGTTCTACTGTTTACTTCTATCATCTGACTGGTACTCATTTTCTCACTGCTCTCAACTTACTTATATTCTTTTATGAGGCTGCCCAAAAAACTGACTAATGTCACTGCCACCCTTCCTCTTGCTCATGTCCACACTCACTGTGAATGAAAGCTGACTATAATAAAACTGCTTAAACTTTAATCAAACAAACACTAAAACTATTTATCATAAGCAAATACAGCTATAAAGTATACTATATGAATATGCAATAAATGAAAGCTACTACTGTCTACATAAATTACACATGCAGCACAACATAAATGAGACACCTTACTCAGACTTCACATGGGCTTTCTGACAAATATAATGACATATATAAAGACATTAATGTTAGTTGAATATGCCCATGAGCACCATTGTTAGTCGTAGGTGGATGTGGGGCTAATTAACTTTCCAGGTAACTTAGCTCTTATCCCTGCTATCCTGTCTCCTAATAGTGCATTTGTGTTCTGAAATCGAAAGAATTCGGACAATCAAATAAAATGATGGACAGTAAATAGTTGGAAGGGATTTCAGGCAGAGTTTAGGCTGCACCAGCTACCCATCTTCATTTTCAACAATTGAAGCTCTGAAAAGATCTCCTAATAAAATGAAAAACTCTCTCAAAAACAAAACAAATGTAACAAAATGTCTAATGGTCCATCTGACATGTTTCTCTTAAAATACCAACAAGTGAAGATAATAATCAACCAGATGTTTGTTGCTATACTGACATACTGAATAAACAGTTATTTTCTTGGGACAGATCGCAGAAGTTTGTAGTTGTGCAGTATTTGATGTCTCATGTCTATACACAGATTTTACATAAAACTAAAACAAGTTTAGTTGCAGTAAACCAAGTCACAGCATCTCATCCCAAAGCCTAGTTTTGATTTTTTTTTTTTTTTACTCTAAATCTAAATTTAAGCCCAGATATAAAACAGACTTAATAACTTGTCATGGTGACTGTATTGTATTTTTTTCTGTGTGATGCTTGATGGCAGGGTCCAGTAGGACAAGTGGGACCTCAGGGAGACGATGGAGCTAAAGGGTATCCGGGGCCACAGGGACTAAAAGGAGAGCCAGGACCTCCAGGTCCACCAGGAGAACAGGTTTTGTGGTTTTCACTTTATGGCAATACAAATCCAATGAATATGACCTCAGTGCATGATTGCATGGTTATGCACCTTCTTAATGGATACATTTAATGTAAAACGTGTATATTGACTGTGTACAAATATCCATAAATTGTATTAATTACATGTCCAGGGTGAAGATGGTCTGCCTGGAATCCAAGGTCCCCCAGCTCTGCCAGGGTTAGAGGTGAAAACTAAATCACTTTTGAGTAGCATCAACAGTTTGTCTGATGTGAATTAGTATTGCTGAAGTTTTTTTTTTTTGTTTTGGTTTTTTTTTTCCTCAACAACTTTTAACCTGTCTTTTTTTCAGGGGCCTCCTGGAGAGATGGGACCCCAGGGCCCCCCAGGTCCCACAGGAGTTCCTGTAAGTGTGTGAATGTGTGCAACACAGAAACACAGCTGATGATGAAATCACATTTCTGCCATTACCAGCTATAATTATTACCAGTTGTTTGGAAGCGTTTAATTATTGAGAAATAAGCAAATTGCTTTGCAGGGAGTCCAAGGAAGACCAGGACCTGAGGGGAAACAGGGCATGAAAGGGGAGAAGGTAATGTCCTCATATTTTAGTCTGATTTGTTGGCTCTATACATCTTAATGTGTAATTTAACATTTTCACACATACTTACACATTGCATTTTTCCAGAAGCATTCACTGTTGAACAAAAGTAAATATAATTTTGTCCACTTCGGTGTTTATTATGCTTGTTTTAAAATACCCTATTATTACTTAATTCAATAAATCATTGAAACACGCATACATGGATTGGAAACAGCTTCAAGGAATAGGTTGACATTTTGGGAAATGTGCATATTTGCATGGGAAGATCAATACTGCTTTCACAGCTGCAGCCAGTAGCCAGCCAGCTTATAGCTTAGAATTAAGACTGCAAACAAGAGGAAACAGCTAGCTGTAGCTTCATATTTATCCTACAGACATTAGAGTGGTACTTCAATAGCCTTCACATCTAACTCTCTGCAAGAAAGTGAATAAGTATATTTCCCAAAATCCTGAACAATTTTTCTAAAGATGAATGAAACGTTGCTCTTGGGACTGTCTGCTTCTCCTACACACATTTGAAAATCAATCGTAGGTGGGGCTGGAGTAGGTGGCTGATGGAAGTAGAATATGAAATGGATGCCTTTCATCAATTTGGGGCGTAAATAGTTTTTGGCCACCAAGGTCACACTACCTCCAAATCTTCAGCATGATCTCATCAAAAGATACAAAATGACTTTTGCAGAATACTTGCATTTCCATACCAGGGGAGGGTAGCTAACTTTTTAGCTTATAAGTTTTTATCTGCATTGCTGACAACATTTATGCTATTGACACCATTTCCATATACAGTGTATTATTATGCAAATAGGCACATACACTGGTTGTTTCATACTACAGCTGCTAAAAGTTTCCTTTTCCAGTTGGAATTTGTCCAAACAGAAACAAATTTTCTTTTTCACTGATTACTTTGTGTATCACCTCTACAGGGAGACGATGGAAAGAATGGATCACCAGGAAAGACGGGTCATGTCGGAAGGAGGGTAAAAGCTTCAGTGTTGTTGAAATGTTGCAGGTGAAATGTGGTTCTAAACAATATGAGGATGTAGCAGAAGATCTGCGGTTGTGATGAAGTCCAGAGGGCCACAAGGATCAATATTCAGTCATTATTTCTGTTAGCAATAATATTGCTTTTTAAAGTTTTTACAACTTTTTGAAAAAAGAGTGATTGTTTAGTATTGAAAACATGGATTTTTATAGTGATATTGTAGCGTGAGTATGTGGTGAAAAGGTCTGACAGCCACTCCGTGAAGGGATTTATACATAAAACATTAGGTTGTTTTGTGTGTCTCCTCTTTGCTGTCTGTTGCCTCATTGAAAAACATGGGGAACTTGTTCACAGGGGAAACGGGGGAAGGCTGGAGTCAGAGGGACCAGAGGAGACAGAGGACCAAAGGTGGGATATCTGGAAACAAGGCCTCAGGCTCTGTGTATTTCTGGTTTAATTATGATGCATGAGCCAACAGTAGATTGTGTTTCGTTGTTCAGGGCGAAAAGGGAGACACAGGACTGGCAGGTCTCTCTGGGTGGCCAGGGCTCATTGTAAGTCAATTTATTTGTTCCCTTAACATCCCTTCATCTGTTTTATGTTAAAGCTGAGCATATCAGCACATGCATTTGAACAGTCAGTGATTTGATATCCACCTGATGATTGACTTTTTTTCTCATCAACAAGGGGATCCCTGGCTTACGTGGAGAGCCGGGGGATCATGGTGAAAAGGGGAAAGAGGTAAATAAGAACAGTGTAATGAGTAAAGTGCAGATCTCCGCCAGGTGTGTCTGGGGGCATGTAACTGTCTCAGTTTTCTTTAAGATGCATAGAACAGTGTAATGGTATTGTAACCAAGCATCCTCCTGGGTTCGCCTAACTGTATAAACTTAATAAGGCAACACTAAACGGAACAATAAGTCCAAACTTCTCAATTTAAACATTATTTATTTAGAACATTTTGTTGTAACACACCACACAAAATACCCCCCACCTCCCTCTCCCCTCCCAAACAAAGAAGAGTTGAATCTCAATTGTCCCTCCCAGCTCCCTTACAGTGAATATGGTGGCGAAGCACAAAAACAGGTATTTATTTATGTCGTATCGTGCCTAACTTTAGTGGATCATAACACATCAGGTACGGAATTAATCTGCAGATGCTCTGGTTAAAGATGAGACCAGACTTTTCCATGGATGTCAGTTTTTAAGCCACAACAAAGGACAAAATGTGGCCTGCAACAGACTTGTTTTTAGCCTAGCCAATTGCCAGAAATGCCTTTTGCTGCAGTTGATGATCACTTGTGGCCCCAACCGGCCAGTTAAGAGGAGTGAGGAGTCAGCAGTCAATGGCAGTATAAAACGCCTTATAAAATAGGTTTTTCAACAACTGTGAATCATCGCAACCACAAGAGGTCCTTGAGCATACAGTCATAAATGTACACAAAAAATATTAGGCTGATGGGTCCAGTAGTATTCGAGATTAGCTGTGGACAGATACACACGGACACACATGACCAAACACATGATCTCCCCCAGGCATACGCCTGGTGGAGATAATAAACTTCACACGTTATGCAGTGATAGTTTTATGATCAGGGCCAAACTCAGCAGGCTCTGACTGGATTCAGTTTGTTAAAATTTGATTCTAGTGGTTCATTTTAAGTTCAGTTGAGCCAAAAATTTTGCTTTTGTACTACTTCATACCTCTGAAAGTCTCCTTTTAGCTTTAAATATAGATGTGTTGTACCTTTTCTCTCAGGATAACTGGGGCTGTTTGAAAATGAAACATTTAATGTTATCAGTTGCAGTGGATTTTATATATGTAGTATTTAGGTCAATCTAGAAAAATCCAGTTCTAAAATGAATTTATTCGAGTGAAGGTGGAGGCTTGACTGCAGTGTCTGTGTCCTTAGGGTCAGAAAGGAGACATGGGACTACCTGGACCACCTGGAGGTAATAGCATGAAGGTAGGATCTGTTAATAAAAAGAAATACACAATATGTTTAACAAAGAATAATTTGGGTGATAACTGTGTTTTTTTGATATGATAGCAAAGCAGCCAGAAATAACATCTCTACTAATACTTACAGTAAATAAATATGTAATATTCCTGGAAATAATGTTTATCAATGCATGTATACTGTCTGAAAATTGCACATACGTAAGAAAAAAAGAATATATATTTGTGGCAAAAGCAGACACGGAAGATTGTTAGAAGAGTCACTTTTTCAATGTAAAGTATGTTAAATTCAGTTTTGATACATAAAAATTATCTAATTCTTAGTTTTTGTGATTAAAGCCTCATTAACTGCCACATATGTTAATAAGTGTGTGTGATATTATCTGTATCTTATACAAACAATAGTAATTTCTATCTCAATCATTAAATCAGCCTTGAAAATACATACACTGAAGAATCAGGATCAGAAAACTTCTAGTCTTCCATCACAAAGCAGTGAAAACATAAAAATTAAGAAAAATATGGCTGTACAGGAAATGGCAAAGTGCAAATATATGTATGTATTAGAGCACTAAGTCCTTCACTGCTTGTTAATCATGTAAATGCAAATTGGAATTGATGACTATTTGAATATATTTGACTGTAACTGACTGGGTGTAGAGACCTAAGAGTGATATTCATCAATCATGCAAGTGTTACTTAACTTGCATGACTGATGATGAGTTTTGATTTGTTTTCAACACAGAGAGAGTTGTACCAGGTCGTGATGTTGAAAGTGAGGAGTGATTTGTAAACAGCTGTTAAATGCTTTCCTAATGTTAAAGTACAGAGAGTCACTGAACTGAGAAATATGCTCTTTCATCACAGGTCATTTTGACTCGTGCAACATCTTGCAAAGCAACTGAAGAGATTTATTGTTATATTAACTAAAGAACGTATCTAATTGTAATTAAATGTTTGTTACATATTGCTTGTGAGTGACTTCCTGGAAACATTAAGTCAATCATGACAATTATGCCTTTTTGTTTGTTTCTTTGTTTTTTCAGGGTATTCGTGGTCCTGCTGGGTTGCCAGGTCCGGTGGGCCTAAAGGGAGAACAGGTACACAAAATTGAGATTGCATTTTTTCTTGTTAATATCCCCCTTGTGTTTTGAAACTTTAATATTTACTGCACTGAAATATGTTTTTATCTTTTTTTTCCCCAGGGAAATATTGGCCTGTCAGGGCCGAGGGGTCTACCAGGGATGCCAGGATTGCCTGTAAGTTTTCAGAATATAAAGTGACAAATATGAAATAATAAACTTCATCTTTAATTCACTTTGCAAAACACATTTTTACAAACACATGTAGCATATATATAATTGTGTATACAACCAGTATTTTGATTTTCAGTTTGTATTTTCTAAGCTGTTCTTTTTTGCAAAATAATTTGCAAATCTGTTTTCTGTCATCTGTTTGTAAAAGACATTTAAAGTATATTTAGCTCACGTATTTTTTTACTTATTCTTTTTTTTCTTGTCTGGATATTCTATATTTTAAATTCAAGCAGTTAATCTATCAGTCAGATACGTATTTCAGATTGTGTCTGAAAAATGGAGACAGTGTATCGTTTTATATAACCCCAGTCATTCCCGCAGACTGTTGTCTGTCAGCCAACTAATCTTTTCTTCAGCTGCCAGTCTGTTGAATCATTCACAGCTCAGCAGCACATAATGATTGTGTTCAGCCCCCTGTGTCTTAGGAAAAAAAGACAAAAAATCCATTGACTTGGGTTATAAAATCTGTGAAGCCATGGCTGATGGGTTCTTAATGCAGTAGATAAAAACACTCAGAAGCTCTTTGTCGATAAATGCACCTCATAGTGGAAAATCATACTAATGCCCTTTTATTCTCCTGTTCTCTCCTCTTTTACAGGGTTTGTTTGGATTAAAGGTATGATATCATCAACTCAAGCACTCTTATCCTGACAGATCAAACTCACTTCAGCTCTTACTCACTGTTATCTGAAACGAATGCCCTGGAGGATTTTTACATTAGGTTGCCCCGCCTGATGTTGACGGCACATATAATCGTAAAGCTGTCACATTTTGGAGATGGTGTTTGAATGTAGTGGGGTTTTGCAGCAGTATTTATTTCCTTATCAATGTATTTTATAGTTTTTGGTGTCGTATCACTGTGCAGAACAGTGCAGAATTGTACTGTATGTTGAGCTCATCATGTTTTCTCCTCTCTGCAGGGTTTGAAAGGCTATCAAGGTTTGCCTGGTGTGCAGGGCAGGAGAGGCCTCCCAGTAAGTTTACAATAGAGGATAAAACAAACTCTGAAATAAAGTTTGATTGGTTAAAATATACCCATTATGTTACTATAAAGCACTTAAGATACATGCCATATATCCAAATTTATACAATTATACAAAGATGTCTGCAAGTCTTGCTAATTCAACATGACATTACTCAATTTGAGACAAGGGAAACAGCTTAAGAAATAAACTTTTTCAGATCTTATTGCCTGATTGCTCACTCATTCTATTAATGTGCCATTTCTTTTTAAAGGTGGAATAAAAGTACTAAATGACTTCTCAAAATAAAATAAACATTTTTACTTTACATTTGTAAGTTTATAGTGTGTATTTTTACTCAAGTGCTATATAAAAGACATTTTTCCAATTTACCTTGTGATGGATAATGTTTTTTGAAATATGAATTTAGTATTGATATTTTTGTGATATATTCCCATTTGCTTGTGTAGTCATTTGTGCGTCTTCCTTGTGTTTTAGGGTCCACCTGGTGTTCCTGGACCTCCAGGACCGTCACTAAATATGACCTTGATACAACTCAAGGCAAGTCCTCCAATTCTTCATTATCAAATTAAATATTCTATTCAATGATGGATTAAAATTACAGAAGTATTTATCATATCAGAATCTGCAATACTGTATGTCTCCTGTTTCTAAACAGAGAGAAATGAAGTTTAGCATTGTTATATAATACTGAATAATATCAGTAACATGTTGTATTTGTTAGGTTAGCAAATAAAGAGAAATTAGTCACAAATACACTAAACTTATTTTTTTCCTAATAGAACACATCAACTAAAAGCAACTGATTGTGTGTGGGTTTTTTTTCTCTCTTCTGTCCAGGACCTGATGTATGTGTCCGATAAGCCCAACTATCCTCTGATCCAGACTCTGCTGGATTCTTTGCAGCAGGAGCTTCGGCTGCTGGTGGATCCTCCTGATGGCAGCAAAGAGCATCCTGCCACCACCTGTCTGGAGCTCTGGCTCTGCCACCCCGAATACAGCAGTGGTCAGTATACTAACAATAAATCCAAACTGTTTTGAAAATACCTGAGCTAGCTGAAGTTCCTCAATTATATATTATGTAGTTCCTCTTCCTCAATTATGGCTTTATTTTTAAGAAGTTTAAGAATTTTTCAGATTTGTAGAAAATCTCAATACAAGCCTGTTAAATATTAATATGACAAACTTGAAACTTGAAAGAAAAACTATTCTATAAATTATGAATATGCACACTAACCACAAACATGTACATAATTTGCCTTTTAAGATACACTTCCTGCTTATGTTTTTGTGCCTCAAAATTTTAAAATTTCCTCTCAGCTCACTGTTGATTTTTTTTTTTTTTTTTTAAACTCAACACAGTCCAGTTTTAAAAGATCAGAAATGACTTATGAGGCATGTGTTATTGGGCACAATAACACAACAAATTATTACAAAAACGTATGTACATATATACACATATATATACTAATGTAGGTAGAAAAAGAAAGTAGAAATGAACAGAAGTCAGATTTTCTTTGCAGATGATCGCCCTGTTTATATTTTAGATTTTAATCACTTCCAACCTTTTGCTGAATTGTTTTTTTCTTATCCCTGATCAAACTAAATGTCATAGATACATTGTTACAGTTACATAACTTGAACATCTTTTTCTATTTCTAACATACCAGTGATTTACAATCACAGCGAATACAATATTTTGTCTTAAATTAATAAGTTAATTTTTCTTGTATATGTATTCTCAATAGAAGACCAAGCTTTACCTCCATCAAAATCTTGTGTGTCTTCAGAATATTGTTATTAATGTAGATGTTATTATAATAACAAGACCTCCTTAGGTGCTTTCATTCTTAACAACACCATTACCTGTTTAACATCTCTAGCTATGAGAATAAGGATCCTCCTGAACGTACATGATGTGTATCGTGCCTCTGCAGACTCAGAAAACATACATAGTATCCTTATAATTCTGTGCTGCCTCAGGGGTACTGTGGAAGTTTTACTTCCACTTTGCTAACAGCCCTCAAGAGCTGGTGTCAAGTGTCAAACCTATCTGTCAGCAGCAGCCACCAAAACTGGATGGTTTAATTGTCCAGCAGTATCTTCTCTCACATGAACAAACAGCTGAGTTTAGAAATTTTCTTTCTAAAGCTCATGTTTTAAAATTAGATTCTGTATATTCTATCAGGATAGAATTGTAGTTTTTTGTCTGCTTGTTTGCTATAAAAGGTGTACTTATATAACATAAACACACAAAAACAGGAGAACACTCTTACGCCTATCCATATCAAATAGATAATTAATATGTAATGCAGTGTTTCCCCTATAATACTACAGGCCTGGTGGGCCACCAGGTCAACGAGAACCCCTGCCAGGCCAAAAAATATTTTTTTAAATGCCAAAAATAACACCAAATATCCATTCATTTGGAAATCAATAGCATTTGGGACAGCAGACAGCAAAGCCTAACTTTACTTTTAACATTACTTGTCATAAGTAAGTTGTCAATCTGACAGTAAATGTACAGTACAGACTACAGTGTGTCAGTCAGTAAATGCTGCAGCTTGTCAAGACCAAGAAAAGTCATGTCTGTTGTTTCCCCAACGGCTGGAAAAGTGAAGGGGGTTAACTCCTAAGTTAGAAACAATGGGTTAGCCTAACCTGCCAACGCTAAACAGAGAAATAGAGAACAGAGAAATGTGTGGCTGCTAATCACCCCCGCCCCCACCCCACCCCACCCCCAGGCTAAACCACTCAACCTAGGGGAAACACTGTAATGCTTCTGATTCTCATTTTATATCATAAGTGAAAAATACAAATTTTCTGTCCCAGTCAGCACACTCTTCAGTTGCTAGTTAGAGCAGGAATAAATATTCAGAATACTGAGAAAAAAATGTACACTGCAGTTTTTATCGTCTTTTATATTTCTTTACTGCAGTGCAATATTTTGTAGTGGTTGTGTTTCCAGTACTGTTCATGTCTTCTATCAGTGTGGAGTACAATACTTTTATCTCTGCAGATCTCATTGAGCTCTCACTAACCTTTATTTGCAGGAATGTATTACATTGACCCCAACCAGGGCAGCCCAGCCGACGCTCTGCTGGCCTACTGCAGCTTCTCTTCCACATCAAAACAGACCTGCCTTCATCCTCGTGACTCTCAGGTACAAAGATATCACCAGAGAAAGACTATAGAAAATTGCACTTCTGGATCAATGACATGCCTGCAAACTACAAGTTGCCCTGTTGTACGACCTGAATCTCAATTGTATGTATTGTCAGTCCTCTCACACTTCCTTGATGACTGAGACGTCTGCAGTGATGACTTGAACTTCAGCTTCTGACTCAGTCAGCTTAAAGCTGGAGTGCAGGACTTTTGAAGGGGGAGACCCTTCTGGCAGTGAGAGTAATTACAAAAACACTGTCAATGCATGCTTACATCATAGGCTCCTACTCCGTCGCTACTGTTGTGGCTCTAAAAGGTAACTGGTTGAGCATAACACAAAATGACTTGCTTCATTACCAAAAATTGATCCATTCGGTCCAAAAACCTTTGGAAAGTCTAGAAGAGCCGAGAAAACTCTGTATACTGTGAAATACAGGGATTTATCTGGCAGTGATGGGCTTAATTAGCATTGTGTGAACTCGTTTTGGAAGGGCTTGGATGTAACGGACGTTTGTTTATATGTAAAAGTTTCATACTGCAGGTTTAAAGGAAAATTCTAATCTAGTTTGGACATCGTTCCTACAATTTTAGTTATGAAAACATTTGATTCTTTAACTTCAATGCTGAGATCCACTGTATTGCACACACACAAACACACATATGCAGCAAGCTAAACACAAACAGGCTAGGCTTACTGTGTCAGTGGCTTTGCACTAGCAGCAGTCCGGATGAAGGAGCTGCTAACCAGCCTGAGGAAACTGCAACTGTGGGTCCCAAAAGGAAGTAAAACTACAACTGTGGGTCCATGTAATGCTTATCACTTTAATTTTTCATATAAAAAATGAAGTTCAATCAACCATATCACCTTCTCACAGAGGCGTGAGACATAGAAACCATAGAAATGTTTATGATGAAGGTAACATCTCTCCTCCAGCACACTAACAGGCGGGCACTGTGCCATGCGGCTACTATAATACTGTATGCAGCTACTATAGTAAAAATCACGGGTTCTGGTGTATAAATGAACCGTCCTTTTATTCCAAAAGTCGTAAAGAAAGCAAGGGAAGTACATTTTATAAAGCCCTGGAGGGCTGGAGTGGATGAACCCAGTTAAAGATAGGGGAAAAGCTCCATAAACACACTTCTAATAAGGATTCAAGACATTAGTTGGTCCTTGAAGATTTTACTGGAAGTAATTGTGAAACTGTGAAAACTGCATTTGATAAAACAAACAAATCCAAGGCTGACAATAACAAAAATCAGAAAAATATTTGATCCCGTAAGTAGGAGTTTGACAAAAGTTAAAAATGAATATGTAGAGTAACAAAAAAGAAGAACTCAAAAAAGTAAGGATTTAGTTACATTGTCCCACATGTCTGGAAGAAACAAGTCTTGCTGGTGAAACAACAGCATTAAGTCACATTAGGAAGTGCAACACAGTATTTAACCTAGTAAGTATACAGTAATAGTAAAAAATGTAACATCCACAGTTAGTCCAACATTACATCAGAAGTAACCTAGACTGTTGTATTAACGCAAGCCACACGTTAGCCTGAGACAGCTAGTGTAATGCCTAGCTTGGTTAGCGCTGAACTGTTTGCATTTAACTTCTCAAATTTAACTTCTCAAAATTGGTGTCCTAACATCACCAAGTAAGTGACCTTGTGTAGAGGTTTTTTTGTTTTTGGTCGAAATGTGGCAGTAGAGGTTGCGACTAGAAAAAAATTTCAACTGAAACCAAATTCTGATAGCAAATTTCAGGAGATGATGTAATCATGCAATGCCAGTTCAAAAAGTCTTTTTTAAAATCTTTTTATTAAAATCTTTCTGGTCAAAGTAAATACAACATATCAGGACCTAACAAAAGCCAAATATCTATAAAAATATCAAAACTGTATTTTTGTATGTTGTTTTAATGCATTTTAAATGCCTTTTTGTATTTATTCCTCCTTTTCTATGTTTAATGTTACACAAAACTGTATCTTCATAATAGTTCTTACAATTGAACAGGGACTGTTTTTCATCAAATTAAACTTCATGCAGAAGGAGGGGAGCTGTACATGTAAATGAGGGACCACATTCATCCAAAGGACATATCAGGACACAGACATTATTACTCTCTTCATTACAGCCTTTTTCTATGCTGCAGTCTATAAAAACACAAAACACACACTCACCTCTCGACTCTTCCGCTCTCCTACTAACAATCAGTTCCACATAAAACACTGACTCACTCACCCAGGGAATAATATGAGTTGTCTCAGGTAGCGTGAGGGGGATGCATCTCTCACCAAGGTAGCCAATTTCATTTTGGTTCATGCTTGAGCTGCATGCAAATCCAGAGTTTATCAGCAGCTGTCTGAACATTGTTGACCTTCATGAGTCTCCTATATGAAAGCAGGCCTTGCATACAGATTTGCAAATGTGTGCTTTCTTTTCTCTGCCTGCAGTTGCCGATGAAAGCCTGGGTGGAAGACGTTTCTGATGAAGGATCTTTTCAGTGGCTCAGCAAGCTGGAGCAGGGATTTCAGGTGGATGAATCCTTCCGGATGGAACAACTAAAATAAAACATTTACTATTAGGACTGGGTTTTACAAGAAAAGAACTAAGTGTTTTTTGCTGTTCCTGTCCACACTCGAAGGTGGGGTGAAAAGCCAGCTGTCACAGAGAGGAGTGAGATGAGACAGAAAAAGTAAAAGAAATTGTTGTGTGAAGAATGAAAAGAAAAGTTCAAATCCTGCCAATTTTCTCACTTCCACACACTGGGACAATGGCTCTGCGAAGTGGGGGCAAATGTCGGATTGTTGATTGCACAAAGTTACAGTTATTGTTGTACGCAGTCCCCCAAATTCTGACATCAGAAATGTAGGGTAAGGGGGTTTCCAAAGCTGTTTGACCATCTGATAAGCACTTCTGTTGGAGTTTACTGGCCCCATAATTTGATTACTCGCATTACTCCAGCAGTTTTATGATACCCATGTGCAGTTCTGAGCATTCATTAAAACTGCAATAATTTATGTTTCTGGCCACTGTGGCGCAGCACAAACCCAATCCAAAACAACCTGAGAAATACAGATATATACATATTATCAACAATTAAAGTAAATAAGATGAACATGTAAGCTAAGAGTTGCCTATCTAGACATGGAGTTACATTATGGTTCAGTAGGAGTCTTTGTCTTTGACATAAAGTCCAATATTCACTGTCTGCTGAGAACAGCTGCCTGCTGCAGCTTGAAAAGGGGTTGATGAGAGCCCTGAGACTCAACCTGCAGTAAATGTAGCCTAAAACCAAAGCAATGAGCTAAAAAGGCTAAAAATCTGCATTCAAACCTTTTCACATTACACGTTAAAAATTGGACATACTTGTCACAGTAGAAAATACAAACTTTCTACAATAATTTTTCTAGTATTGTTTCTCTGTCACACCTTCTGTATCCTACATGGAGACCTGGTTGCTTTGATTATGATTTGATTCATGACAGTTTGTCCATTTTCCATTTCCTTGGTTTTTGTTGTTATTATTATTGTTGTTCTATAATCACGAACCAGCTAACCATTACAATACATCAAGTTTTTATTCTTGTCTTCAGTTTTACTATGTAGGTGCCAACGTGGTCCAGATGCGTTTTCTGAGGTTGCACAGCAGCACTGCCGTCCAGAAGGTGACCTACTCCTGCCATCCAGGACACAGATTGGGCCAGACAGACAAAGACGTCAAATTCCTCACTGACACAAGGAAGCAAAGTTACCTTGGAGCACTTAAAGACTGTGTGGTATGTAAAATATTTTCTAAGCTTCCGTTTTTAACTTTGCCCCTCAGAGGCTTGAGGAAGTACTGGTCTTTACTGCTGGTGTTGTTTTGTAAAAGATTTTGGAGGGAAAATCTTGGCTGGCCTAGCAGTAGACAGCAACTTTTTACTTTTTTGCAAGTTGTTAGTTCTTGTGATATTTATTTTAAAATCTAGTATTGTAACTTTTAAAGGTATACAGTAGTTGCAACATCACAGCTCACAATGTAGACCTGTGAATTCAAATTAGACACCAGACCCCTCAGGTTTGCTATTGCTAAATGTTCATAGAGGTGTGTGCACTAATGATTAGTGAAAATAATGGATCCATTTGTTAAAGTTTTTTTATTTTAAAAGAATCAACAGATAATGGAATCAAAAAAAAATTATTCTGTTTTCTGTGTGTCAGCCTGAAGAAGAGATGGTTTCTGGACCTCGGGAGTCTGTATTTGAGTTCGAGGACCTCCATCTGCTTCCTCTGAGAGACGTGGCACTAAGGGGAGGTGGAAACTTCACACACCTGTTTGGCTTCACTGTCGGACCTGTTTGTTTCAGCTAGAGCGGGGAGACAGCTGAGCCCTTCCAGAAGACTTGCAGGTCCAGGAAGCAAACCTCTGTTCAAATCATGGACACCAAAGAGGACGACTGGAACCTCTCCTTCAATTTCTGAGGATGTCACTTCCTTTTCCTCTTGTATCCAGGGGTTTGATCTGTCAAGTTTAGTGACTCCGTAATCATGAATTTGAGAGGGCACGTGTGTCCCCAAGCTCACGGAGAAGTAAATTTTGTTTACAGAGACTTTTAACTTGTATTGATTAAATTAAAAATGTATGTTTTTTATCTTTTATATACAATGTTTTTTTTTAAATCTGTTTGACTTTTGTTATGTATTTTGGGCTCTTGTCACAGCCAGCCCACTGTGTATATACAGTAAAAGTCAGACTTTCCTAACTGACTTCTTAACAATGTGTTCTGCATGGGGGCACAGCTTCTGCCGTCCCATTGGCTGTAAGTAACCAGGCCAGTCACCTCTCTCACTGTAAGCCCACTGTTTTAGTGCTGTAAGTGAACTCATATGTGTCACTTTCCTCAATGTGCTGACCAAGTTTTATTTAAAAGCCCCACATTTATTTAATCCCCAAAACAATAAACGGGGACAGTCATATTATCTTATACATACTCCATACTGTCCGTTATCAATAGCAAGACAAAATCTCATTTTGTTAAAATATAAATCATTTTTTATTGTTTTTACAGTTTCATATAATTGTATGTTTTTTTTTACATCTCAGGTATGATATTTTGATGATATACACATGGGCACTGAAACTGCTGTTGCCATAGTATGTTGTGCAGTTTTTAGTTTAGCATGAAAACTTAAGAAATGTTAGGATTAAAAATGTTAAAGGACAAGGTTATCTATATCTTAGATTTTTCTTGTTGGCAACAAATCCTAAAACCAAACCAAAACCAACAATGAGCTGATCTGACTAACAAGTATTGTCTGTGTATCCAAAGTCTGATATATATATAATTCCTTCATTGTTCAAAAACTTTTAAAAACACATCATGAGCCACATTGTTGCACTGGGTCTCTTCTTTAGAAACACAAGTGTGTATTAATCCACAACTGACAATAGTCCCCAGTTTCACTATTTACTCCTGTTTGAGCTGCTAAAAATTACAATTCCAAGCTGTTCTAGATAATTACTAAACCTTTTTTTTTTTTTTGGAAAACATATTTGTGAGCTGTTTTTAAAGATTTGCATCTTTAGTAGGAACCAGTGGGCTCGGAGGCGAGTGCCACAGACAGGATAGGAGGTCAGAAAGCATTAAACACGTTGTTGGTTTTGGTTTTTTCATGGGATTTGTTGACAATAACAAAAGAACTCGCCAGCATCTTTCTTTAAAGCACTGAACTCCTGCACACTGTCAGCAAAAAAATTGTTAAAGAAGTTTCAGCCATAGACCTTTATCAGGCCCTAAACAAACAATACAATAAGCACCATATAGCACTGATGTTATTTCCCAGTGACGCCTGTTTCTGTAATTGGAAAAACAATCAAGCCAATCAGAGCTATGTAGGCGAGGTCAAGAACATCATTAGTTGTACAGAAACAACATCTCTAAACTTTGTGTATGTCTTCAACTGATGTGGAAAACATTTAACTGCTTGTGTGTCGACTGAAGATGACGTCGGTGGGATGCATGCCTCAGTCACTACTGATTGGATAGGGGCAATCGTGTCTGAATAATGATGTAAGATGAAATGGCAGTTCAGTCTGATAATCAAGCCACTATTTCCCCCATTTACCTGAAGGTCTATAACAAAAACATGGCTGCTGCTTTAATAGATTATGTGCTGACAGTGTAGTATGAGGGATCTCTTCATTATCAATAAATCAATTGATCATCTTCTCTTACATACCTGTCCAACAGGTTTACATTACAGTTTAACTATTTTAACAGTAGAAATGTTCAATTCAAGTGTGTTAATGAGATCTTCTCTTTTTATTCTCATGTAAACCAAAGAACCAAGTTAAGCAACCACAGCTTACAGATCCACACATTTCCTCTTAAAATAATACCGTAACTTCTTTCATCGTACTGTAAAGATCATGTATCAGTTTGGCTGTAGAGCAAATGCAAGAGTACAGTAGTACCCTGGCCCTGTAGTGCTTCTTTGGCCCCATGGTGAAAAAAAGTACCTATTACCACACATTTAAAGTCACGTAATTGCTGTTGACCTGAGTCTCTGCTTCATGCAATCTGAGAAGTGCTTTGGTCCAGAGAAAAGAAGCGAGCCTTGTAGCTTCTCAGCAGAATCAGGATTTGGTGTTTGTGTCCTAGAGCTGATCAGCGGTGAGTGATGAGTGGTGTATGTGCATCCTGCAGGGGGTTGAGAATACATTTGAGTGAGATCTCAGGGAGTTTGTGATGAGAGTATAGTCCACTAGCTCAGCCAAAACAGCAGCTCTGCAGCCGGAAAACACCAAAACTTAATTTTCTTCCTTGTAAGAAATTCTTAACTGTGGTAAACTAGAGGGCCTCTGTGGTTTTCGTGAGGCTGAGGTATGTCATTGCTATGTAAAATGTAACTCATCTTTATGTCAACCAGAAGACTTAGACTGAAGTTTAAGCATCTTAGTCACGGGTCTGCAGTTCTGACTTCATTGTTTCCTATTTGTATTTAGATTTGTTATATCATCATTCCATATGATTGCCTTAGCTGGCTGAGACTGATCATTGTTACTTGTTTTGTACAAATTAGCATTTTGAAAAGTGTGAAATGAAATGACATGCTGGACATCTGTCTTGTGTGATCCCTCCATCAGCTCATTCAAAGAATTTTTCAGCTGAATTAAAAAAAAATACATACACAACCAAATGTTGACTAAGTGTTCTTTGTTCTCAGATGAAGTAATCGGATTATATTTTCAAACCTACTGTAAATTAATTTTTTTGAGGTTTATGACATATTGTCAGCGTCACGCACCCTTCAGCGTTAGACATGCATTTTAAAACCATACATTTAATTTGTATAAATACTGCTCAAGGTTTTGCAAACTTTCCATTTGACAAAGAGAAACACTCAAAAAACACGTTTTGAATTCAAAGGCACAAAAACCTTTTTGTAAAAATAGCAGTAGCTGGGAATATTGGTGTTCACCACAGAATGTATATACATATATTTACATAGTTTTTCGTTTTCACGGGTTGTTAAGGGTTAACGCTCAAACATTAAGAACACGTGCTGACGTTACATGACGCACAGCATCATTCCTCGTCAGCTCTTACGTTTCCGTATGTGTCTCTCCCCACTCACACGCTAACTTTAGCCATGTTCCCCGCAGTTTCATTTTTTTGACATTCCATATAACAACTGGTCATTTTGTGTGACAGTCAGACGGACTATTGTGTCACATGTTGGCTCTTCTAGCAACCGAATAGTGCCATTTTCCATTCAAAAACACGCCGAAGAAGCGAGCATCTCCTGGCTAGCTGGTTAGCTTTCAGGAGAATAACGTCGCTGTGAGACGAAGGTGAGGGGGAGGCAGCTGCATGTTTAACTAATATCTCACTTTTTTTGGTAATTTTTGTGTTTAAACAGCATGTCAATGAAGTTAGGAAGGCAGGACAGAAAGGTAGCAAATTCGCCTATTTAGCTTAAATAGCTCCGTCGCTGTAGTTAATGGATACATTTAGCTTTTGTTGAGAATAGTGATTGCATTCCTGCAATATTTCTACAGTCCATTAATTATACCAACAAGACTTCTGCTTTAAGTAACAAGCTGCAAGACTGCAGTCCGTGTTATTGTCATTTAAACTCCATTTAGCTTTGCCTATCTATGATAAAGCTTTTTTACAAAGACTACGTGACTGCTTCAAGGAGCATCACTGTGTTCGAGATGAATGTTTCCTGATAACAACCAATATTAAAGGTATTTTTAAGAGCCCCTCCAAATTTATACACCTGTGTCTGGCCGACAGCGTCATAACGTCAGCTGTCCATGGTACTGAAGAGGAGGAGGATGATGATGATGATGATGATGAAAACATTGGATGAGTCTGAACAGCCACGAATATTTTATAAATTTTATGTCTTATATGAATAGATAATGAACTATTTACTCACCACAACGTCACTTTATATGACATACTGCATCACTGTACAAGTGTATATCTGTATATCTACATCTTGTATATCTTGTAACCTGCTCATAGTAATTTATATCATGCACACCAGCACTTTATGCCTAAATTGCACTCTGGCTAGATGCCAACTGCATCTCATTGTTAAGCACTTGTACTTGTTCAGTGACAATACAGTTGAATCTATAGTCTAATGCATTATTTACAAAAGCATAAATGAAGTAAATGTCGCAATATGTTTAGGTGACATAATAGGAAGCCTAATGCCCAATCAATAGTCAGCGTCACTGTATTTCATATGACTCATGTTACTGGGTTGAAGTGAGTTCAAGCAAGTTAAGTTGGTGGACTTTGATCAGTGCAGCTGCCGCTTGTGGCAGATGTTGCTCAAATAAAGTCTCAAATCAAACAGTGACAATTTTTGGCTTCCTTTTTGGAAAATTTCAGTAGTAAAATTAACATTTCAGTATTAAATATCTTTTTACCAACTGGAAACAGTAGCAGCATACATACACAGAATTTTAACTAAAAATGAAAATAACAAGACATCAGGAAACCTGACATGTTGGCCAGATGAGATGAATGTCCAATACTATATTCATCTCATCTGGCCAACATGTCAGGGTTCCTGATGTCTTGTTATTTTCATTTTTTAGGAACTAATCATTTCCTAAAACAGGCTAACTGTGTTTCTTCTTATCCGAATGCAGCTTCTATGACCTACGACTGTCTGCCCCGATCAGAGGATGTATCCGCCTTCCAGAAAGGACTTCATCTCTCTGACACTCAGTGACCCGCACAGTCACACGTACAACAACGGCAAACACCGGAGACAGTCCTGCTGGAGGGTGAGTGGTCCTGTAGTGCAGCTAGCACATCATGGGTTTTACTGGATTTGATGAATGACAATTCACACCAGACAGCTTGCTGCTGTTCTCTGGCTCTGGTCTATATCTGTAAGTCTGTACACATCATTGCTAAGCATCAGTGTTATGGTTTATGGTAAAAGTTAGCCATATGGATAAAATCCTCTCGCATATCTAATTTTGTATCAAGATTTACACACAGAGACAAATGAAAACAAAAACCTGAATAAATGAGTGGAGAAACATAACAGTTGCACAGTACTTCCATACAGGGCAGAGGGGCTCACTGAATGGATTCATATGAAACATCAATGGGAAATTAGGAGTGACGTGTTAGACAGCGCTCCCCACCACAATCATCAAAACACCAAATAAGAGAATGGTGTTCATCCCTTCATCACCTTACCAAGACACCTTATCTTACTTTTTCTCTTCATTTGTAATTAATCTTTATATTTTGACGCAGTACATTTTATAGAAATTCAACTGAGAAACTGCTAATGGATCAAATAAATTGATAGGAATCTGTGTTTTTGGTAATTAAGTGAATTAAATACCTGAGAAATCAAGATACTTCAACATATTCATGTAAAAATGCTATAAATTCAATATTGCCATGAAGCTGTAGTGCTCAGTGATTTGCAACATTGTCTACAACACCATAAAACAAGATATACTAAAATAACGGTTGGTCTGATATAAACAGAATAAATCTCTGTTGACAAATGTCTGCCATCTCATCATATATATGTCAGTCAGCCCAGCCCTTGTTGATGGATTCCTCAGTTCTGACTGATTGTGTGCTCTGCAAAAAAAGGCGTCCATTGTAAGCATCCATCTGTTCGGTTATGATTCTGTTCATTCCGCTGAGACAGATTGTCTGTCTTTATGAAATGTATCTTTTTTTGTGACAAATCAATTATTGGATTTCAGTCTTCCTTTCTCACTCCTCTTTTGTTGTACAGCAGCCTGAACTTTCAAACACTTTAGATAAAAGCATCCCCCGAGCGCACTCTGTGTCTGATTACTACAGTGAGATAAAACATGTTCTGTTCATCTCACCGTCTCTTCTGTCTCTAAAATCTCTTTCTAAAATCTTGTTTTCTTTACTTACGCTTCTCTCACCTCCTTATACCCTCTCACTATGCAGCCCCACCCCGCCCCCGCATCGTCTTTGTTAGTTCTGATACTCGGGTTGTACAGGTATATTATGTTGCACTTATTATTTCCCATCTCTAACTTTTGTTGCTGCTTTGTTTACTGGTTTCATCCTTCATACTTGTACAACTGGTCTTACAGCCTCACTCATAATAAGGTTGGTTGTCCACTGGTTATGTTTATGTAACACTGTTTTCATCAGTTCAGTATTCAAATTTAAGGCCTCAGATGGAAATGCTTCCAGTTTTTCACCAAACACACTTTGTTTTTTGAAGATATTGCTTTATTTTAAATATTGTCAGATGATCCATCAATTCTTTATTTTCAAATCAATGATCACTTTTATTTTTCAAAAAATTTGGAGTCTTAGGTAGTGAAATGCTCTGATATTTTCAGCTTCGTTCCTTATTTTGCATTGTTTTATTATCTTAAAACTGGTATATAACATCAAGTAGAATTAAAAGGATTTTAATTTGGCTTTCAAAAAATCTGCAGATGCCCGTATTAATCATCATTTCAATGTGATTACTTCTGTCACTTTTCCATAAGGGTAAAACCAGCATGGTCAGCTCTCATAAACACAATTCATTCTGTTGTCAGCGATATGAATTTAAAAGGCGAACCATTGCTTTCGTTGACTGATCTGTTACATTTTGCTTCAGCCGTATATCAACAGACATAAAACCAGCTTTAGAGCAGGGACGTCGATCTGGCTCGGCGCTCCCCCTGTACCTGTGCGTTGTCAAATTTGATCACGGTTTATGGCTCCTGAGAAAACCATTTTCCGTAAATCATATTGCTTTGAGTGGCTTGTTGGCTCAGTGTTTGCTCCTCAAACAACAAAGAGGACTTCTCTTAGTGTTTTAATGCTATTCACATTGGTTTTTCTTCAACATTTCCAAAGACATGCATGTCGGGTTGGAAGCTGACATGCTGACATGCAATGAGGTGTAGCACTCATTAGTGTGTATGTCATGTGTTTTTGTTTGGCAGTCAACCTGCCAAGTGAGTTTCTCAGCTTCCAGTCCAGTGCAGATAGAGCAAATGAATAATTGTCTCTTGTTCATTGTGCAGTATCCAATTTTTTAAAAGGAAAAATATTAATTACATTGTTGTTCACATAGTCAGTTGGCATGGCAGGGACAGACACAGTCACAACATACCATACATGCCTGGTTGATAAATTATGTTTCCTACATTATAAGATAAGATATTTTAAACTCAGGGTTTACTTGCCAGCTTTTTCCCCAGAGCTTTTGACAATATCTCACAGTTTTCTTCAGTGAATGGAACACGCTTAGGTATCATCACGTTACCTATGTTCACTGTTATCATGTAATTTAAAGTCCATACTTAGGTCACAAGACGACACCTGAGCAAATTTCTTTCACTGAAGAAGGCTGTGAGATTTGCCCGAAAGCCTCAGAAAACAGCTAGATGGTGACTGTGTTTTTGGGAGGGACAATCACAAAAGGCAATAAATCACTTTATATCATCGTAGTACACTTCTGAGCATATCGCACATTTTCAAAAAGCATAATATTGAATCATGAGTCCTCTGGTCGTTCTAAACCTAGTGTTCAGATAAAATATGTGCAAAACTTTGGACTGTATAAAATGTCTTTTTGCTGTAGCTTTGAGTATGTGGTGTTGAATGAGCTACGAAAGTAAAATAAAGCTATCCCCCCTGAGATAAAGTCTGTTGTGCGTTCTGTCGTTGCTCACAAGCGATGGCTCAATGGTTTCATGGTGTTGCACAGGTGTTAATTAGAGCAGGTAACAGAGCGGTACCACTCTAGCCTGCCTGTTAGCCTTCTCTCCTGAGAGATTCCAACTCTGTCCCTCCCTCTGCACTGCTGGGTTGAGCTGCTTAGATCGTTTATTTGTAAGCTGTCACTGGGCTTAATACATCAGGTGGAGAGAGATGTTGTGTTCATACAGGGTAAGACATACAAAGCATTTTGTTTTGAAAGCATTTTTTTTGGCCAAACATAAGAATTGCTTTTTTTTTCCTCTTTCATGCTGTTCTCTCAGGATAGATAAGAATTTATGTGATGTTGTTTTTCGATCAAAGTATTTTGGGATCTTTTAATTTTGATCATTAACCGTCAGAGAACGCCATCAGCCGTGTTCTTCTTACACTGTGCTGTTTCTAAAGGAAGCGTCAACACGTTTCTGAGATATTTTAGGGGGTGTTTGAATCTGCTGACAGATGCTTGTGATTTTCATTCAGAGCTTCGACATGTTTCAATGTAGTAAGTTCTGTTTGTTTATCCGCCTGCAGAAATGGAAGCAGCTGTCTCGGCTCCAGCGAAGCCTCATCCTGTTCCTGCTGGCTCTGCTGCTCATATTTGGACTGCTGTCCTATCCCAGCATCACAGAGCAGTGGAAAGGTAAGTGATGCTCACATGATGCCAGGCTCACACACACACACACACACACACACACACACACACACACACACACACAGAGGCAGAGACAGAGAGTCTGTCATTATTTATAGTTGTACAGGTTGCTGCATGACCAGTTGAAGTTGATGAGTTGGATATTTGCCTGTTGTTTGGTGGTCATGATGGATTGCAGGTGATTAGTGGAACATCATGAGATGCTGTGTTAGTTTCCTCTTTGTTTAGATTAGTTTTTGTGCATGTGTGTTTGCGCACGCCTGCTTGCTTTAAGTCTTGGATTGAAAGACAGTAAGATATACATATATATATACAGTATATAACATACATAGTCATAGTCAACCAGTTTGGACTGGAAGTAACTGGGCTGTGTCTGTGCCCTCTTGGCTCTGACATTGGTCTACAGGCTGTATGGTAACATGTACAGCAGCAACAGCTTCAGCTCTCCTTCACTGTCTACATATGATGTATCCAGGCACAGTACTTGTGAGTCCAACACACAATCACTGTAGTTACGCATTTAAAACAAGAAAATAGGCTTGAAGCCTCAAAAGGCACTTCAGGTTGATTACGAGCGTATTGCATGAATAAAACTTCAGCAGCCACACAGCCTACAGAGGCAACTGTATCGATTCAAATAGAGGCTCATCAGTTCTGTCAGACACATACGTCTGTTGTTTGCTGATTGAAAGGGGAGGAAGGAGAGTCAGTCATTTTCTCATTGTTTTGGGGTTTCAGTGTGGACGAGCATTTTCAGATTTAGCTGTCATAATGTGGATGTGGTGTTAGCTTGTTTACTTATTTATTCTGTGTGTTTGTGTGTGTGTGTGTGTGTGTGTGTGTGTGTGTGTGTGTGTGTGTGTGTGTGTTTGTGTGTAGGGTTGTCTGACAGGGAGGACTGGCTGGAACTGAATGATAGAGACTTAAAGCCTGTGCCTCCAGGTGTGAAGCCTGTTTTGGGTCCAGCTGCAGGTAAAACTCCAGCTCCTGTGGCGGGGCCACATCTGGGGCCAGCTGTGGTCCCAGATGCTGTGGTCCCAGATGCTGTGGTTCCAGGCGCTGTGGTTCCAGACGCTGTGGTTCCAGATGCTGTGGGTCCAGTGGCTGTGGTTCCAGATGCTTTGGGTCCAGATTCTGTGGCGGAGCTTAAAGGACCAAACATGCCTATTTTGGCAAAACCCCCCATCAAGGTTAGAGTTGTGTTTATATTTTTTATTTCACCATGACTTAAATGCTAGAGTTGGCCGAGGTTCAATCATTTTCATCTGCCATTCCTTGCCAGAAATTAAAATGACCCTGCCCGCAAATATCTATCATATTAAGTATATATCTTAATGTGTGTTGGTCTTACATATGAATTACATTCAGACACAATCTGACTGCCACAGATACAGTCAATTACTTATTTTTTAAAAGACAACTTACTGTGCTTGGGAGAAAAATGTCAGATGGCAACAAGACCTGACATCATCATTTGGGTACTTTGTGCCTAGCTCTAGCTGTTTGCTTATCCACAGAAAAAGCCATTCCCAAACAAGAGAGGTCCACCAAGCCTGCAGAAAGGTGGAAATGTTTCAGACACAGTTGGTGGGGAAAGGCAAGAACAAGAGGTGGTTCAAGATGAAGGAGAGGAAGAGGAAAAAGAAAAGAAGATTGTCAGGTGGTCTAATTGTTTGCTTATTTTCTCTATAAACAACTGTACAGAAGTTTTTGGAACTGTTGAGAAAAGTAGAGGGCATGCAAGATAGTGCTCAGAAGATCAGAATCAATTATTTTCCAGCTGCCTCAAGGCCCTGGACCAACTGTTGTTCCTATAAATCTATCAGAAAAGCAGTAAATAATTTAGATCTAAGACAGGTTTTTATTTTTGTCATGCAGCTGGCGAGGAGCGATGATTGAAGCCGATCAGGCCACAGAGCCTTCACCCTCAGCCAATGAGAAAGAAGCTGCAGCACCCCCAGCACCAGCCAACCCTGCTGACACCGTCCCACTGGCAGGTCAGTACTGCACTTATACTCATGCTAGCAGCATGGCTGTTAGCGTGGCCCAGAGGATGTACAGAGCACCACCATTAGGTTGACATTTGTGGATTAAAGTGAAAAATCTTGACAACTATTAGGTTGAATGTCATGAAATTTGGTACAGGTATTCAAGTTCTCTAGAGCATACGTTCTAATGACTTTGGTGACCCTCTGACTTTTCCTGTAGTGCCACCATGAGGTTACTATTTTGGTTTTTATTGAAATATCTCAACAACTATTGGATGGACTACCATGCAGTTTGGTACAGATTTTCAAAACTGAGCCTCTGACCTTTCTTCAAGGTCAACATTTTAATTTGTCCATTATTTTGGTTATATGCAATATTAAATGAATGAAATACCCATCAGCCTCAGCTGTATTTTGTGTTTAGTGCCTATTAGACTAAACGCTAAACTAAGATAGTTAACATTACAGCTACTTAACATTAACATGTTAACATTGTCATTGTGAGCATGTTAGCTTTTAGCTCAAAGCACTCCTGTGCCCAACTGCAGACTCACAGAGCCTCTAGCATGGCTTAGTCTTGTTCTGTTCTTCCAGGAGCAGAGGAAAATACAAACTTTTCATGCTTTTTTGGTTCTACTGAGAAACTTTTTTCCTGTCATACAGATTCTTTAATGTAGTGTTGGCCAGCTCTACTGGTATATGCTGTTTTAAAGACCAGCATCTCTTTTTTGCTTAAAATTCGAACACTTTTTAACTTGCTGTGCTCAAAGCAGCCACACATGGCACAGAGTATTCCTTCTACTGAAAATAATCAGAAAACGAGATGTGCATTGTTGAGAGAGCTTCCCAGAGGAAAAAGACTTTTAAGATTATGCTTTTATCTCTTATTCATTCCTTTGTGGGCCTTTGTTTGTAGTTTCAGCTGGAGCTGTGGACAGACTTGAGGCAGTACGTGATGCCTTCCGACATGCATGGAAAGGCTATAAGGACTACGCCTGGGGTCATGATGAGCTCAAGCCCATCTCCAAGTCTTTTGGCGAGTGGTTCGGACTGGGTTTGACACTCATTGATTCTCTGGACACCATGTGGATTATGGGCTTAAAAGAAGGTACTGTATATCTTCCCTGTATAATAGGGCTGGTAGATAATACCAATATAGTGTTTTGGGACAGACAACAAAAAAAAAATTTTTCGGACTTTGCGCTGCCATAAGGAAATCTGCATGCGTTTACTTGCATCTTTCCATTTACATGCTATGGACATAATTGTCCAATCTCTAAAATTTCCTTTTGGCTTGATACTTGACAGTTTTGGATGCTCATGCTGCAGATACATGTTGATCAGTGACTGAGGTTTGTACTCTGCCTCACTCCACACAGAGTTTGCAGAGGCAAAGGACTGGGTAGAGAAAGAGCTGTCCTTCAACAAAAACGTGGACGTAAATCTTTTTGAGACGACCATCCGCGTCCTTGGGGGCCTGCTGAGCACCTACCATCTAACAGGAGACCATCTTTTCCTAGAGAAAGCTGTGAGCCATTCTCACTGTCGTTTTTTCGTCTGTTTTGTTTTAGAACATAATGATTCCGTTTAGAGCTCTGAGTTTTACCAAAATACTTTAAATACAATACTTTACTTATAAAAGACAGAAAAGTTATTTTACCTTGTAATTCAGTTTCTTCTTTCCTTTTAAAGAAAGACCTGGGGTCCAGGTTGATGCCCGCTTTCAAAACACCCTCAAAGATCCCATTCTCAGACGTCAACATTGGAAAGGGAACAGCCCACCCTCCTCGATGGACATCAGACAGCACACTGGCTGAGGTCACAAGCATTCAGCTGGAATTCAGAGAGCTGAGCCACCTCACTCAGGACCCGCTATACCAGGTCAGGACACCTGGAGGGCCTCCATAACAGTAAAATACACTGTTAAAAACATTTCCTGGGTTGAGATAGAGGGTTTCAGTTCAGTTAAAATCAGACATTAAGAAGAGCTCGCAAAGACTTGTGTGATCAATTGAAGTGACAAGGTAGGATTTGCTTTAAATCCATCATGTTGTCAGTTTGTGAGTGATTCCAGAAACCAGAGCTTGTGCCTGAAGATTTTCAGCCCAGTCTGACATGAACTTGAATAATTTCTGTCATAAGTTGAGCCAAGCCTGTGAGACATGGCTTTGGGTGAGCCCAGTTTCATCAAAGTGTGAAATTGCTGATAATTTTCCAATGAGAAATTTCTTGTAGCAGTATTTTTTTTTTTATTTAAATATTCCCACAAATGTTCCCACACACCAGCGGTGTCATTATCTCATGTCTTGGTGTTAATGTCAGCTCTCTTTTTTCATATCTCCAGGAGGTTGTGAACGAGGTAATGAAGCTGGTCCACAAGCTTCCAGGCAAACATGACGGCCTGGTGCCCATGTTCATCAACACCAACAGTGGCCAGTTCACCCACAAAGGAGTCTTCACACTGGGCGCCAGGGCAGACAGCTACTATGAATACCTGCTCAAACAGTGGATCCAGGGAGGCAAGACAGAAGACGAGTAATTACAACTTTACATTTCTGAGTTGCTGTTCTGTGATTGTGAATGAAAACACTGGATTGTAAAAGCTGGAACAACAAAGCCGTGGAAAAGCAAATTTGGAGTATATTCACAAAGTCAGAATCACTTTAGAGCCAGAAAATAAAACATTAATGCAGAGACATTTTGAGGATAATATGATCCGACACAGTAGTCAACTTTTAGTGGAATGGTGCATTAATGATTTGCCATATTGTGATATATGTCGACATCTTTTTAAAAATGTGATATTGATATCAGTCTTATTGCCCATCCCTGAATATAATATAATATTATATTGTATCATATATTATTATACAATATTATTTATATAACTAACATGTCCTATTTCTTTTCTGTGTTTTGTTCAGCCTGTTGGAGGACTACCTTCAGGCTATTGAAGGAGTGAAAAAACACCTTGTGAGACAGACGGGGCCCAGCAGATTGACCTTTGTTGGAGAGTTGTCACATAACCGCTTCAATGCTAAAATGGTAGAGATGTTCAACGAAATTCAGTGTGCAAAATACAGGGTTGTCAGGGGGTCTTGGATCCTTTAATTACCTTCGGACCTGCTGAAAACCTCAAAATCTCATTTTGTGGTGATGATGTGTGTAGCTTGTGGCTGACATAGGCTTACTGTGATTTGGAAGTACCACACAGCACAGGACCCCCTGATGGTTACAGGGTATTTTGCACTCTGCCAAAACAAACAATGGCCGCCTTGTTGAATCAATCAGCCTTTGTGCTTTTGTTGAATCAGTAGCTGTACAGACTTGTGCAGTCACTCTATCAGCCAGTCCAATCAATTCCAACTCTCGGCTATCATCATTATCTCTCATCATTCTTCTGTCCCTTCCTTCCTGATTGCACCTTTCCCGCTGTCGCTCCCCTTCAGGACCACCTGGTGTGCTTCCTGCCAGGAACCTTGGCGCTGGGGGCCCACAACGGCCTCCCAGGGGACCATATGGATCTGGCTGTGCAGCTGATGGAGACCTGTCACCAGATGTACAAACAGATGGAGACTGGGCTGAGCCCGGAAATTGCACACTTCAGCCTGCAATCCAGTGACGGGCGCGATGTTGTTGTCAAGGTGAGGCTTACAGCAGACTGGTGGTGTTTGATCATCTTCCTTTTTTGTGTGTTTCTGTTTTCTGTGTTTGTGCACCATAAGTTGGTTTCTAAATGTATTCTCTTTAAAATTCAATTCAATTTAAGATTGAATAAAACCCCAAAACAGGCAATTTACTTTTAGAAGTGGACAAACATATTAGGGATCAGTAATGGTTATTTAAATGTCTTTTATCTTTTGCAGTGTCATTGTGTATTGGGAAGCACTGCTGTCATTTTAGTGTGTTGCTGATGCGTCTGAATGGAAATGCAAATCTGTATGAAAAAAGACTCTAAGAACCAAAAGGAGAAAGAGCCCATACCAGATTGAATGAGCCAGTAAATACAATGTTGCATAAAAATCAGTTATTTTAAATTTGTCATGGGAGTTGTGAACCTTCCCTACCCTCCTCAGCACTCATTTTGTTTGTCATTACCAGGTCTTGGTTTATTGAAGTGTCTAGTATTTTTGTAAGTATCTCCTCTGCTGCCTTCATTAACCTCAGATACATGTATGGAAAAGTAAGGGGGGGAAAGTAAAACAAAAAAAAAAAAACTGGACTATCGGGGATTGGCTGATACTGTGAGCTGTTTTGATCGACAGCTGAAGAATTACTTGTAAAGACAAGCTTTTCAGAAATTCCCTATTTCATTAATTGTCTTTTATTTTGTTTTATTTACTTAAGTCCTTTGTGCACAAGTCAGTGGTGCTTTTGTAAACACAGTACTGAACAGTGGGCCTACGGCACAAAGTATTGAATTTCACCTCCTGGGAAAAATAACTTTTTACAGTTTGTTTTAAAGTAAGCAGAGTCACATCTAGCACCAGGAAGATTTCAAAACATCAGTTTTGCTTTATTCTTTTCTTTTTGTGATCAACTTGTTATTGAATTTGACACATGAAAATCATTGTACACAAGATACCATGCAAACAAACAGTATGTACATATCACTATTGCCTTGCAAAAAGAAGTAAAAAGAAAAAAATACACCTACAAAAAAAGACGACACACAGACACTAGATAATGTGTGTAGGTCTCTTGCATTATATCAAAGTGACATATTATATCTGTGCAAGAAGTGTGGGTATGAAAGAGAACCAATGAGGAATTCATCAAAGTATTTAGCTGGTGGGGGCATAGGGATCATAGAAAAAAGAAAATTTAGTTGACTAAGAACATTCATTTTTATTAATTATTTTATTATAGAATTCTGTCTTGCCATGACATTTTAAGATTAAATCGTCTCTGGATATCGGATAAAATGTCCAGTTTGAGTCATCTTATGTGTTAATTTGAGGTAAAGACCTGGAGATATTGGTAAGGTAGAGTAATACCTCGTCCGCATACAGAGAGATTTTATGTTGTGTACTTTGTATACTGATAGGTGAGATGTGGGGATTCAGTCTGATTGTCTGGGCCAACAGTTCCAGTGACAGCAGAAAGAGACAATGAGCAGCCTTGACAAATATGACGCTGCAGGCAAAATGTTTTGGACAGAATATTACCTGTCTGTAAAACTACAAAAGGATTAGTGTGAAGTGTTTTAACCATCATATGTAGTTTCTATCAAGTCCAACTTCCTCCAAAACCACCCATAAGTATTCCCAAAACACTCTATCAAAGGCTTTTTGTGCATCTAAGCTGAACACAGCTGCAGTGAGCGCATCTGATTCAGATGCATACATGATGTGGAAAAGCTGTCTAATAATTCTGACACAAGTCTCCCCTTTATAAATCCTGTTTGGTCATGATAGTTTTTCTTGATTCTTCATGCTTGAAACCACAACTAATCTCATAAAAATGCTCTTAACAATTTTGTTTCTTTTTTTCCCTCCTCAAAGTGCTGTGAAGGCAGCATCGAAATATCTGGGACACTGCTGTCCTAATGTCTGATCTGCAGTCGTACACTGAATTTTGAATCTGAGTCTGCTCTTAACTTGTATTTAATCTTAACTGTAGCTTAGCTCATGTGTGCTCACTGTCGATAAAACGTTTTCAAACATTTTCAATTTCAGTGTGACTGCTTGGTTGAGTAAGGGTCAAGCTGTGAGACTGAACTTTATCTGATTACTTTTATTGATTTAAATATTTACTGACAACTTCTCCTTTATCTTCCAGCCTGCAGACAGACACAACTTGCTAAGACCAGAGACGGTGGAAAGTCTGTTCTACATGTACAGATATACTAAGGACACAAAGTACCAAGACTGGGGATGGGAGATACTGCAGAGCTTTAATAAGTACACTAAGGTACAGACAACTGACCTTAGACTAGCTTTAGTTTCATCACATTTTTTAATTATCCAGGAAATGAAATTATTTGGCCTGTTTCATTATTAAGAGGTAAGGTCATCCAAGTCAGGTATATTTTCCTACCTGCTCCAAGTGGTATCTAGTTTTATATTTGGTCATTAGCAGAGACAGCAGATGATTCAAAACCTCTACATATTAAATTTAATTTATCTGCATGGCTAAATACCACTGGGGGTTTGTTAGAAAATATGTTTGTTTTTTTTTGTTGTTGTTGTTTGTTTGTTTTTGGTTTTATTTGTGATTTTGGTGAACCCTTAAGGACACCCAATTATGGAACCACACATGCTGGCTGAGCTGTTTTGCTTACATATTTTTTCTGGAAAAAAACTTCCTGTATTTCATATCAGAGGTGCTTGTGAGAAGCTGTGCATAGATTTAAAAACCATCAGGGAAATACACACATACAACATATAATGCTATATACAGTGTTTATAAGTAAATGAGACATAAAACCACAACTTGACTGCATGACTTTTAATTTGGCTCATGTTTGACTTGTAATGGTAATTAATTCTTCTTTTGTTTTATTTCATGCTGTGTTTTCTGTGACTATTATTGTATTTACTACATGAATACAGTTTAGGTGTGGTTTTAAATCACAAAAACTCAAAATCAAGTTAAGCAAAATGAAAAGTGAAATACTGTAGTCGTACACCCGGGCCAGGAATCAAACTGTGGACATTGCAGTTATGTGGTATGCACCTTAACCATTATCTCACTGAGGCGCCCAGTGGACATACTTTTGACAGAGAAAAGAAAAACAGGTGATGCTCATCAAGCAAACACATCAGTCAAAACAAAAGTCAAGACAAAATAATTTGAAGAAGTCTATCTTGCTTTCGGGTTCTGGAGAGCTTTGTGTCTTTTAAGCAAATGTTTAACTTGCATCATTATTTCAATGAAATGACATTCAATGTAGCTTGTTTTGTCACCAGTTTCCCCAATATTTTTAATATTTGATAAAGATTACATTGGTTTAAAGGTGGACAGGGGCCATGTTTTTCTGCTTCCAAAGGGGTGGTATGACAGAAAAGGCTTGGGAACTGCAGCCTTTAGACCATCATAGATGTCTTTACGACACAACAGAAGTAACTGTAAATACCAAAATACTCTCTGAAGTTTTCTATCCAGTAACTGACCTAATACCTCCACCTCTGCAGGTCTCCGATGGCGGCTACACGTCCATTAACAACGTCCGTGACCCCGTTAACCCTGGGCCCCGTGACAAGATGGAGAGCTTCTTCCTCGGCGAGACACTGAAGTACCTGTACCTGCTCTTCTCTGACGACTTGGAGCTGCTCAGTCTAGACAAGTATGTCTTCAACACAGAGGCCCATCCACTCCCCATATGGCCCTCTCCACCAAAGTGATGTGACCATACAGGAGACATCTGTAAAGATCTGGCCCGTATGAGTCAATGACTGTAACGGCCGCTCAGTCAGGCAAGTCTACAAGCAACCGTCCAGACTGGACTGCTGTGTTTAGCAGTAAAGCAGATATGTGCCGTCCACCTGTACTTTGATACGTTTCCATGTGGAGGAATTTATTTTGGATTTTCCTTTTTTTTAATTTTTCCTAAGGAAAATGTTTGTGATAGAGCTGGTCTCTACTGTAAACAACTTTTGTAAAAATCAGTTTGGGCTTGCTAGGGCTAACAGGAAGCAAGAAAGAAGATTTTGGAAGGGCTTTATTACTTGAGTGGCTTGGATAGTTGTTCTTTATATGTATGTATGTGGGGAAAGCGCTCATTCATCCTACATACTGTAGTGAGGTGTCATGGCTGTGACTGTGGTGGTCGACCAATTCTTTTAATACACTAATGTTTGAAGGTGCAGTAACCAATCATGGAAATGTATGAAAGATGTTCAGATAAGCTTCTATTTAAACAGATTGCTCTAGGCGACGAATCCCTGACTACTTGTTAAAGTCTTTGCTTTGGCTACATTCAGTGCACTTAAGTATAAAACATACATTTAAAAAGTTCTCATTTTTAATCCCTCTAGGGAAATATATGTCCTGTATTTGTCCAATCATAAGTATTCAGGAGCAGCAGGCAGCTGCAGTGCAGCGCCCAGGAACCAGTTTCACTTCTGAGGCCAGTTCTTGCTGTAAAGCAGAGGAGTGAGTGTTCCTAATACCTAACATGCATGTCTTTAATTATATAAAGACTAGTTAAAATATTAGGAGGTTTAGGTACACAAACATTAGTAATGTACTTTTACTTTGTCACAAACTGCTTCTTTCCTGTTGCTTATTTTCTGATCAGCCCAGCCTCCAGGTGTTGAGCTCAGTAGATTCTCACCAAATTTTTTCCAGACTCCTGACTGAGTTTACCAAATGTAGGTTGTCTCTCTTTGAGGCCACCAGATTAAAACACTGGTTATAATTGTTACTAAGATGGAACATTTAAGCAACTGTGAAGCCCCAGAATGCACTGCACTTCAACTTCAAATTGATTACTTTATTGGGCACCACTGTCACACATATAGCAGTGATTTATTAGATGCTGACAGATAACAAATTACTGCACATTCACACCTCGTTGTGTCTTTAAAGGGAAGCCTGGTTGTTGTTTATATTTAATGTGGACGTGGCAGAAAAGTCACAGTTTTTAGGTCATGTCTATATGACCTAAATGTGTAAAAGTAAAACAGATGTACTGTATAGAGATGTAATGAATGAATGAGTCCTAGATGATTCAGGGCTGCACACATTATGACAGCTTGTTTTATTGATGAATGTAGACATTTGTTCTGTGATTTTTTTTTTTATTATTATTTTACATGTTTGTCATAGACATGCACCTGTCAGAAGGTACGTTTACATGCACTCTAGTAACCCGGTTTTGAGTCTCATCCTGGTTTTGATTACATTCAGGATGGGATGTGTATATGGAACACAGACTAACCTGATTGTCTCCGTATACATGATCCTAACATGATCAAGGTTTCTGATCATCAAAGTCTGGAGGGAAAAACCCACTTTGGTCTCTGGCCAACAGGACTTTACCACTCTGCTACATCAGCCTGATCACAACTGTAATACTGGTGTGCATGTAAACACACTCAGTGAGTGTAACGCTTATTTTACATCACATGAAGGAAAATGAATTAAGGCTGCTATGCCGTCTTAAATTTGTAGTTACTGTGTAGTTAAAGCAAAATAAAGCAACTGGGAACATGATCATTTCCTGTGTCAGGGACAGTATACATGCAGCCGTTCATTCATCCATTTATCACACCCAACTTGTATAAGAAGTGAAGTTTGTTGAATTGTTTTCTTCATACTCGAAGGAATTTGATTCATTGCTGTTTAGCATTCCCTGACTCCACGTCAAACATTGATGTAGAGCGGTGTGGGAGCGCTTGTTTTCCATATGCTAACATTGAAAAATCACTTTGAAGGACATATCTGTTGTACTGTAGCTGCTGTGTTGAAGATGGTTGAACCTACATTTTGTTATTGTACTATCACCTTCAATTCTTCAATCCAGTTTCTGTTTTGGTTGATTTTTCCACAGTGAAGACAGACAGTCAAGTCCAGGTTTTAAGCATCTTCTCTTGTTAATGAACGTCTGTCTAACAGAGAGCCATATACTAACTAACATCACTGAATGTGCACTACATTTGCCAATGCGCTGCTGTGCCTATTGAAACGTATATTGTGCTACGGTGGTTTGTTTCTGTTGTCTTTTATTGCTGCTGCATCAGTGGTGTTTATTTGTGAAGTGCTCTGAGTGAAAGTTTGATTTATGGCTCGTATTTTTACTCTGGATGTGTGGGTGACAAAACAATATGGATGTAAATATTTTGTGTAAACTGTTTCTAACCTGTCTGTTGAATCAAACGTGCATCTGCTGATTATTGAGCCCTTTCTGGTCTTAATTTTATACCAAGCGGCATTCATTTACAAAGACTGATGTCTGATAAATAAGTGATTTTCTGAGTGTGTTTGAATCTATTGCATCACACATCAAGGGGGAAAATTTAATATCCTAATTTAAAACATACATTTTGAAAATGACTCATTTGATGTAAGAACATCTGTTCTACAACTTAAAAATGACTCATTCATAGTATTTCATGGTTTATTAAAGTGATTTCAATTCCTGCCGCATAAGGAATGATAATTAGATGAGAAATTCATTACAGAGCTATAAGAGGGCTGAACGAAACATGAGCTTTTTATGTTTCTCTGTTCACTTTAACCCAGACATGACCTGTAAGGTACCACCAGGTCATATCTTGTCTAATCTAGTCTAGATTGTTGTGTGACTTTCACAGACAAACCACTCTGGGTACTTTTCAAACATGATGCTACTATATAAAATAGCAACCAGGTTCATGTCTGAAAGGGGCAACGGCTTTATGGACAATGCCAGTAAAAACTAAAGCCATTCCATCACCAGATCACGGGTGATGAGTGAGGAAACCAAACTGAATCTGTGTGGAATAACTCTTAACCAATGTTAATATGGTTTGAGTGTAATAGTTTTTGACAACAATATATATCAAGATATATCAGGCTTTGGATACTCAGGCAATATCATAAGATTTGTTGACAGTAAGAAAAGTTTATATTATTGCCAGCTTATCCTTCATCACAATGAAAGTTTCAGATGGTGCCACAAAGACAGGAGGGTGATTGTAATATCACATCAGTGTCTCATAGCAGGAAGCTCACAGGTTAAGTCTCTTCAAAAGCCAATTTTTATGATGTAAGAAAAGCAGCTAAGTCTTTAGCTTGACCTATATTCTTTTTTTTTCCTTCACTTGATTAGTATTGGCATCATAAACCAAAGGGTTGTACTATGTACTGTATCCATAGAGGGATAGGAAATCTCAAGTCAGAACTCAAAAACATTAAAATGCAATGAACGTCGGGGTCTTCACATTGATAAATGCTCTGCTCTCTCTGTATAATTGCCTCTCTTATCTTTGGCATCAATCAGCCTTTGTCAGATATTCATGATCATTATTTTGTGTAAAGAGACTGATGGTAACAGAAAAGATAAAAGACCAGAAATGACTCATTAAGCTCCCCAGTGAGCTCCCACACAAGCTATTTAAATTCACTTCAACTTGTCATTTAACATAGTCATTATTTTTCACTGCTGATTTTTTCCACATATTGGAATTATTATTTCTATTTTTTAAGAAAATTAGGCAGTCTGATCCCATTTTTTTATAAACTGTAATGGTCAGGAAATTGATTCTGCAAAACCTTGTTTAGAACTGTAAGGTTTTTTGAAGCAAAAGGAGGTTTTGATGTACAGTATTTGACTACTAATCAAGCATTTTGTCCAATTCAACACTTTTATTAGCTGATTGGCTGAATCTTCCACTTGTGATAATGTTGATAAATGTTATTAATGTGATTGTTATTGAACTCAAGCCATAGCAAAGTGACAACTTAACTATTTTACACAGATGTGGGCGACAAAGCATCAGTGTTGTTCATCAGTGTCTTGCCTGCAGAGGTTCCTGCTTCTGTGAGTGAGGGGCCAAAGACATGGATCAATATTGTTTTTAATGGTGCAATCGATTAATTGAGCCATACTAGAGGGGAAAAAAACCACATCTTGACACAGCGGTCACTACTCTCCGTGATGACAGAGCCAGTGTGCTAAGTCAATAACTCTTCTGGCTATTTTGAAGACAATGCAAAGTATTTATTTTAATTTGCCCTTTTGCCCTGTGTTCAGTTTTCAGAGCAGACACAGTTATAGAAGTTTCTCCTTTTCGTTTGTACTTTTCATGGTGCTGTGTTTGCCAATGTTTGTCTCTGCTGATTCCCAGCCATTTGTCAAATCCGCATTCACTGTACAGATGACTGATTCTGCACTTTGTAACTCAAGTTGTGGCTTACTGCAATGTTCACCAAATTCAAACTTTTTTCCTGCCTACTACATTTTTAAATAAAGGTTTTCAATGAAGGTTTTGAACCGTATCTTGTTTTGAATGAATAAAAACAACATAAGGAAATCCTGAAGAAGATTCAAGGCCTCGGTATGCCTTAAAAGGACTAGTGTGATGTCATATGATGTGTCGTCTGACCACATGTAGCCCAGTCAGAGCCTCCTTCTGGCTGTGTCACACTGCCTCCATGATCTCTCTCAAAGACTGCTGTGTCTTGTTTGTCTTTGTAGTCTCTCCCCTGAAATATTCATGTTAGGCTTGTTTGTACAGGCAAAAACTGAAGGAGGTAGTTGTGCGAGGAGTGAAAAAAGAGCTTGATCAAGGAGTTCACACACCAACACAGACCTCACCAATCGCCACATCAAGCGGCTGAAGTTACAAAAATTGTCAGACGCTGCCGCGATCCTGCTCTCGCAAGTGCTGTTTCAGAAGCTGGTAGATGATCTCACAAGCACTTCATTTGAAGAATACTGAAGCTGTCACATGAGTCATCAGACTGCTGCATTCAAAGCAGTGTCAGCTGTCATTTATTTGACATTGGTAGTCAGCTGAGTCGTGACCTAAGGAGCAAATTCCTGCAGACACGTTCCAAACTCTTGTGTAAAACCTTCCCACAAGAGTGGAGGCTGAGCAGACTGATGGTTATGGGTTTGGGGATTGCATGTTCATCAATCGCATACTAAAACATCAACTTGAGATGCCTTTGGCTGACTTCTAAAAACTAGAGATTGTCAGTACTCCAACACCAGGGGGCAGTAGAAACCATCCATCACTGTCTTCACCAGAAACACACACTTCCTAATGATCCTAATGAATGCAGTGGCTTGTACTGTAGTTGTTCATTAATGCACAAAGTAGCGCTCCATACCAGGAAGTGTTTTTCATCTTAAAAGAATAAATTGCAGAGTGTCTGCCTGTGTCAAGTCTTTGCAGCGGGTACAAAAGGAGTGTGATCAATAAAAAGAGAAGGACCATGCATATATATGCTGCTGTTGTAATACAGTGCATGTTATTGCAACAGCACTATATGAATAGAGTCATCTCTTCCTAATCTCAAAATAATCATTATTTTCCATTTTTTTAATTTCTCTATATATTTCCAATTCGTTTTTATTTTTCTGTGTCCAGAAGAACTTCAGGATCTTTCAACCTTTTGCAACAAGTGACTGTGTCTGTTTGACTGACATGCCATTAGGAGTGAACAGGCTACCATGACTGATGTGTGAACACGATTAGACTGTTTCTTCAGGACAGTGTTGACATTTGTCGTTGCTCTTTTCAGCGCCCACTTTCACTCAACTGTCCAAAAGATTTGCAGGTTCCTTGCTTGTCCGGCAACTTGCCTGACATGTCCTCAGACAAGCATTTTATAAGTTTCCATCATTTGAGAAAGAGTGGAGAGTTTTCACCCTCAATAAAAAAAAAAAAGTCAGTTTGAATCCTTTTTAATGGCATATTATTTTTATATTAACTCACTTTGTGTTACACTCCGTTAAGGTTGCAGTGAAGTCACTGCCCCTGTACTCAAATAAAAATGAAAACTGACACAGAAATTCACATAATAACATGGGAAGCCTTGATAGCATTCAAGGCTGGTGGTGAAGTATGTGACGGTCCTGCACCTTGAATCCTCCTGTGCAGCACAAAAAAAAAAAACCCACCGGCGATTTCTAGGCCCCTGACATTTATTGTGAGGTCTCTTATGACAGCTGCTACAGCAACGTGTGACATCTGACTGTCAATCAGTAATAAATGAATTTAAAGTAGAGACGCGCATCCTGATATTACATGTGTTGCTTCACAGAGCAGACCACCCTCGACTGAGATTTTTTTTTCATTTTAGCCTCAGAGAATATGTCACAGGTTTTGTTTATATTATTAAATGTAATAAATATGGATCAGGCTACCTGGAGGCTATAGCTTATTTATTTATTAATTTATTTATTTATGTGGTGGAGGAGTATTATAATGTAGACCTGCTGTTAGAAATTAATTTATGAGTTTATATAACAAACATGACAATGATCCCACTCTTGTATATAAATATCTTTATACAAAAGTATTCATTGTTTCACTGTATTTAATTAGGGTGTAATTATATAAGTTATGATCTGATGTGTTACTTTTTTCTGAATCATCTTAATGTGAAGAATATTCATAATCAAAATTGACTGATTGGTTAGGGAAACAATTGACCAATCAGAGCATAGTTAGCAGAATTAAGAATGATCTTGTCATCTTCCTCCATAGCTACGTAGCTACATTCATCAAAAAAGTGGGAGGAAGATGGTGACAAGCATAAGATCAACACTAGTGGAGAATTTTAACAACCACATTCACAAAAACAATACCAAGGACATGACGTCTGTGTCCTCAGTGTTTAGGCCAATGCTGTCTCTCAATTTAGGAGAGATAGCAGGTTTCTTGTGTTTTGAATATGTTGGTGAGCCTCTGAACGTGTCTTCAATACATGTTGATATGGTTTATTCTTGCCATGAATGATGATGTCAGTGGTGAGATTAATGTTAGATTTGCTCATAATTAACATCAATCAACCAGCAGGATCACTACAGTAGTTGTCAAGTTAACACAAGCACAAAAGAGAATCATTTTGCATTGATCCCGTTAGAGTTTGTAGCAGTTACCAGTGTGAGATATACATCCACAGCCAGATGGATTAGACTCCAAATATAATCCGGTATTTTGTAAATCTTCTGTGCATAATTACATTTGGGTGTTTCTCAGGTTGATGCTGTTGTTGACTTTGGGGATACTGTGTGGAAACACTGTAGTCATCTGTGGATTGGCTGTGCGAGTTTGCACAAGGCTTAAAGGCATACATACTGTGTAGGATTTGTCAAATTGCGGTTTGCAAACACAACATTCAAAGTTGGCTCCTCCACTGTCTGCTGCAGCCTCTCTGCTCTGTGTGTGTGTGTGTGTGTGTGTGTGTGTGTGTGTGTGTGTGTGTGTGTGTGTTTGTGTGTATAGCTGAGCCTCACCCTTGATCAAACACAGACAGAGAGCAGAGGAAAGAGAAAGAGAAGCAAACAACCCGCTCTCTCCCCACTAGCTCCCATCAGCTGCTGAAAGCGGATAAAGCTTGCATGGTTTGCCTTCGTAGTGATTATTATGTAGCTACAATGTGAAATTTCAGCAGAGGTGTTCATCATTTAGCAGCAGCGCTGTGCCACAGTTGAAAGCATTTAGGGGAAAGGCTGAAAACATAGTGATGTAACCTGGTCACAGTTATCGGCTTGGGGCCACATGCCCACTGCCCAAAGGTTGACGCCCAGAAACGTCCCAAACACAGCAAAATAATAAGAAAATAAGAAAATATGGGCAGAGTCTCTGTAGATACATACACTGCCACACACTTCTAGTGGGTCATAAGTGATGACTGAGAGGGATTATTTTTGTATGAGTCTATACATTGTTTTGAGGAAAATCCTACACAGTATACCCTTAAAGCTGCATCTCTCTTCAAAAAGAATATAAAGAATACATTTTTGGAAACTAATTGTAGCCCAAGGGGGAATTTGGAGAGATTTTCACTCAGAACTCACCAGCTGTCAGTAAGCTTTTTGCCAATACATTTGGTTGAAAAAGATTTACAAATGCTTCAGTTTCCCTGAAATGTATTCAGACAACCCTGGCGAGTGTTGCTGCAACAATTTAGTATTCTGCACTTGGCCTACAATATGTGTATATCTTCCTATCTGTTGGGAACGTCTCTGAATAAGGGCTGGATTTGAAGCTGGGGTAAAAAGGGCCTTTCTGATCTGATTTTTACTTACAGAAATATGAGAAATATTAGAAAAATACTCATGTGTACTGTACTACATGTACTGATCAAGACAGTATTTGGTGATATTGCCATCACCATCGCTATTCTGTGACTTTGAAGTTGTTTGGGGGGTCGGGGCTTGTCCTGGTGGTCTATGAGTTTAAGAAGCTGACCATCTAATCTCAATATCCCTGGGGCCCGTGGTTGCATGTACCATGTACCATAGGCCTTGGATCTCTCCCCTTTCTCTCCCTCACTCCCTGTCTGTCTCTACCGCATCATATCTAATAAAAGCAAAAATGCCCCAAAAAATCCTTAAAAACAGGGACACACATGTCATGTCCTTGATATATTTCTGGAAATTTTGACATTTAATTGTAGGATTACTAACTGTTAGTGGTCTAAGAGGTGCTAGAAGCCTGGTTAGGACTGTTATCATTATTATCATGGGTCTTTAACAGCTGCTGCAGAAAGGCAAACATGAAGCAAGACTGCTAGCTGGTCTCAACAAGGACATTAAAGCACTGGTCAACAAATATCTGGCTGGTTAATGCCACTGTACTCAGTTGAGTTAGGAGTTTAGTTATCCTCATAAACATATAATATATGTATATAAACATGTATATAATATGTATAACAATAGTCCCCTGCTGCTCAATGACTAGACCTCCCAAAGAAAGCTGCAGTGAAGTAGAAGTGTACTCAAGGGTGTGTCAGTACACTGTGACATCACTGTTAGGTGTGGTTTCAGGTGCAACAGAGCACAGTGACTACACCCAAACACATCAGAAATCCATCAGAAGTGAGAAATGTAGAGAATTTAGAATTTTAGATTAAACACTGCTTGTCTTGGAGTTTTTGACTGCTAGTACTATGGAGAGATGTTTTTACATGTGGGTTCCTGTTTTGTTTATTTCATGCAAGCGACACAATACAAATTCCTACTACCAGTTTCATGCCTTTCCACTGATGGACACTTCAGGATCTCAACGATACACATGATGCATTTTGATGACTGAATACTGAATGTAAACATAACTTTTGTTTGTTTACAGCAATCCACTAGGTACCTTTAACCTACTCTGGGAGAATCTACAGCACAGTTGCCTGGCTATAAAGAGTTATAAGACACAAAAGGTTGGGAAACAATGACCTAAATATTTGATTTTGATATTATGTTATATAATAAACTCAAACTCAGTAAGTCACCAAAATGACTTAACATTCAAACCATTAAAAGTCAGAAATCTACTTTGCTGTTAAATTTTAAATGCAGGTGAAACACAGACTCTGCACACTGTCTGAAAAGGTGAAAGTTGATCTTTCCTCTTCATCTTCCTTTCTTCGGGTCTCTTCTCCCCTCCATCTAAGTGTAGGATGATTCATGGGCGGTGCAGACTCACACAGCAGTGCAACTCCTCTGATCATTGAGAGCTACATTCATCTGAGCAGCCAGAGACCTTGACACCAGGCTGTGCTGTGAGCTGTTATCTATCAGTAAAATGTCAGCCACAACCCTGTGGTCTCAGATGAGAAATTAAAAGAAAAGCGGGGGGAATGACGAAGGTGAGGAAGGAGAGACGAGAGCAGCTGTGGTTGCAGTTTGCCAACATCATATTTGTTAGTTAAAATAAAATCTGATTCACAAAGATTAACTCAGGAGCTGTTCTACCTCAGGGAAGCTAGACCCACACCAGGCTATATACTGTCTTCATTACATACACCATACAGTCCTATGTAATGTGTGTAAAGGTTTTTCATAAGTAATATATATATATGGCTGTTGCAGATCTTGGTACTTGATATAGTTCCAATCAATTTTGTCTTGAAAGAGATACAAACCTTTTTTTACTGACAAGAACTTAGTTTTACACTAACTTTATATTTGTCTACTTATTTTTATTTAATTTTTTTTTTTTTTAAATTATTTTCTGTATATGTTGAAGTTTTTTGATCTTTATCGCTAAAATTCACACTCACAAACAAAAAGACCTCTGCCTAGTTTTTTGCCTTTTCTTCCACAAAGGTCTCCTGCACTCTTTAAGCCACATCAAGACCCACAACAGTTCCTTATTACTGTTTCAGTAAAAATAATGTACCCTTTTCACAGCAGACATTTTGACTTGTCAAAGCAGGAAAAGCACAGGTGTAAATAATAACATAAACAATGGCTCCATGCCATTAATTGTCCCATTAAGCCAGTGAGTGAGTGAGCATGCACAATACCAGAGCCCTGGAACTGGCTCATTTAAGTGTAGTGCCAACATTAATGTTTCTCTTGTGATGTTTGCCCATCTTTATGTACTTTTGTTTTCATTCCTGGTATTGTTTAATGTCTAGGCCTTGTTATTTTCATTGACTGTATTACATTTTTTGTCCAAAAAGTGAACATGGATAAAAGCCTGCATGCTAATTGAGGCATAGCCCCATACAAGTCAGTCTCAAATGGGGCAGATAACGCCAGTGTACAGCTACAGTCTTACCTGATAATTCAAATATATTTTGCAAATAGGCGTTTTTTTTTAACTGTAAGTGCTTTTCCTTCTGTTTTGGATCTCTCTGCTGCTGACCTGATCTTTTAACAAACTCTGCTTCAAACTCATTTATTGCTTCCACAGCTGTTGCTAATGTAGCATTTAATAGTCAAGCCAGCTTGCCAACAGTCTAGAGGGTTCGAGGAGGAAACTTTTGTTTTGCCTCAAACACCACAGGGTTATAAAAAAAACTATAAAAAATGGCCATAAAACAGGGTTCTATGTTGTATGTGGTCCACATTGTAAAAGGCTTCATTATTGGTTTACCTTACGAGGCTCGGCCTTGGCACTTGCGTAAGATCTTTGCACTCACTGCCCAGTCACGACATAGCAACCGTGCAGCACCTTCCCCCTGTAAAACCCCAGCACACTTGCTTCTAATCTCCCTTTTTTACTCACCCATGTCTGAGAATGGATAATCACCTGCAAACTTTGTTTCACCATCCGGTGTCACAGGAGAATTCATCATGTCTACTAGCAAGTCCTGCATGTTGTGTGCCTCACTTCTGCAGCCAGCGGATTCACATGAATCCTGTTATTGCTGCCTGGGTTGGCAGCACAAGGCTGAGGTTCTTAGTGGCTTACGAGCCCTATTTGACTGTTGAGGGCTGAGAGTGGGACAAGGGAGTACCTCCTATCGAGGATGTAGTCAGGGTCTGCCTCCTCCCATCTGCCACTCTCTGGCTAGGCGGTCAGTCATTGCTCCCATCTGAGAAGGACAGAGTAATGGCAAGCTTCCTTGACTGCTGTGACACTAGTGCCACTCAGGTGGTGGCACTGGCTGATAATATGGCTTTCCTGGTGGGATCTTGGGACTGACTCACACACCAGAGGACCAAGCTGACGGCATAGATAACCAAGGTGCAGATGACGACGGCCACTGCCCTAAGGCGAGCAGCACTGCTCATACAGCCTTTACCGCTAATAAAGCCATTCTGAACCATGGTGGCGGCCCAGCGTTGTTACAGAAGTGTAACGCCCACCCTCTGGTTCCTCCTCATGTCCCCCCGGTGAGTAAGTGACTCAACTCCTCCAGAACCCACTGTTCTATGGAATCCTATGGAATAAACTGAGGGATTACTCAAATTCTTTCACCCTCAAACATAACATCAACAATATCTATCAACAGGCATAAACAAGGAATTATGTTATTTTGTCCAGCTTGTGGTGCACTTCATCTTACAACATTTTTTATACTCTGTATCATCCATATATATTCAGTCTTTTTTTAAAATTTATTTAACGACTCTAATTTAGGGATGAAGGTAGACTACCTCGATCCCCTAACTTGCCCATAGGGAGTATTCTGCCCCTTTAACTTGGGTCAGTCACTAATCTAAATTTTTATCTGAATTTGTTGCAGGTGCTGATGCAAGGGGAGTTGTCTCAGTCCCTTGTAAAGTCACATCCGTAGCTAAAACTTTTGCCCCTGATGTGGTTTAGTTCTGCACCAGTTTAGGTAGGTGAACTGGTGTGTTGACAAGTGTATCTGAAGAATCCCCAAGAGACAGTTCCGCAGGCACTGGTGGGGTCTGTAGGAGTTGATCAACGTGTCTTCTCAAGACACGATCAGCAGTTTGGACTGTATAGGACACTGGTCCAGTTTGAGCAATAACAGTGGCAGGAACCCACTTAGGTTCGTCAGGGTAGTTCCTCACCAACACAGATTTTCCTGAAATGAAAACTCTGTCCTTAGCCTGTTGTTCTCTGAAAAATCTGTTTCTCCTGTTGATGTTGAGCAATGTCTTTCATCGCTGGGGGCTTCAAAAGGTCAAAGGTGGTATGCAGGTCTTTCTTTAGCTTCAGACTAGCAGGAGATGTCTTGGTGGTTGCATGTGGACCATTGCAGGAGGTTAGCAGAAAGTTGTGCAATCTCTGATGTAGTGTTCCTTGCCCTTGCAATGTTTTCAGTACATGTTTCAGGATCTGAACAAACCTAAACATGATTTTTTAAATCTATTACTTATATTAACTAGTGATTATTTCTAAGGTGTATTTTTTTTAATCTATGTATATCAGATCCAGGAAGGTGAATGTAGCAGCAGGGCAGGTGATATGTTGCAAACAAGTGGATAGCTGTGAGAAAATAGTCTGTGAGAAAATAACCCTACTTCTGAAGTGATTTATTACCTCAGTAAACACTTTCCTAATGAGTTTATGGTCTCAATCGCTAGTTTCAAGTCTTCTTCAATACAGCATGATGTTCATTTTGTAAATTATGGTCCCATTTAGAGTAAAATAGATGATAAAGTAGGGTATGCTTTAGGGCGTGTCTACATTGTGATTGACAAGTCGCCACCATGGCGGTGCACTGCAGTTGAACCCTGGGGAGCTCCTAACCCTAACCCAGCGCCACACTCTCGTCCAAATATGGTCACTTCTCATCACTTTTGGCAACATCAAGATGACGACAGTCAAAATGCCAAACTTGAACCTTCAAAATGGCAGTCCACAAACCAATGAGTGATGTCATGGTGGCTACGTCCATTATTTTTATATAGTCTATGGTTACAAATTTGGTGCTTTTATACAAAGTGAATGATTTTATGCTATTCAACTGCACTAGATGAGATACGTAGAGTATGTTGTTTTGGTATGTCTCTTCCCCTTAAAATTAATGTGAAACAGCTATTTAACAGCCTATTTGCAAAAAAATCTCCAAGGGGAGCATGTTCCTGGACCCCCCTCCATGGTTGGCCACCTCAACCCCCCAGTTTTCAACCCAGTTACACCCTTGAACACACAAATAAAACTGATATCATTTTTTCCCTGCTAAGAAAGCTCAAAAGTGTATGTCCCAAAATCAGAGTCAGAGTAGTCCTCTCACAAGTACTCTAAGATGCACCAAAATGTCAAACTTGAACCAGAATCCATGATCAAAAATGCATGAGGGTAATTCTTGTCACTGCTGCAGAACTCTGGGTACAGTTATCTGAATGTGCAGATTTTACAGCACACAGTCAACGCCACAGTGATTCATGATTGATGTCCAGCTTATCCCTGCAGATTATCTGACTAGTCAGTTGCTGTAAGCGAAATGATAGGCCCATACACTGCCTGTGTGTCTGTGTGTGTTTGTGTGAATTGTGTCATCCGTCCAGACACACAGCTGCCATTACTGCAGCAGCTCAGCCAACTGTGATCCCAGGTCAGATCAAATAATCTATCACAAACAAACACGGTGGAGCTATTTTTAGATGTCGATCAATGCGGTGTTGTGAAGTGAGACAAATCAGGAGTGGTTTGATGAGTAAAAAGGATTTTACCAGAATCTTGACACTTTAATATCTCGATGACCTCAATAGAAATGAGTTTCTTCAGCTAGTCCTAGATGTCCTCAATGAATATGTTCAATATCTGTTTATAATCAGACAATTTGAAGTTTTGCACCAGAAAACAAGTCGCATCTTCAGACTTTCTTTGATGATGATGGTGCCCCAGACTTCTTGAAGTTCTAAAATAAATAACAAGACTAAGAGTCTACAGCCATGCTCGTGACTCTCTGAGGCTCTACTTAGGACTTGTTAGAAAATTAAAGGCTGAAAATAAAAAACCCATTTCTTAACACATGTTCATTGTCTCTGGTTCTCCTTGTTGACGCTCCTCTTTTAAACATCATGAAAGCTTCACCACAGGGGAGCTACTCATGTAGAAAATGAGATAGACTAGAAAACCAGTTCACACAAGTGGTGCCCTTTTTATCTAAAGACCTGTTTATAGAAATTTAAACCATACTCTAATTTATTTTATGTTTATACCCAGTTTTTTTCTTTCTTTCTTTATCAAACTGTGTCAAAGTCATTTTTATTACTTGTACATACTTGTTACTGTATTCAGTGGCCTTACTTGACACATGTTTGAGCTAAACAAGGGGACATTTCAGGTTGGGTTAAGTGCAGAACACTTGAACAGCCACAGAAAAGACTGAAAGAAAATAATAAAAGAAAAAAGATTATTAAGAAGAGTGAAATGACCAAAAAACACAAAAATGATGGCAACGACTGGCTCCAATAGTTGTTTTTGAATTCGCCCTGGTGATGGAAAGCTTGAACACGTAACAGTTAAATGAACTGGACACAATATGGTCACAATATCTCTGTGAAGTTTATATAGTTTTCCATTTCTGTTGAGACTGACAATGGCTGGTGAACAGTCAATAACATTATCTTTAATACTTAGTATATTATACTTATTCTACTTGTGCCTTTTTCACATCAGACTTCTCCTCCTGCAGTTTTAACTCCACAAACACATATGACTCATAAGATGTAGTTCATTGAGGACACTTGTGGTAATAAAACTAGTGAATAAAGTTGTTTTCCCCCATGGAGACTGATGGGAAATGGATGGAAAGAATTGTTTTGGAGGCGCTTAAGTACAGTATGTCATGTATTAAAGTAGAAACTACAACTTCGAACAGTTGTCCACACTTTCATTGAATCACCTTTGTAACAGCTTTTGTACTTACAGTTAAGTAATCGTCACAGTTTTACACTTGTATATAAATAAATGTAAAAATCTAAGTGACAGGAGTTATGTTAAATAACTTTGTTAGTTAAATGTGACGCTGGAGCACTGAGTCTCCTACATAAAACCTAATGAAAACCTCTTCTTCCTGGTGAATAGCCAGAGTCATGTTTTAAAGGTAATCAGTGGGAAAAGCTCAATGTTGTGTGACTCATTAAGGTGCGCCTCCAGTCTGAGTGTGTTGATGTTTTCAGACACTCAGCACCATTTCTCTGCAGTCTCTCTGCTCTTAGAATCAGCTCTGCTGTTCCATGCTGACTTCATACCCTCTCTGTAAAAGTTTCTTGTATATTCACTTATTAAAAAGTGCTATGCAAAGATTGGACAAGCTATGTTCTGTGTTGATTGTGATGATGCTTTTTCTTCAAGTTGAGTGTCAGTATATGCGACTACAAGTATGAGTCCATGTTAAAAGAGATAAATATAGTATACATGTTCTGAATGGATCCAGGTTTATTTCCTGCTGCTGTGCTCTGATTATATGAACATTCAAAATAATTAATTATAATTCTTGGGTGTTTCTCACGTCAGCACCTGACAGGACATAATCCTGGCCTGAGCTGTTTCCTAGCAACACAAGTCAGATGAAATGGTTCATATATTAGGTACAAGTACAGGCAAAAGTGTAGGTTTGACTTAGAGGTGTGAGGGACACAATCAAGTCAAAAATCAGGGTCACCTTATATTTGGGCCAATACCGTATAAATCCAGCAAATAACACATCATGACAAAATAGAAATGTTATTCAAATTGCTGGATTATTAATTCACTACTAGACCAATATTCATTCTCCTTTTAGCTCTGTTTTGGTCTCTGTTAACTCTTGAATAAAATATCTGGCTCTTTAGCTGTTAAATGCTCCACCATCTGTTTGCCAGTTGGTACTGGGTGAGTATTGTACAGTTTTTTCACAGCTGCCTGCTGCTGCTGGTTGATGAGTGGTGAGAGTGAACCAAAACAGTACATTTGCAGGCTGTAAAACCAAAATAATTAGCTGAGAACTGCAGAATTGGGTTTTAATTCTCTGTAAGTTCATCATTAAAGGTGCCTTATGGTGTTTTCTTGTAAACAAACATCATGTTTACATTCACTGTTACTCACCAAAAATCATTGCGTGTATCCTTGTGAAATGTGTTGAAAGCATTTCTGTCCTCATAAAACATTTGCATAACTGTTTTTTAAAAAGTATTTTAAATCCTGCATTGTTTGCATCCATGTTTACCGACTTGCAGTCTACTTCTTCTCTGCCTTTGTTGGTGCATTTTTGTATTTCTTGGCACATTACAGCCACCTGTAGATCAGTGAACTAGTGTGAAACAATTGGTAGGACTGTATATCCTATCACATGCATGCATGACAAAAACAAAACAAGGATCCACTTATAAAAAACTATTCCACAGCACTACTAGAGGTCAAAAACTCCACAGGGAATCTTTAAGAGTGGGCCCTTTCACATTACACACAGTCATTTGACCCATTGTTGATATGAAAATATATTTTAGTGTACCTTTAAACATATGTTGCTTTTGTTTTAAATGCCCACCTGTTCAGAGGCCATTTATTCTCTCTTTGAGGAAAACTGATGACTCTGTTAAGCTTTTAGTCATACACAGTTAAGCCTATTAAGTGAAGTATTTAAGCCTTGTTAAGCCTTCAAAATGAATACAATTAACCATGAAATGTGGTAATTTAATTATGAGTAGGTAGCCTTCTTTATTTTGGGAAATCTTTTCCTGGGGCAAAGTGCCCTGGTCACACACACACACACACACAGTTACACACAGAGCTGTTATCATAATGCAGTGATTAAGCTCACAGTGGTCATCTCTACATTAACAAACTAATTGCTCTGTCACCATGAAAGAATTTATATTTGTACGTCCCTGGATAGCAGCGGTGGGCGTTCAACTAAGAGTTAAAATTGAAAATCACAATAACAGCCAAAATCACTGGCTCTGCGGGTGTTATTGAGGAGCTCGTTGTGTTCATTATCTCTCTTTTTTGTATTTATTCCTCTCTCAGTGTTTCAATTTCTTTCACATACTGAACTCTTTGTAACTGTCTCCTCTTTGCTGCTCTGCTTGTTGTATGTGTCTTTGTCCATTATAATACTGTTTGGCTTTCCAATGTTTCCCACTGCTGAACTCCTCTAATTACTGCCATCGATCAACCTCAGACACACACAGTCACACAAACACACACATGTGCACACACAGTCTCTCTTTTAACCCCCTCTCTGCTAAACAGACAAAAAAAAAAAGCTGTTTCACCATTTTTCATTGATTTCTTTTTTCACTGGCTTTCACTCCTAGCGTGTTAGCCGAAATCTAGGTGTCTTGTGTTTTGTTGACCGCCCCCTAAATTCTATTCACAGCATCACCGAAAGTCTTAAAAAGAACTTCTAAGCACAAAAATAAGATTTGACTGAACACTGACAAACTGTGATGTGATTTTTGTCTTAAACTCTTAAATTACTGCTTTCCGAGTGTTCAGTGTCATTGTCATTGCACAGTGAAAACCAGGCTCTTATTATTCACCTTTTATTGTCTGCCACTCTGAAAATTGTAATTCAAAACAGTTATTTTCAGTTACTGTAGGTTGCAACATGTCATCTCAACTAGACCATATTATTGGCCACTTAACGCTGAAATTACCGGCACGGCTGACCCTGCAGACCTCCACAGCAAACTCCTGTCATACACAAAGTGCTGTTAAAATTTGTTCTAGTTTGTAGTGTTGGATAAGGAGCTAATTTACAAAACCAAAACTCAAAACTATTTTCTTCCACTTTCCTACAGATGAATCCTAACCTATGCCTTGTGTGTAATTTCACGGTTATTAAAAAGATAATTGAGACTTTGTTTTCTCATGCACATTAAATTGCATTATTATATTGCCAGTTGGACTCTTCTGGACACAGTTTATGGTAATCATGGGTTATTCAGCACTGCCAGATTACCAGTGGACCCACAATCACCATACAGAATGCACAATTTGGTAGTTTTGTTGCCATTAGTCAATTTCTAAGTCGATTTAAAAAGTTCATATTCATCTTTTTTTTCGCCACAGAACACTTGCATAGCTTCATTAGACATCCAAACATGACTGCTATAGTTTATGTAATTGTTGACCATATATTAATTGAGCCTCCACTCAATATTTTAGAAGTGGCTTGCAGTCGACATTACATTTCATCCCCAAGATGTTAGATGAGATTGAGGTCAGGGCTCTGTGCAGGCTAGTCACGTTCTTCCACACCAAACTGTGAAAACCATTTCTTTATGGACCTTGGTTTGTGCAGGCTGGTGTTGTCATTTTGAACCAGGAAAGGCTGTTGGATCCTAAAAATCAGAGTGTATCTTCAATAGTGCCACAACGATTCATCGATTAATTGATGAGTCAATCAGTCAAGACAAACAATTTGAAGATGTTGTCTTGGGCTCTGTTAACTTGTGGTGAGCCTTTATTGTATTTTATTTTTTTACATTTTTTATGACATTTTCATAAATGATTAATCAATTAATTTGAAAAATGAAATGAAAATGAAAATAATCGGTAGTCGCAGCCCTAATCATTGTATCAAACCATCTTATCATAAACTGGAATGAACTATCACCATTATGAAGAAATCAAAGAGCTTGGAATGCTTATCTAGAAGAAGAAAAGAAAAAATAAAGACTTAGAGAGAAAAACCATTAACTGATAAACCTCCTCTGAAACTATGCATATGCTATCAGATGCTTTTTATCTGGCTGACTGTGTTTCTGTCTGGCTGACAATTCTGCTGTGACACTTTCAGGAAGCAGAGTGTTGACTTCATCTGTGATTTCAGTCGGCTCGGCTTTAATCTCATTTACTCCTCCGATAATCACTGCTCCATGTTATTGATTAATTTCCATAGACCATTTTGATTTTCCAAGTCTGTTTTCATTTTTCACTCACTTTTGCATGAGGGATTTTTATCACCCAGCGCACACTTGGTCCCAATTTCAAATTAAACCGACACAGTAGTTCTTTTTCTGAGAGCAGACAGTGCTCAGTTTGCCCCGGTCAGCCTTTCAAACACATCAGTTTCTGGTTAATAAAGCAGAATGAATATTTGGCTCTTAGCAGCTGCAATTTTTAATGAAGGATCAGCTCTGAAACTCTGCCAAAAACTGCAAAGTGCCATTTGTCAACACAGTGGCCTCAGAGCACCAGGCTTCATTTACAGTTGATATTCTCACCGTTTTGCACTTGTGATTGATCACTAGGGCAACTGAGTTCAACTCCACTTTGCTCCTTTTGGCTACGGCTCGAGGACTCATGGATAAGGGATTCCAAAGCTAGTTAAACTCTCACCACCAGGCGACCTCCAGGAAAAGATTGATGCTATCTGGACAATGGAGTGAAATCAGGCAATCAGGGAAAGATGCATGAATTCAATGTGATATGATATTAAATAAAAGCTGCTTTTTCACAATGTGGGATTTAAGGATACAAAAATGGCAAAGAATTTATCAGGAAATAGGAAATAAAGGTACAATGAAACCTTCTACTATAAGTTGAGATCTAATCATCTGATCTCATCGTGCCTCATGGTCTTTATATTCCATGTCAACATTAAAGACAGGTGAGATTAGCCTCCACCAGATGCCGGTTTAGCCCACAAGTCATTTTAAAAGTTGTTTTGGTTTCTGTTTAAGCCAGAGAATCTGAGAATAAAGTTTTCTGCACTAAAATGTTCTTTTATGCCATTATTATATGGCCACTCTGTGGTCAACTAACCAGTAGTGTACTGTATATAGTTGTAGCTTCTGTAGTAAGAGTTCAATAATGATAGATGATAAATGTAAGAAAATCTACACTGGCCACTATAGAGGGCATCTAAATGAGGAAATTTATTTGGTGAAATTGCAGTTTAAAAGAAAAAGGCTTATTATAATACTAATAATTATAATTATTAATCATATAGGTGATTTCAAAACTGTTAACCAGTTGTCTTTTGGGAAAAGGAGGCGTTTTTCATTTTGAGATGTCACAGTGGGAAAAGCACAGGTGTAAATAATCAAGTTAATGATGGCTGAAATCCATTTAGCTGCTTTGGCTTCAGGGTCCTGGCATTGTCGATTCTGGCTCACTGCCATGACTAACTGGTACACATGAATACAGGAGTCATCACTGATGTTTTTCCAACTATGACAACTCCCAATGTCAGCTTTGAAAGCGGTCTATTAGTAATGCTTTTTTATGTGTTTCTCTTTTGTGTTATTCCACAGTGTGCACTCTAGCAGCCACTTTGGAGTAAACTTTATGCATTATAAATTGTTGTAAACACAACAGCATTGATGAGTTTATTTACACTGAACAGCAGTTGTGAAAAAGAAACAATAGTAATATTTAAACAGAGTTTCTGGTGAAACTCCCTGGTGAAATAATGAGAGAAATCAAACTATAAAACGTTCTGCAAATCATCTTTTGCTGCATATATGCTATAAAAATACAAATTTAAATATAAGAACCGAAAAGTGGTGAATAAAAACAAAATTACAAGGGCATACTATAGGGTTTGTGCCCAGTTTGACTGATTGATTGATTTTATTTATGGATATAGAAGACAATGAATCCAAGGGATAACATGTAAAAGTGAGAACACTTGTTTCCAACATGGTCCCTGATGTCAGAAAAAACAGGACAGACAGTAATACATGACATCATAGAATCCTCTTAAACAATAAGCAAGAAAAATCCAAAGACAATCTTAATATAAAAACAACAGACATGAAACTGGAATCCCTGTCCCACTATCTTCCCTTTTAGTCACAATCAATACGTCCTAAAAGCAGCTTGTGCATCTCATGGGTTAACATTACACTTACGCTAACAGGCTACAAGCTGGAGCTAATCAATACGTAGCAATTAACGTCCGTTTAGCAACTTATTGTTCTCTGTAGTGTCGCGAGCATGGGGCCACGAGCGCATGTTGTTGGTTATAAATAACGTGTTGGCTGCACGAGGCTGCGTCATTTCCTGACAGAGGACGGTCAGAGGCGGGTAAGAGCTGTAGTAACGTCTGAGAAACGGAGACACCGAGCAGCGGGTCACCTCAACACTGCGACCGGACTGTTAACAGGCTAATAATAACATCAACAAACAAACAAACGGCTGGAATACACTGGTGGATAATTATTTTTGTGAACTTGACGTCGTTTGGAACTAAAACCGAGACCGGAGCAGGATATCATGAACTCCTCGGGACGCTGAGCAGGAGCAGAAAAAAATAACTTTTTGTCTTTTCTTTTTCTTCGTCGATGAAATAGCTTTTCTTTCTGAGTTGCGAACCCAACAGTGAACTAAATACAGGTAGTTTTCAGTTGCGGTGTTGTTTATTCCGCCTTGTAGTGGAGCTGTTGACGGTGAAGCGGACACCAGAGAAGCGGCGGCTCGGCAGCCACCTGACCTCCTGGAAAATAAGACCGCAGCTAATGACACGCAGGCTGAGATCCTACGTGGCTCATTGCTAAGCTCTCCGGCGGAGCGGGACGAGTTTTCCGCGAGGCTGTTTATCGCACGTCCAGTTTTGACGCACCGTTTTCCACGCGAAGTTTGCAGAATTCAAGTGCTGGTCTCTAAATGATGGTAAGTGCTAATTAACTTATGTCGACTGTGAAATTGAATTAGTTGGACTTAATTGCCTGTTGAAGTTGCCCTTCCGTCGCTCTGTCCTGCAAATTGCGAATAATAAGTGGAGCATCTGCTGGAGAGAGATGGACATGGATATAACCGGAGTGTGCGTCTTCCAGCGGTCGTGATGCCAAGCGCCGGTCTAATCCCGCGCCGCCAGCCCGTAATGCCAGCTCTCTAACCCGCACCAGTGTGGCGCCGTGTCCCGGTCACACCGCCAGGATGAGCAATACCGACCTGGAGCGCATGTCGCTCAGCTCCTCGGCCAACTCTGTGGCCTCCAGCGCGCGGACGCTCTCGGCCAACGTGAGGAAGCTGCACAACGCGCTCAACCTCCTGCTTAACGACTTCGAGAGGGAGCAGTTCATCCACTGCCTCAACGTCTACCACTCCAAACGCAACGTGTACGACCTGGTACAGACCCTCAACGTCATCCTCAACGCGCCCAGCAAGCGGCAACTTCTGCCCATGTTGCGGCTGGTCATCCCGCGCTCTGACCAGCTGCTCTTCGAGCAGTACACTTCGGAGGGCCTCTACTTAAAATCGGATTTAGTTGCGAGCAACGGCAACGCGGAACCCCCACCGGGCGACTTCCCCAGCGCCAGCCCGACTCCCCCGGGACATTTCTCGCCAAACAACCCGCCCGAGTTTCAGGTGGCACTGCGGGGCTCGCCGGACAGCTTCAGCACCAGTAGCGACGGGACAGCTCCCCTGGTGCCTCTCCTCGGGAGGAACTTTATCCACGAGCCGCCGGGTGAGTTGCGGCAGGTCACGATGAAGCGGCACAAGAGCAACGAGGGCCTGGGCTTCAGCATCCGGGGCGGCTCGGAGCACGGGGTCGGCATCTACGTGTCCCTAGTGGAGCCGGGGAGCCTGGCGGAGAAAGAGGGTCTCCGGATCGGGGACCAGATCATGAAAGTCAATGACAAAGTCTTCGACAAAGTCACTCACGCTGAAGCAGTTAAGGTAAGTTTTTTTTCTTTTTCTTTTTCTATTTTTCACTTACACCAAACTTGCACACGCACAGCTTTTACAGCACAGACCGCACATTCATGCTTTGGATAAATTAGTAGCCTGCAGCTGTTCAGTGAAGTGGCACCAATGTCAGAGTCGCGGGAACTGTTTGCACTGGCCTTGTCCTCTAAACATATATTATCTCCTGTGTATACTACGCTTCAGCCTCATATTAATTATGTATTTGACCTCAGCATCTAAAATGGACCTCTTGTTGCTAACAAGCCCGATTTGCTGAGGGGAATTAATTTTCTTGGCGGGAAGGAGATAAGGCTATTTGTAATATCAACGAGCAACGTGTTGCAGCACCGTAGTGTAAACTGTAGACTGCTACTACTGCTAGGACGCAGGCAGGTAACTAGACACTTTCAAAGCAGCTGGTAACCATAGAGGAGTGTGTGTTTGTGGGGAAGGAGGTGGAGGTTGGCCCCTTATGCTTTGGAGCTATAAACTGAGAATAAAGACCCAGGTCACTTTAGCTCTGAGCACTATTGTCCAGGCCACGGAGTGTAAAGAAAGCCTATTAGCAAATGAGGTGATACAAGAGTATGTCTGATCTGTGTGCAGTGAAGATTGATTTAAAAGGCTATATTGTAAGGACCTTGCAAGGTTTTATGAGTCCTATGAGCTGTCCATGGTGCTGGAAAGTCATCTTGTTTTCTTCTTCTCCTCCTAACTGTTTCTACCTCTCCCTTTCTCACGTCTCTCCTCCATTTGTTATTGATTTTGTGATTGTCCTCATTCACACCCATTTGCCCATGCTGTACACACTCATATTACAGGATTCATAGTTCTTAAAAAAAAAAAGGTTCAAGTCAGTTTTAAAGGATCTGGGGAATATAAGTCTTGGTCAGTGCTTTTGCTACTTATATATGGTTTTACCTTTGTTTTGGAAAACTCATTCTGTACCTGTTCATCTTAACTGGATATTACATATACTCTTTTCTAGCATATTATTGTTGCCGCAATGTTCTTGCTGTGCTGTCCTCTTGGCCAGATCTCTCTTGAAAAAGAGAGTTTAATCTCAATGAAACCTTTTACCCAGTCAAATAAAGGAAAAACAAAAAGAAGGTTTTGACAGATTTCCATCTACTTGGACAGCTCTGGCTCACACTTACTATGAGGGGATAGTTATTTATCAGTAAAAACAGATGACAATGCTGCCTAGACAAAGAGAAATAACTACAAAAGTGCTAACTATCTATATATTCAAACCATCTATAACCTGCTTTCTAAAATAGTGATCATTTGTGCGTAGTTGGAAGGTCAGTGGTTTGTTCCCTCTGACAGCCATGGATTACAGCTCAAATTAAGTCCTTTCTAACCTTCAGTGATCTTGAAAAAGTCATCCATGCTTTTATCTCTTCTCATGTGGACTTTTGTAATTCTTTTTATGCACAGCTCAGGCATAAAGCAATCCCCTTCCTTCATTTAATCCAAAATACTGCCTTATAGGCTCTTATCTAATGCCAAGAGATGAGAACATGTTACACCTGGCCTTTACTGGTTGCCTGTGTGTTTTAGAATATATTTTAAGGGTTTTACAGGGTCAGGGTCTTAGATACATTTCAGATATATTTATCCTCTATTCTACCTACTGCAGATGTCTTTTGGTTGCTCTACAAACCTGCCTGATTGCTATGGGTGACTGTGCCTTAATAGTCCAGGCTCCACTGTAGTCACAACTTTGATATGAACACATTTCACATAGTTTAATTGGTATTTTCTCATTGTATTCTGTTTGTAATTTTTGTGGTGTAAAACCACCACCTTGTTAAGCTGTTTATCTATCTATGAGTTGGACCCATAGCCCGCATATGTTCATACATGACTACTGATGGTGTATGGTAAAGTAAAGAGGTCATTGTTGTAGTTTTGCCCTAGGTGTTTCTCTACATCTGCTCTGCAACCTAAAGCCTTTAGTCACAAGACTGCAGCAGAACGTGTCTTCACTTCACATTGAACATGATCTCAAACTGTATTGGATAGAATACCAATGACAGAATTTACCATTCATGTTTTTTCCATCAATTTTCTCCATATTTAAAGTTGTCTCTCATCTGTGGATTACAGACTATTGATTGTTGTTACTGTAAATGAACACTTGGAGAGTTTTTCTCTTGAGGTCCCTTTCAGAGTGCAGGTAATTTCTTATGTGAGCAGCTGTGGCCTGTTTTGAGGTTAAGAAAGGTTAGCGGGTGAAAACACACACTCTACAACTGACCACTACTAGTTATACTGTTAGGACTGGTGCTTTACCTACTGCTGTTATCCGTCTTACAGAACAGGCACACAGCCAACAGGAGAGCAGCCGGCCTGAGATAAAATCCCCACTGGAGGTCATTAAAAAATGCTTGTTCAGTTATTTTTATGCATCCTCGGTTTAGTCTAAATGTTATTACAGGCCTTTAAAACTGCAATCATTTAACCTCTGCCTACTAGTGAATCCATCAATACAAACTAATGTTGTGTAGAGAAACATTGTACAAACCATCAGAATTATGTTATGTTATATTCAAATGAAGATACCAAATATGAATAACATGTTGCAGGCGACATATACCATATTTACACCTTATGTAATAGAATCTTAAGTTTAATGTTAATATTTCACTCAGTCTGTGCATCATGTGCCTTCAATGATGTGTTGGAACAACTGGAATATGTGATAATGTCACACAATGTGAAAGGTTCAATTTAAGGGTATACACTCATCGGCCACTTTATTAGGTACACCGTGCTAGTACCAGGTTGAGCCCCCTTTTGCCTTCAGAACTGCCTCAACAAATTTCTGGAAACATTCCTCAGAGATTTTGGTCCATATTGACACGATAGCATCACGCAGTCGCTGCAGATTGGTCGGCTGCACATCCATAATGCAAATCTCCCGTTCCACCACATCCCAAAGGTGCTCGATTGGATTGACATCTGGTGACTGCGGAGGCCATTTGAGTACAGTGAACTCATGGTCATGTTCAAGAAACCAGTTTGAGATGATTTGAGCTTTGTGACATGGAGCATTATCCTGCTGGAAGTAGCCATTAGAAGATGGGCACACTGTGGTCATGAAGGGATGGACATGGTCAGCAACAATACTCAGGTAGGCTGTGGCGTTTAAATGATGCTCAATTGTACTAAGGGGCCCAAAGTGTGCCAAGAAAATATCCCCCACACCATGACAGCGTTGTTTACGCCAAATTCTGACCCCACCATCTGAATGTCGCAGCAGAAGTCAAGACTCATCAGACCAGGCAATATTTTCCCAGTCTTCTATTGTCCAATTTTAGTGAACTCGTGCCAATTGTAGCTTCAGTTTCCTCCTCTTAGCTGACAGGAGTGGCACCCTGTGTGGTCTTATGCTGCTGTAGCTCATCTGCTTCAAGGTTTGACGTGTTGTGCGTTCAACAATGCTCTTCTGCATACCTCGGTTGTAACGAGTTACTGTTGCCTCTCTATCATCTCGAACCAATGTGGCCATTCTCCTCTGACCTTTGCCATCAACAAGGCATTTTCGCCCAGAGAACTGCCACTCACTGGATATTTTCTCTTCTTTGGACCATTCTCTGTAAACCCTAGAGATGGTTGTGAGTGAAAATCCCAGTATATCAGCAGTTTCTGAAATACTGAAACCAGCCCACCTGGCACCAACAACCATGCCACATTCAAAGTCACTTAAATCACCTTTCTTCCCCATTCTGATGTTTTGTTTGAACTTCAGCAGATCGTCTTGACTATGTCTACATGCCTAAATGCATTGAGTTGCTGCTGCCTGATTGGCTGATTAGATATGTGCTTTAATGAGCAGTTGAACAGGCAAACCTAATGAAGTGGCCAGTGAGTGTATTTAAAGCTTTTTTCACTTGGGGAAATTGTACACAGACCATTGAGCTGTTGATTGTTTTATAAACACTTAGTCCTTGCTTGAACAGCCTAAATACCGACTTTAATCAATAATTGAACTAGTGTTTTCTCAGTCCTTAAACAACAAACCACAACATAAATAAAAAAAAATCTAATTGTAAAAGAGATTAAATATATACAGTTTGAATAAATGTAATTTCTTCAATAATTGTATTCATTATAGTTTCTTCTTAAAATCATCTCAATGCATTACGACATTCTTTATTCTAAATTTTTAAAGTCATTTATAAAAGCCACCAGCCGAGTCTAAAAACAGCTTGGTGAAGTTAAGCTTCTGGCACATTTGACAGATGAAATGTCACTTTTGAATAAGCTGCTGTCTGGACGCTCTTGATGAATCCATTTGTGACAGCAATCACTGATCCAGGCTCCTCACCTTGAACTGAAGTCATGCTCCCACAGAGTATCCAATTTCAAAGCCCAACTGATTTAGTATTTTGATTCAAATCACTCTGTAATGTGAAAGCCATCACTCACTTGTGGCGACAAACCTTCAGAAAATTGTCACCCATCCCTAAATCTTTACAGAGATATTTGGCATCTTTTAGGTAGTTGTTTTGGTTTCATGACACATTTACTGCATGGTTCAATTTCAGCACTCTCATTAAGCTTTTTTCCAGCAGCAGCAGGCAGCTGATTTCAGCAAACAAGCTCTTATAAACCCACTGCACACTACCTGTCCATCTCCAAATGGCAGACATCTAGCTAAAGAGCCTGACATTTTTCTCAGGAGTTGGTGGAGACCAAAACAGAGCTTTAAAGGAGAGTCAATATTGGATATGAGATTGTATTCATCAGGTGGATCATCACATCCATGATGTGTAAACAGCCAATTTTCAGTGAACATGTCAGCCGTAAAATCTTTATAAGGTGATAATATGTCTGGGCTGTGTGTCTTTCAGATACATTTGGAATTATTCTACCCCCAAGTAGCCAAAAACAAGAATTAAGACCAGGTTTAGACCATAAAACTCAATCTGATATGAGACAAAGTTTAGATTGAATTTTGACTTTGTCAGCAGTTCTCGCTTATTTGCACAACCACAATGTTATTAGAAAACTCTCCTTCTCTGCCATCCAAGAAATGATAAATCACTAATCCCACACAAACAACAACGTTGGCTTTGAATAAGCCTTTGCAACTTATTTTGTGTTCAACTCATTACCCATTCACACAGTCCCCCTGCTGTATTCCTCCATTTATGCGTAATCCACGCCACTTTAGCAAACCTGTGTTGTCTGATGAGTTCAGGGATGGCCTCTGAAAGCAGCAGATTGTTGTTTTGCCCAGGGGACGAGTCAAGGGCTTACAGCTTTATTTCTTTCTGTCTCTCTTTCTTCTCTTCATGAGAGCCTGATTTGGCCCCAGTCTCTGGAGTCACTGCCAAGGTGAGCCACCCAGTCAGCTTATAGACATTTTCTTTATCATCTGCTCAGTAGTGTGTGTGCTGGGTGGTCAGGAGACATGATAGGGATAGGGGCATATATCCTGTTGTTTTGGAGCCAGAGCTTCAACAACAACAAGACAAGCATCAGCCACAGACTGTTGGGTCTCTCTGACTTTTTAATCTGATTGGTCTCAAGTCTTAGAGAGTGTGAGAGGGAGAAACAAAGGCAGAGTGATGACATAAAGGCACAAGAAGAGGAGTTGGAGATGACCTTGTTAGTGGACATGTTTTCCTGTCTTCCCTTTTTCTTTTCTTTGTTTTGAACCATGTCTACGGTAATTCTAAGAGATACTGTAGTTTGGTGTTTTTGGGGCGGCAGTTGCTATGACCAGCCTGTAAGGGGTGAGTGGATTAAAAAAAAAAAAAAAAAAAAGAATGAAGATGTGTCCGGTCTTCATTGGGTCGACACCTGGGCGGCTGCCAGACACATTGACATGCAAAGACTTGGCCACAAGTCAGAGAAATGGGAAGCGTATGGCCTGGCACAGCTCTGCAGACTGCTAATGGTCAGTGTGTTGATTAGATGGAGGGAGGCAGATAGAAATCTCATTAAGCTAGAGGACGGTATTAATTGATTCATAGCTTGGAGCTAAGGCTGTGACGATAACCGCATTACTGCAATACTACAGTCATGTGATGCTTACCATGGGGTTGAGCTCATTACCATCATCACTAAATTTTTTATTTTGTTAAATGTTAACTACAACTGTCATATGTTGGTCTGATGTGCTTGCACATGTACTGTGTGATAAATAGTAATATAGTAGAGATGTAGGAGGTTACGTGATATGTTGGAGAATCTGTGTTTCCTGGGCTTGCTCCAGACACCAGGCTGCAAGACCTCTGCATTCCCTCACGAGAATGACCACCCAGGGGCACGCTGTAAGTGGTGTGCGAGAAACTGGAAGCATGGCAAGCAAGCTGGCATCCAAGCTAGGCTAAAGGCTAACACCAGTCAACCAGCTCTCCTGTCAGTCTTCCTCGCCAACATCCACTCCATCGACAATAAACTAGACTACCCAAAACTGCTTCTGACCTCCTGGAGAGAAATGACAAACTGCTTATCTTCACTGAGACGTGGATGCACGACAGTATCCACGACTCCGCCATCCAGCTAGCTGAGCTAACTGCTCCGCAGGTGGACAGGATTACAGGGGTGGGGTCAGTAAACCGCCAAACCAAGGGGGTACGTTGCTTTTTCACCGCAGTTAAAAAAAAAAAAAATCCATACCATCACAGCCCTACTTGGAGCTGAATCCGCGGTTTTGACAGAGGTTCGTCTTGCTTGATGTTGTCAACATATAAAGTTGCTCCAGAGTGCTTGTTGTTGCAGTTGAGCTTGTAGTTACTTAGCTCAAAACCTGAAATATCCCAAATATTTCTATCATAGGTTGACTGCTATAAGCAGCAGAATAACATTGCATGTTATTACGCAACAGCCAGAATTCACACATCACCACTGCACATTATTTGAACTTAATGTAATAGCATCTTTATCACCTTAAGGTGATTTGATTCCTTTTGAAACACGTTCATTCTAAACTGCAATTGAAAATCCGTTAATGAGTTTGTCTGCTGTTTCCATTGTCAGACACAGATACTTCGATGTCTCAGAGGGACAACAGTCATTATTTGCACAACCACAAAAGGTCGTCTAAACATAGATTGTGAAGCATTTCCACTAATGATTGTTGTTTTTCTGGCTATTATAGTGCCCAGGATGAGAGTACCACTCAAGATTCACTGTCCGCTGTTCGAAGAAGTTAAAGTGTACATTTCATAGGGTCTGTGTCTGAGTTAATAGACATATAATGTTTGAATATAAAGGGGAGAAATACATTCCTGTGAAAAGTGAAAACAAATCTGCACTGCACTCAGTCTGCTAGCTGATTAAACACTGCAGTGAGCAGATTGGAATATATAAGGTACAGTGCCTTTAGGCCTGCCCTCCGGGCTTGTGTTTACATATGGGTATTTGTATGTATCTAGTTACATTGAGTAGCAGAATTGTCTGTCAAATCACCAAAGAAGTTTGGAGTGCAGCTGTCTGTAAACGTGGGGGCTGATTGTTGCCTAAAGGTGCCCTAAAGATTATACAACACCACAGTAAACAGCACACATGTCATGCTGGTAAGATCACAGCAAAGATGAATTATTTCTCTTCTCTCCTTTTCTCCTCAACTACTGCTAATGTGCCCTTGAGCTAGACACAACTGATCAAGTGATGAAAATGTAGGATTTGCTGTCTGGTGAATTTTTTGTTGTAGTGTCATTGAATATGGAAGGCAGTGCTAAAACATGCATGCTGAACATTCCCTGGATAAATAAAATGCTTACTAAATAAACCTACCAATAAACTAGCCTCCTTCTGCCATAGTCCTGTTTTTGTTGTTGTTTTTTTCAACTGAAAGCCATGGGTTTACAGCACATAACCACTTCCCCAGGGTTTCAGATGGCACTTTATTTAACAAGAAACTCATTTCTGTGCATTGTGTGCTGCCATACAAATAATATATGTATACAAATCATGCTGTGCTTGCTATACTATGATTTATATGAAAGGTGTACCTAAGTAGCTAGAAGAATGCAGTTGTCATTAGAAAAAGTCGCCTCCGTCTTATAGCAAATACATTTCATTGAAGTGTAAAAGCTGCAGAAACAGTCATGATGAAGTGAAGGGACCTTTGGCTGGCTTTCAAATGTTTCCTGTTGAAGATTAATGGAGTTATGTAAGTCTAACCTTTTTTTAAAAAAAATCTCAGCACGTGTTGCTTTAGTCACAAGGGGGTTTATTTATTATATTTGGCTTTCTTAACACTGGCAATATCAATGAGAATTGATTTTCAGTGCTGCAAAGACAAAAAACATTTTGGCCAAAAAAATCAAGGCTTGGTCATTTTTTTCCCTGGAAAGTGTAATTTTTTTGTTTAGAATAATGACTCCAGCAACAACAAAAAGGAGATAATGCAATATACTCCGTTTTCAGTGTGAATTAGTCAAGGGGATTTGGCAATATAATTTAAGAACTTTTCATTCATCTGTCATAATTAATTTAATAGTGGTACGGTTTTTATTGTAGTACATAGTTCATATCTCAAGACACCAATTTTCATTTATTTTATCTTGTAATTAGTTCCCATATTATTTATGTTTTGTGAATTGGTTTTCTGGGTTCTCTGATGTATTATTTCTCAGAATAAAAATGTGCTAAAAACTGGGCCACAACCATCATCTAAACTGGCAGAAAGGCTTGATTTTCCCAGTTTTCCCAGTAACAGAGCAAGTGTAAAGTAAATTTTGCTCTTACTGCAAATTCCTTCCTGTTTGTTTTGAATGACAGTCAACAAATTCACATGGAAAAACATTGACAGATAACATTTTTTCAGCGAGTGGTTCCCAGTGTTTTCACTCCTCAGCTGAGGTTAATAATATAGTTAAATTATCAGCAGTTAAATAATGATGTACTGCTTTCTGTAATACTGAATTTTAAAAGTAAATTAAATGCTTTTTCTTTAAAATCATATTTTTATAGCTCTCCAAATCCCATAATTTCCTGCCAACTCAGTGCTGTTTTGGAACTCACTTGTAAACAGCGTTGCTATGACAAAATTAAGGGGTGTATCTTTAATACGGTATAATGGGGACTGAAAAATTGGACTGTCAAAATGTGGATTATTCTATTTGGGTAACAGCAGGATATAATAGAGCAGAGCAGTTTGAATTGTTGAACCAGCTGGGAAAATCTGATTAAACAAAATGAACGGGTGCTACTTCAAAAACTACCCTTGGGGTGCCCTTGAGCAAGACACTTAAAGTAGCATCTAACGGCTCCGCTGGCCAACAGTTATTTGGCCACCGGCTTGTACTGGCCAGCTTCCAGATGTGACCATATGTGGCTGTGAGAGTATGAAACGAGTCATGGCTGAAGTCTGGAGGATCAGCACTTCTTCTTCATCATCTTAAATTTCTGGCAGCCAGAACTCTCTGCCCAAAGGACAGAAAAAATGGATACAGTCCCATGGTGTGTAGATACTGAACACATGCTATCAGTTGGCAGTCCTCATATTGGCCAAATAGAGTTTTGAAGAAATCCCTGAATTTGACTTTACCCTGAACAATGCCTCCTTTTGTGTTGTTTAATCTCAGAACTACCATTTAAAAAAAGCAGAAAGATGATAAACGGATGGAACAGTGAATAATGATGTGTTGTCTTTAAAGCATAACAGTGGAACAGTTCAGTACATTCATCATCAATTACATAATTTTACACATTGTCATATTGTGATAAATATTTTCATTAATGATTTTAACCGTATTGTTCAGCCCTTCCATGCAGTGCAATAGCTCAAACTTTACTGTGGCTTCTCAGTTCTATTCTTCTCAGTGATTATCATGTGAAATATTTATTAATTGCTTTAATTAAGTAGGTGGAGGCCAATTCTGACTGGCTTTTGTCTTGTGGCATGCTGCACTGATGAATATTGAAATGTTTACTGGTGTTGAAGGGTAGACTTGAAGACTGAGTGGGAGATGATGGAAACCCACTGAGAGGAGTCTTTGCTGCAGTTTATACTTAGTAGCAGTCAGGGTAGCATGTTTAAGCTGTTATCTTTCATACTTATTGATGTTTTATCCAGCTATTCTCTTTCTCCTTATTAACCTTCGTTAAATATGTTTGTTTTTCATTTAGAAACACATTCTCATGTCACAGACAGAAGATAAGATCTTTTACCTTTTTGCCATCACTCACTTTTTGATAGGCCATGCCACTACCTGTACACTAATCTCTTATATCAGCGTAGGCTCACACATGTGCACATAAATACACACATGCAGTATTAACCCTATGAGCGGTTCATGACACTAAATAAGGAATGTCTCTCCTCTTTCCTCCCCTTTGGTGTCAAATACAGTATCTCATCATTTCTTCTTAAGGCAGTGTTTTTATTCTCCTCTGGTAGGCCCACTTGGGGTCTGTTAGACAGATTCACTGCCAAAGTGACTCTATTGTAATGGTCTAATTGTTTTACAATGGAGCCGCCAAACGCTTCAGTTCACAGAGAAGGTGTCCTCAATCCATCACCTGGTCTCCACAGCACTAAATCACCGGAAGCAGCCATTAATATCCGGTCAGTGAGCTGTATCCCTCCGTTTCTGGTCACTTCTGTCTGCATGCAGGAAATGACTTATTACATTATTCCCCGGAGTGCTCTGAGTTTAACAGACATCAGATTTAATTATTGAAGGCCTGTGGTGAAACCAGTCACACCACAGGTGAAAATGAAGTTGTTTAAATTAGTGGTATTAGGGACACTGAAATGCCTCTGGATAATTACTGAGCTGTCAGTTTATTAGGTATTCCTGGCCAAAACAGTCTAAATACAACAGTCCTGTATTACTCTTCTTATATTGTGAGTCAACTGGATTCATATGATCATGACATCATAAGATCATGCGAAAATCCATCTTGTCGGGTTTCAATCCAGTCAGCGTCCTATGAAGACTCTTGCGTGATCTTGTGATCCAGCTGCCTTGCAAGGTAAAACGGTAATAGACAGATGGTTCATCCAATCACCTGCCAAGTATTTTTTTTGACAGTGCCTGCCCTTTTTCAAACAGTTTCCAAGCACGACTTCTCAGATGGTTCTGTGTAACAAACAATCTGGTGCGTCAGGTTAGTACTGTTCAGTTTTTGTTAAAATGTTTTGGAGAAGTGTTGAGTAAACATTTTGATGGAAGTAGAGTGTGGTGCTGTTTAGTGTTGAAACAATTACTCAATTTGACAAAATTGTAACTTTAAAACTATATAAACCCACTGGCATTTAAGATGTTTATAATTGATGACAGCAGTTGGAGGGGTGGGGGAGGGGGGGTGAGTCTGGTGTTAGCACTGCCTAAATTAGGTTAAGAAGTGAAAGTGAAGATAAATACATTATTTTTAATCCCAAAAGTTTAAAAAATAAACTCCTCCTGCCATATGGCTCCATTAGAGCAGAATCCAGTGTGACTGGTGTGCAGTGCCGCATACGCAGAGTACGCAGAGCGCGTGGGGCCTTAAGTACCAGGCGGGGCCCCCCAAAATTAAGGTTAATTAATGTAATTATCACATTATTACATTTTAACACAAATTGAAAAAATATATAAATTAGTTATGGACAGGCCTACCACCTGCCTCTCGCCTGAAGTTTGCCATATTAGCCTGCTTTATCAAGCTGTTTTTGAATGAGGCCATAAGCGGAGCGACCGTGGAGGCAGAGGGGGCAGCCGCCCCAGGACCTACGCTCAGTAGGGGCCCGCTAGGGACGTAGCGCTCGACCCCGCGGGTGCAGCAGGAGTAGGAGAATTTAACTCTCTCAGCTTCTTCCATTCATTCTCTATGTTAGTTCTCAACACTATGGGTGTAATTCCCCCTCCCACCACAGTATGGGTTGCAATGTCAGAGTGGCGCTGTCCGTATTTCTACTCGTTGACTCTGCGGGTAGTGAAGACCGCAGAAGCAGCGATTCAAAGTTTATGACTAACTTCGCTGAAAACTTTATCCAAAATATCAGATATTCGCGTCTTTTTATGTTTATGGTGAATGAAACTTGCCAGATTAAGTTTCAGCCTTCTGAAGCTCATTAAGAGCCATTTGCGTTCGTGTGTGGATGAGGCCTAACTATCCAACCTCACTTTACTGTGTGTTGAGCGGGACATAAACACTAATAAGGACTAATAAGTGGTTGGCAGGTTTGCCACCGTGAAGGAGAGGAGGATGAAGTTTTAAAACGGACCGTGAAATGTACAAAGTTTGTTAAACTGTTCGGATTATTTTGTTCCATGGAGGATGGAGAAATACACAAATGGACTAGCGTTACACTAAACTACAGCAGTCTAAGCAGGGACAACAACTGGTGAGTGATACATCCATAATTAGTTTTTATTAACTTAAAAGTTGGTTATGAAGAAATCAGTCAAAATGTTAGATTAATGTGTTGTTGAACTCCATGCTTACCGCATCTCAGCACCTGTCTGTGTCACTGCCTGTGGTGCTGTAGACTGTTCACTTTGTATTAGAATAGGCCTTGTAGTGTTGTAGACCGCTGTGTCTATTTTATGTCATGTTATTGAACTGTTCGTCAGTCGGTGTATGTAGAGCACCACATGCTGTCCTCAGTGCTGAAACATTTGAACGCGGCTGGCAACCTGTTTTCTTTTTTGTTCTTCAGAACAAGCTTGTCTCAAAGTGGCTTCACTGTATGTTTCCTGAGACATAGGCTTGCATTTAGAAAGGCCCCTTGAGAATGCTTTGCCCCCTCTGTGCTGAGAGTCCAGCTCCGTCCCTGAATGAGGCATAATAGCAAGTAAGAGACAACATTGCATCATTCGTGTTGCATAATTCACATCATTTGCATTTGATATCTGCCAGCACTGAGTCTGATCTGATATCTTCATTTAATTTTCCTATGAAAGATAGATGCTCAATATATATTAACATGTACCTACAGTACTGTAGGCTAAGATTGAAATTAGTAAAACAATTTAGATATGTACTGACTGCTAATTGATTGGAACCAGAGCAAACAAACAAATGATCAGAAATTAGTTTGGATTTATATAGCCATTACTGATTCATGAAAAAATGCGGTCCTGATCCTTTACATCAGCTCAGGACATCAATATGTGTCATTATGTCGTGGTTAACTGCAACACTGGCAATTCTGCACGAGTAGGCATTGTATTAAACCTTGAGTTTTTGAAATAAATAGACTTTGTCTGGCATGAACTATTGAGTTTGTATTATTTATTTTTATTACATAAGTATGGAAAGGAGAAAAAAAACCTTAAGAATGAATCAAAACATGACATTGTTAAGAGTGAGGAAGTTTTTAAAGCAAAGTAATGTGTTCTTTTAAGTGGATGTTTGTCAGTGGGTGATGATTGATGGAGGAGACTTAGTGATGCCCTCCAGACTGAGCTTTTTTTTTTTTTTTTTACAGTGTAGGCTGAAAACTTTGATCAGAGGTGGTACCACTATACAGCTGCCGTGACCTCAGAAGGGATTTATGGTAGAATTGAGCACGTTGGGTATTTTCTCTAAGGCTTCATCTCAACCATCGTAGGAGTTATGAGACTGCAGGAGGCATGCTTTGAATATCAATGAGGATTTGGAAGGTTCATTGTTACTTTGGTTTTGTCTGTTGCTCCTTGACAGGTATAATTATGAGCCAGGCACAGGAAGAGGAGTGTATGTAGCTACCACATACATACACACACAGAAGCTCAGTGGTGATCATTATCCTGCAAAGGGTGAAAGAGAAGAATAGAAATGTAGAGACCCTCCAGAGTGACAGAAACATAATTAAGGGAAGGTTCTGCTTTTTTTTTTTTTTAACCACTGGACTTTATTTGAAACCTGAGTGATCAGACAGATTTGAAACAAATTAATTTTAACCCAACTATCTAAAACGCTTAGTTGAATGTGAAAATGAAGGTAAACACAAAGTTTCATTAGTCAAACTGTGTTAAGAACTAGTCCATTTCACAGAGCTATTATGTTATTCAGCTTTGTCCTAATCCACTTACTGTACTTTAGTTGTGTGTGCACTGTTGTGTACGTGCATTTTTACATGGCAGGGGACAGATGCTGGAAATCTGAGTCCCAATGACCTCAGTAATCAAGCTGGTTATCAAAATGTTATTATAATACCTACAGGAAGATAAATAATACTTCTCTGCTTGTGTGGTGACTTCTTTTAATACACACCTGACTGTGACTGATAAGCTGATCTCTTTACTTTCTCACCTTGTAAAAACCACATATTTTTCATTTTTTCCTCCTGACATTGTGACATGTGTTGTTTTATTTCATTACCGCGGCGCGAATATACGACGCGATCAATCTATTATTGTCACCTCCTGAGCTGATCAGAGCGGAAAGATTTTGCTCTGTGATATTCTCTTTTTTCCTTCAATCTTCTTATAATATTTAATAAAAGTGTGATATTATTATTTTCAGGCGAGGTGGCACAGCTCTGCTATAAAATGTTACGAGAAACTCTTTCATGACTTTATCCCCGATCACTGTTAAAAACAGTTTCAAGATTTAAAATGAACCCAGTTATTATCCTGATCATATAATCATTCATATAGGTTTAGTGTAGCTTTAGTGTAAAAAAGATATCAAAGCTTAACTTATTCAATTTCATAAAGATGTGGCAATGGAGATGACTTATCTGCATGGTTATATATGATCTTAAGAGGCTTGGTTATTGTAGGAGGAGCTGGAAACTTTTTTGTTTCCCAGTGATTGAGGCTCTACTCCTCTCGTAGAGAGACACACACACACACTCAGAATCACACACATCCTGGCAAATTTCCCTTCACCGCCTGATGCAAGCCACCATTCAAGGATTGCTCTACTGGAGAAGGAAGAAGAGGAATTTAATGGAGTTACGTAAGCACAAGAGGGGAAGATTTAAATAATCTCCTCCCGAGAAAAGGACTTCCAGGGAGGTTGTGAAGTCCTCTTATGTGTAAGTTATCAGAACAGGAGGGGAGAAAAAAACACTGAACCTTCAGAGGAGAGCGAGAGCAGCGTGTAAATCACATGGGTGTGGTGAAGATCTTTATAATTGCCTGCTTTTAATCACTAACATATTGAGATAGTGACCACCGGCAGAAATCTAAATCCGCTTTTGTGTGCCTGTCAGATTACATTATTTTCTTCCCCACAAACACAGAGAGGGCCAACGGTGATCCGTTAGCCGGCCCAGATGTCTCTTTTATGTGTGCAACAACCGGAGAGGAGCCCTGCAGGTCACCTGATACCATGGATCTGCCTTACCTATCTCCTGCCTACACACACAACTAAACACACACACACACACACACACACACACACACACAAACTCCTCCATACCATCTGCTGTTTGCCACCGCTGACTCTTTCAACACCTTAAAAGAGACGCATTAACACAGAAGGATAAGAAAGAGGAGTTGAGAATGTGGGAGAAGATGTGAAGAAAAGGGGGAGAGTTAGCTGGAAGTCTGTCGCTGTAGGTTGCACATTTTAAGTGATGCATGTCATTTCTTGATGTGTTGATTTTGGAGCACAAGCGACATTCAACATGTGCTCTTATCTGCTGGAGTTACATGACCGGCAGCACAGCCTGACGAGGGTTCCTGAGTTTAAATAATTTAAGAAGAGAGAGTGTTGTCACCTTGAGAGTACAGTTGACGTCTGTAACACAGAGATTGGTTTTTATTGGAGCGGTGTGCAGTCTCAGGACTCACATTGTTATGTATCACTCAGCGCAGCAGTGCGGAATTCATACAAGCCGCTACACACTCTCCTGGATGAATCATCAGTACAAAAGATTAGCAACTGTGTTAGAAATATATATCACTCTTTTAATAAGAAGCGAGTACAAGCTTATGTAAGTAAGAACTTGTTGAGACAAGTTAACTATGCAAACGTGCATTTTGGTAAGAATCAAATTCTGCTCTGTGCAGGGATTGTTGAGCCAGAGCCTAAAGGTTACACTTTGAAGAGGAAAAATTATGATTTCTCAGTAATTAAGTAGAAATAATTCAACATAATATCAGCCAATTGCTTTGGTAAATTGCCAGGAGACTCTTGTGTTTCTTTGCTAATGAACATTGATGATATCATTAAAATAAACTTTGAAATGAGATTTGACAGCGGGGGGAAAATAGGTCCAGCACCGGTGGCTCCTCCCACTTCCTAACTCTGGAACTCGGACAGAAAAAAGAATAGTTTTAAAGATATCAAATACGTCAGACATTTGACACCAACTCAAACCCTGAAATGTCTTTTTTTTTTTTTTTTTTTTAATTACATTGTCAAACCATAAAACCTTTGGCTTCCCTCAGAAGGCAGAAATCCAATAACGCGGGAGTTGTGGGGGAAAAAAAAGAAAAGAGGGCAGAGCATTTTGTACTCTAACTGTTCTTTCTTTCACCATTTCTACCTATTCTCTGCAGTCATTTGTAGAAACGACTGCTTTCCCTCCCCGGGCTCTGCTTCCTCTGTCTCTCTCGGTCAGTCACTGCCGGTGATCAGAGCATGTAAAACTGCACACGGACGCACAGAATACAAACAGAGGGGAAAGCTACATCAAAGAAAGTCGCACTAACACACACTGACACTCGCACAGTCATAAAACATGCAGTATGTGCATATCAAACAGACGGTGCGCAATCTTGTGATGTATTACGGGCTCACTTATTGTAATGTACTCCGGTGAGAACCATTAGTTTGAAGGTTGATGGCTGGTGAAGATTTTTTAGCTCTCACTGTGTCTAGCTGTGTCGGGGATTTCCCACCAAGCTGCTCCAGAAGCAGCCTGAACAAAAATCCATATTCTTATGAGGACTGGGAAATAATTACTCGCTTATTCTCTTCTCTCCTTCTCTTTGGCACATTATGCACGTGTGTGTGTGTGTGATTGTGCAGAATGAAGAGTTGTAGTAATAGTAGTGATGATGATATACAGCACAAGTTACAAAGCCTTGGTGTATTTTTTGTTTAAGTTATGTGTGAACTTTTTATGTTGGAAGTGAACAGTTTATAGATATATCAAATAGTAAAGTTTTCTTGTTATGTTGATTTAAAAAAAACATAATCTGGGAGGCATTAAGTGATTACTGGATCCCACTCCTTGTGTAAAGCAAGTTAGAAGTTACATAACACTGATAAACATCCATTTCAGGTAGTTTTCCATTCAAAACCCTTGTTTTTGTCTCCCTCTTAAACCATGGTAGTGGAGCTTGATCTCTGCCTGCACTGCCACACGGAGGCAATTATCCTGAGAGAAGACGATGTCTTATGCAGGGTGCAGGGTCTTAGGAAGATTGAAGACTGAAGGACAATACGGGTGGCATCACATAATTCGCTCTCATGCTGTAACACTATCTAGGGTGAAGCCCCATCTAATATCTCTAACATGTCCTCTATCAGACTATCAGACAAGAGAGCTCCGCAGTGATTGGTTCCCGGTGGCGGCAGAAATACGAGGAGCATTAACTCTCCTCTAATATTTCCAGGGTCAAGCTAAGCCGCCGCGGTCGTGATAAATGTCGATTCGGCTCAGATTATGATTCTAGACAAGGTGGCATGTTTAAAGCCTTAAAACCAGCCGCAGACAAATAATTGACTCCATGTTGAGGGAAGATGAGATTTCATCTCTGGATTGTTTCTGGTGGAGATGCCTTTGTATTAACGGATTGCAGCGATGGATCGAGCGGACAAGTGGAAAAAGTGAAACAAGAGAGATGAGTTGGAGGGGGGAAAAGGGGGGGGGGAGAGAGGAGAGACAGCAGGAGATTGAGCTGGACCTTTTTATCCATCCACAGCTGGTGTGTTTTTGTCAGAATCCAATACACAATTATCACCAGTGTCCCGTTCAGTCCTCTGTGTGTCCTCTGCTGATGTGATCCATGTGATCTCTGAAGAGTAGTGAGTGAAATGAAAGAGAAAAGGCAGGAGAGACGACTGTATACTGTATTACTGAACATGCAATACAGATATGTCAACATACCATTCAACACTTTCATCAAACTATTATATTCTTGTTTTATATTCCCTCAGAAGTTTAATTTAGTGCAGCCACTACCCATTATTTGAATCAATTATTGGTTAATCTGTTAATAATGTTTGATTACTTGCATAATTTAGTCTATTAGATGTTAGAAAATAGTTGAAAAAGCCAATTACAACAGTTTAACATGTTTAATTTAAAATGATATAAATCAGAGAAAAGGCAGCAAATCCTCACATTTTAGAAGCTGAAACCAGTGAATGTGTGATATCTTTGTTTGATAAATGACCTTAATGATTAATTAATTATCTAACTTCTTGGACTTTGACTGCTGGATTAATTGACTATTTTAATTTAGAACATTTAAAGAAATGTCAGTATGACTTTATCACACACAGTATATTCTGTATCTGCTCTTTATTGAAGCAACTTTACACAATGTTTATATTGAGAAAAATAATCAAAACCAAGATGCCATGTTGCTTTTAATGGATGAACCATCGCATCGAGAAGTTATTCTGTAGCGCTGGCGGAAATGGAGAGGACAAGTATGGCTTGAGTCACTGGTGAGTCCAGCAGAGGTTACGAGCTGGGACTGCCTCAGATCACATGGTCTGCTTTCCACTGGCAGCAAATGCAAATTGAAAAGGAACCATGTGAGCAGTTGGGACAGAAATCCCTTTTATGTATCATATCAGGTGTCTGTATCAACAATATAAGACAGTCTGAGGTGTCAAACCCTCAACATGTTTAAACTTTTTGAACATTATATTTACCCTCACCTAGGCTGGTTAAATGTTTTAGTTTTTTGTTGTTGTTGTTATAAACTGCTTCCTTCTCACTGCCAACAGTGAGGATGAATGACAAGTTGAGTAGTACTTAGATTGGTACTTGTATCAGCTGATAAATGATAAAATAAAGTTAGGGCTCATTATTTCATTTTTTATTTGAAAGAAATGAAAGAATCTGTCAGTTTAAAAATAGGAAAAATACTAATACAAAAGTGAAGTACTCTTTGCAAACAAACAATTCTGGTAGATAAAGCTCATCTGCTCTTTCTCCCAAATGTTCCCCTCATGTCCTACTATCAGAAACTACTTACATGGTCACTGTTTTGGTAAAAACCAAAAACAATAGAGAGCCTTAATTTATCTTCTTTTAGCAAAAGTCTAAGCTGTCATTGTTCCCTCCAGGCTGAGTGAGCAAACCTATAGATATCACAATGTGTTCCTCACTTTTCTTTTTTTTTTTTTTTTTTTTTTTTTTTTTACAATCCTTGACTCGCATTGTTTCTATTTTGGAGGAGGCTGAAACTGTCTCGTCTCTGCCTTTTCTCCTTTCATATAGAATAACAAGATCTGTGTATGTGCCAGGCTAGAAGCCTGGGTTGTAATGCAGGCCTCGTCCTAAGCTCGTCACCCCATTAACCCTGACTGAGTGTGTGTGTGTGTGTCTGCCATCAAGCTTAGTCAGCAAGCTAGAGTGTACCTGCAGTCCCGCAGCTGTGCGTTTGTGCAGATTTTGTAATGTAAGTGTGTGTGTCAGTGTGTGTGTGTGTGTGTGTGGAGGGCAGAGAGTCAAGTTCAGGTTCAGGACAGGTCAAGTGTTGGGGAGATGTAACAGTCTCTATGGTGCTACTCTTAGGCTTTATTACCTTCACTCTCCGCGCCCAAGGCTATCAGCTCCCCAAGAGTTATTACACTGTACACAGGCCAGCACACACATATACACACACACACATAACAAGACACTGCACTTACAAATACACGGTGCTGTGAAACACCACACTTATGCACGCAGTCCTCCAAAATCTCCATTTCTGGTCATTCTGCTTGAGTCTCTGTGGGGAATTTTCTCATTTGCGTCTCATGTGTTCAGTGGAAGTGTTATGAAAGCAGTTGGACGTTGCCGTTGCCTGTGGTTTTAACACATCAACGCTTGATGTTCTGCTTTGACCTCCGCTGTCTTCCATTAGTGCCTGCTTGTCTGGAGAGCCCATCACACTGTGAGAGGCTGGGGCCTTCTGTCAGCTCTTGTTCTCCGTATGATCAGGAGAGGAGGTTTCATGGGAGCAATTGCTCTCACAGATGCTCTGATAATAGCTCAGTGGACCTTCGATCATTGGCTCCCCCAGTGGAACAATTACACTATTCACCGCCCATTATACCCTCTCTGCCCCGGCCATGCACACACATGTGAACACCCACAAGGATGCATGCTTATAGACGTACTGAGAGAAAGCTTGTCCAGCCACATTTATGTAAGCTAAAGAACTGTCTCTGCTGTTTTACTGTTGATTCTCCCTCCCTGTCCACTTACCTGCATAGTTAGTGGGGGGGTAACAAGGGATTGGTATATTTGATCAATAACTGTATCAATGTTATACTACTCATCCATATTATAGTAGATTGTTCTCCATCATTTAACAGTAAACAGTGCAGAGACACATGCTGAATTACTACCAATAAACTCAGTTTAAATACATATCACTACTATTGTAGTAATAAACTGTGTAATAATCGTGGAGCACTTTTCAGAGGCCGCAGGGTGACGCAAAATGTGTCATCCGGCTGCAGTCAGGGAGGCTGCTGCAGCAGGAGCAGTGACCAGTGAGGATTATCAAAGAGAACAGAGACAAACTGAAAATTCTGCACTGCAACAAACTTTGCGGTGCTTTAGTAAACCTGACTTTGTTTTCTGACAGAATATTATATGGACTTTACCAACTCTGAATGCAGAACAGGACATCAATGACTGTGTTACCTGTCATTTGCGGCTGCATCCAGCTTTGAGCACAATCCGGTCTGGCTCATTGTCGTCCAAATAGGTAAAAGACAGCAGTTAATGTTAACACTGGTATGATATATCCAGACTTGATAAGGAAAAACGTTTTGTAAAGAAGCCTCAGTAAAGATATGTAACGCTGCTCACTGGAAGCTCATTGGACAAGATGTGTGCAAAGCATTCTGGTTGTTGTAGGATTCCCCCTTAAGAGCGGTTTGGGGAATCTACAGCCTTTTTCTCAGTTTTCTCTTGTCATAGGGCACTAATTTCAAAAATAATTGCACATTTCTACTACATAGGTGACATAGTTTTAAGAAATCATCATATTCACAGCGGTGACTTTTTCCTTGAAATAAGATAAGCATGTTGCTACAGTCTGCAGGGTTACCAACATAAATCTATAGTGTTTAAACTGAGGCTGGCAGTGATGTCTTGTAAAGTTAATAACTATGGAGTTTTTCTATCAGATAAATGACTTCAGGTTGACACAGTCACTTTATTTTGGGAAGTGGGGCCGCTTGCCAACTTACTGATGCTTGATAGTGGCACCGTAGCTGCTTTGCTTAGAAAACCAAAATCCAGCATATTTGAGGCATGTTGCTCCGTTAGGTCATCCACAAATCATTTATGTACATACACTTAGACATCACACAAACAACTGCACCTGCACTGTTTTCTATGTAAATGTGCACACATGGGAGGATTTGTCACTTGTGGCACTTGTTTTTTCCAGTGTTGACAGAAAAGCAGTAATTTGATCACATTCACTCAACACATCGGCACATCCAGGCTACTACTGCACCATGACTACTTCTTCTGTCTATATAATGTGAATGCTACTGGTGTCAACTGACACAGCTTCTGTCCTCCGTCAGTGTCCACTTTAGATCAGTAAGTTAGAAAAAAGTAGACCTGAAGCCTAAAAAGAGGTTTTGGGATGCAGTTACTGTAAGTGAAGCATGAATCGAAAGATGAAAGATGGAAACGTCTCTTCTGACAGACGCCCTTGAACCAGACAACTGAAAATCAGATGAGATGCATCCAGAGGAGAAACAGTGTTAGCATTAGCTTAACTTTCATTCATTTTGCTAATGTGAGCCCACACTTGTTTTAAACTGTCCACCATGTTTAGAATCCACAAAAAGTGAACAGAGTAACCATGCATCAAAGATGATGGTTCAACACACAGGCTCCCCTGGAACAAAATAGCTGCAGGATGCAAACTGAAGGCTCAGCAGCTATGATAGAAGGAGTGAAAGTGAATGACATTCAAATACAAGTAACAGCAGCAACTGCTCAGCAGCCCAGTAACATTTTGATTCTGATCAAACTGAAACCAGCACCAATTGAAGACTCCAATATCTACAGCTCATACTACCTCTTTATTTTTCTCTAAAATTGCCGTTTTGCCTTAATTAGAAAATAACAACAGAGACACAGACTGAAAATGCAGCCAGAAAGAGAGAAAGATGACATGCAATGATGGTCTTCAGCAGCAATTAAACTGGGGATGCTGCAGCCAAATGGTTTGAGTACTGCTGTTTTATAGGCTCTGGAGGCTTATGGTGTGTAACTTGGAGAGATGCTGCTAACCTTTGCCAGTGTTGTTGTGGGTGTGGTTTTCTTTTTGGCTGGATGCCTCCGTCATAATGGACCCAAGGGAGAGTAGAGACAGCTGGATAACGGGAGGCAGGAGGCTCCAGGCTCCAGGCTCCAGGCTGCTGTTAGCTTCTGTGTTTGTGTGTGTGTGTGATCTTGTAGGCAGGCAGCAGACACACACATACAGACACATACACATATACGTATATACACAGACACACACACAGGCCTGGAGCACCTGCCGAGAGGCATTTGTAAACGACACCTCTGGGAGAGAGAGACAGGATGGATGAGGAAACGTTTAGTCAGTTTCTCTGCGACAGCTCCTGGTGACTTTCTTTGACTCATACGTGTTGTCTGACCCTCATAACTCTCTCTCTATCTCTCTCTCTCTCTGTCTCTCTCTCTCCATACACACACACACCTCACGTAATAAGGCAGACAGCAAGTGCTTGACAGATGAAGGCTTCAAGAGGGAGGGATGGACAGAGAGTGTAAAAGTGAGGATAAACAAAAAGACGAAAAGAGGATGAAAGACAGAGAGATAAAAACAATGGGCAGCTTTTAACTCTGACAGCATTTCATACCCATCGTTGCTCTCTTGACAGTAAGATTAATATGTTTATCTGAAGTGCTCCACTGTCAAAGTTTCCAAACCACCTCAAATCTCATCTCCACAGTACATGATCCAATAATAAGTTCACCTTGTACATGCTAATCTTGACAGGATCTCTCAACTGTTTCAAGTGGAATGAAATGAAAGTTATCAGATTAGATTCGTCCATTTCCTTTGGCTAACTTTATTATCCAATGTATTTCATGACGCTTGTAATTGTTTTTATTTTTTCACCTTGTGACACGACTGTTGGTCCTGATTTGACTGTGGTCAATGTTTCCTGCTGGTTGTGTGTTTGTATGTTAAATCTTACTTTTTGCTCAGATCAGTCCTGAAAGGGAGACGAGACAACATCCACACTAGTATATCTGGTAAAAATAGATGAATTTAAAAGGGAATCAAAGCGCACTGATGGTATATTGATGATAGATTGGTCAAAAGATGAGAGTGGAACAGCATTTCAATATCTTTATTTCAGTGCGAAGCAGGTTGTAACTACATGTTGAAATATAGTCATTTAAATGCTGTTGAAACAACCCAGACGTCTAAAAACTCACCTCAGAACCAATTTAAGAGTGACTCACATTTACACAATCACTCAGGAAGAGCTAAGTTTGAACCAAATTGCCCAGAATGTAGAATCATGTGGAATAAATCAAAGATACAACCTGTGAGGAAGGTATGGATTTCTAATATAGAAATGACTTCAGGGTGAATGTTATGACATTTTGAATACAGCTATTCCTGCAAAATCATAAACACCGTACAGATCTGTGAAACTACAGAGGAGCTGTTAGCACAGTATATACTGTATGTACCTGGTGTAATGAATGCAAAATGATGCAGTTGTCAGGTTCATTATATCATAAAAGCCCCTTGTTGGCACTCTGAGCCGTCGTCACCCACTCCCAACACTGTTCTCCTGCTATAATGTAACAGTGTCACCGCTCAGCTTTCACCGAGTGCTTCACATGTGAGTCATGAGACTGGAAGTCGTAGGTGTATGTCTGTCATGAGCGAAAGTGAGGAATTTTAAGGTATTCATGAGGATTATGCCTAAATGTAACCAACCGACTGCTGTTGAAGTGTGTAATAATATATGATGTTGAGCCGTCTGTTTAGTGTTTAGAGTATTATCGTAATATGGGAATGACATTAAAGGTTAGGCTTTATATAACTACATTATCTACCATGATGATTATATGGAGCTGTGCGTCATTACAAATTGTAAGAAATCTGTGCCAATAGTTACTAGACCTGCGGTTCAGATAAATAAACAATCTTTTTTTCACAACGTTACTTTGAATGTGTTTTTCTACAAACCCCTTTATCTTCATTTAACAAAATAATTCAAAATTCTCAGCACATCTTTAGAGCTTTTCCTGAATACAATACAGTTATGGACACATGAGACAAGATTTAATACCCATCCTGATAACTAATGTCTTTATATACTAAGCTCCCTTTATTTCCTGAGGCTAACCTGTTAGTCATTCATTGTATGTAATGTAGCATGTAGCTCCCTTTCCTTCTCTTTCTCTTTACTTTTGGATCATTGGTTTAATGTCCTCCTAGATGTCATTGGTTGTTGGAGCTATTCTCAGTTTAATCATAAAGGATTCAGGTGATTTATTTCTTGAGAACTGTAATGTGAGTCAATGTAGGCCCCTAAAAGATTCATAATGTTTGTAATAGGCCTTTTTCATGGAAGACATTCTGTCATATCACAGTATGAAAGGCTCAGGTGTTACTAATAAAATGGATGATGCCTGAATTCCAGCTTCAGGTTCAGGGTCCTGGTTAGTAACACATGTGCTTTTACTACTCTGAAAAGCTAAAACGTGTCAAAATCTAGTTTTATCTTGTTAATTGTTTTAGTTCATATTGTGCTCATTTGTTGCAAAGTTGTGTTTTATCAAACTGCACACAGAAAACTGAGGGTATTATTTCATCATAGTACTGTAGGTTACAACCAATAACTATTGTCACTATCAATAGATCTGACAATTATTTTCTTTAATAATCGAGTGATGTTCAGTGTATGAAATTACAGAAAACAGTGAAAAATGCTGATAATTATTCCCTGAAGCTCAAGTTAACATATTCAGATGACTTAAAAACCCAAAGATGTTGAGTTTACTGTCGTAAAAAACTGGGAAGACTAGCAAATACTCACGTGAGAAGCTCATACCAGAGACTCAGATAGCAAATTGCTGTGGCCCAGATTCTGCCCACTCCTGACACTTTCAGCACTTTCATCCGGCCCACGTACAGAGTGGAATGATGGCACTTGGGTGGTCCACTCCTGTTTCCCAGATCTGGGCCACAAGCAAGCCATAGCAATGTTGTATGTCAACCAAGAACAAACCAGATAAACCAGACCTGGCCCACATGTAGTGAGAGCACAGCATCTTTACCAAAAAAAGGCCCACATTTGATTTTGGATATTTGGGCCATATTTCTTATTTTACATTTCAGGATCACATCCATTTTGTCTGGGCTAGAAGAAGACCAGCAGTGCCGCATCATTGCCTGAAGTGGCCCACTTCCGTATGCTATCTGGGGAATTTCTGACATTTTTGCTCAATAAATTACTTAAATGATCATTTAGCCAAAATTGTTGCCAGTTAATTTTCTGTCAATCGACTAATCAATTAATCATCCAATCAATCCAGCTCTAGACTACTGTTATGTATAGTGGGAGTCAAAAGGGGCCCAACAACAAAGTTTTGCTCCAGGGCCCCATAGGAGGTTTATCCAGCCATGTGTCAACAAGCTCTATATACAGTCCAGCAGAGCAAGGTGTGAGCCTAGTGTGATCACTGTCAGTTTTCATGAGTGTGTGTGTGTGTGTGTGTGTGTGTGTGCATGCATACGTGCTTTTAGGGCTTGTGGTTTAAGAGCCACTCAAAGTGAAGTGGTGCTGTATGAAGGACCTGCAGAGCGACCAAGACTTCCCTGTCTCTGGCTTTCTGTCTTTCTCTCTCTCTTGTGTGTGTGTGTGTCGAGTGCATATTAGTGTGTGTGTGTGTTGGATAGAGGCAGATGAATAGAGTGTTTTTTGGAAATGACAGCCTGCACATCTGTCTGCCTGTGGGAGGATTTTAAGTTAATTAAACAGGATTAGGAACAAACCAGGGAACGTGCTGCTTCTTTATTTCTCTATTTCTACCTTTTTTGGCAGTCAAACACCTGTCTCACATCTCATTCCCTGTGTTCTTTTTCTACACTTCCCCAAGCTGCTGGATGCTGATAAATCCTTACTCTTGTTCCTCCATTAGATTCATTTCTTTTTGTCTTTTCTCTCTGTGATCAAGGCTTGGGCGGTGTCTATTTTTTAATACCTTCATACCTTCCTGATATTTCACCGGGGTATACGGTATATGATGGTAATTGTGTTTTAAAATAACAAAAACAAAACAAAAAAACCTGTAAAAGCTGAGCTGCTGGTGACAGAAGTCATTACAGCATGTAAGACATTGTCTAGTGATAATACCTGCACCCGCCCGACCCGTTATGAGAGCCAATCTGCACTGCCCATGTCGCAAAAATATGTGTCAATCAACCACCCGAACCCGACCCACAAACCGCCAGCTGCACAGAAAATCCGTTATGAATATGAGCACTTCGGTGGAAGTACAAAGCAAGTTTCATTGGCCAAAGACACAAATATCTCATATTTTGGCTTAAGTTTTCAATGTTACTTAGTCTTTGCTTCCTGCAGAGTCAATGAGTGGAGATGTGGACAGCGCCACTCTGCCGTTGCACCCCCCATTGTGGTCGGAGGGGGGATTACATGCTGCCTTCAACACACACACACACACACACACACACACACACACACATTGGAAACTGCCGGGAGCTAATCAGCTTAACTCTTGAAAAACTGGCTGGAAGGAGCTTTGTCTGGAAGAGATTTTAATGTTTTTTTTTTGTGGAGTGATATCAATGTTTGAGGTTGTGAGATTTCCTTCTCAAATGATTTCTCCCTTCTTTTTACAATTATAAGTCTGAGGTTGATAACTTCATAGCAGGGATTTAGTTTTATTTCCTTAAGGCTAGTAGTTTTGTTTTACAGTATGTAAGTACATAGAGAAAAGGATTTACTAGATGAGTTTTAAACCCCTCATCCTACAAACACACGCATTTAGTCATACGCATATTAAACCTCATGAAATGTAGAATTCTTGGAAAACTGTCACTTGTAGGAACACGGTGATTCTATAATGACAGTCTGTCCTCTCTATCAACACAAATAGTAGAAGTAAAGGTACAATTTCATGAAGCTGTCGACCATAGCTTAGAATTATGTGCATGCAGCTATTTCATGTTACATTACACAGCTGCACAACATCCACGGCTAATGTTTTTCACGTGTTTTTACTACAATAACTGCAATGCATCTACAGTAATAAAAGTGGCTATAATCAATATTTTTATATTAACAGTAGATCACATTACTATTTGTGTGTAAAAGGTGTGGCTTGTAGTGACAAACCCACACATAATGATCACCTGTAGTTACCCTCGGCTCAACAGAGCTTTAGAACGTTTTTCAGCTCATCGTTTTACTGTTTTTGCTTCACTCTCATCACTCTCATCAACCTTGTTTCCAGACGCAGCAGGCAGTTGTTTTTTTAGAAAAAAAAGCCTTGATGAAACGACTTAACCTGCCCAGCACCAGACAGCAGATAGACAAAGTTAGTGACTAGCAAACATAATGCAGCATTTAGCAGCTTAAGAGATATTTTTCTCAGGAGTTGGTGGAGAATAAAAACAAAGATAAAAGGAGAGTGAATATTGGACTTACAAGAGGCAGGTACACAGGAAAACAACTCCAAATAAATGGTAATATTGTCAATTTTAAGATTTAAGATGAGGTTACTCGCTTTGCTTTTGTTTTTGACATTATAGAGGGTGACAGGAAATGAGGGGAGAGAGAGAGACATGCATATACAGCATAGTGTGTCTTAAGTAGCAGAAGTGAGTAGAGTAGTGTCTAATAGTCTAATGTGTCATATATAGAGTCTTGACAGCCTTCACAGGGAGCTGAAAAGAAAAATTTGACACAAAAAGCTGCAATTATGTTGCTTCTGTCCTCTTTGTACTGCTACACTTCCCCTATTGACTTTACTCACGGCCACACACACACACACACAAACACACATACTGACTCACAGATACCCGCACAAATTCTGACCCAGGCCACTTTATTGTGTCTGCCTGACAAATATGGAACATGATATCGACTAAAAATGTGTTTCATCGCTGCGTCTCTCTGCTCCTCTGAATAAAACCCTTTTATGGATGGAGGGGCAACATATGGTGGCAGACAGGAAGTGGGAGTATTTAGAGCAGCTCAGTCAAAAAGGCACTACGTCACTACATGTCAGTCAGGGGAAAATATGCAGCAGCCAGCCAGAATACACACTCTGGTGCCTGTTTCCTTTTATTCAGAACTTTGATTGAGATACATTCTGAAGTATTAGTATCAAAGAATCAATTATTGAAAAAGAAAATGTCATTTGCAGCACAAACACTGTAGGGTTTTAGTTTGCTTTACTTATTTAAAGGTATTTTGTGTTTCTGCCCATTTTTCTCCTCACTTACTGCTACGGTAAACAACTCTGATCTGTATCATGTTGCCGCAGGAAGCAAATCACCTTTTATATGATTGAGGACATAAAATCCTAGTGAAAATCACTTTTTTTTGCTGCTCCTGATTAAAAAAAAACAAGGTATTTTCCAATGAAAATAGGTAAAATCTGAACATAAAGAATGTAAAGAGGATACAGTCTGCTCAGTATACACAGAGGAAAACTGTGCACATGTCCATGCATCTAAATCTATTTGCACATGCACTTGTGTACGGACATCGAAACATCGTGTTTGTTTTGCAGAGTCAGTCACATGCTTTGTCGTTTTTTTTTATTTTTTTTTATTGGTTTGCCCTCTGGGCTTTGTGGCGTCTCTCTAAATGCACCCAGGAGAAGTAGGCCAGGCTCTTAGGCCACTGTTTGTCGATGCAGTCAATATCTGTGCCAGGGCAGAACATCCTCTCCACACCAACCGGGCCATTAGAATCCACCAGCTCAGTGAGAAATGGATTTGGCTGTGGCTATGTGGGCCATAAAATCATCATCACCTCACCTCAGCAGAGGGCAGTCATCAATACAAACGCTCTCATGCACACAGAGGCACACATCGCGAAAAGGACACCTTCGTATACACAAACGCACGTGCATGGTCCGGTGTCATGGCCCATCAATTACTCAACCGTCGTTTTTTTTTCCTTTTGCAGAGGAGCAACAAGGTGTTATATTGACTGTGTAGTAGTTTGAGTTAGTGGAGTGTGGTCAAAGCTTAATTAGCTTTAGATAATCACTGTTACCAAACAGAATGAAAGGGAGGGCAGCACAGAGAGAGAAACAGAGATCAATGGCCCACAATTAATCAGACCACATCTGTGTGACATCGTCATGCAAGGTTTGTTTAAATACACATGCTAAATGTATGGCTGCAACCAATGGTTGTTTCTTTAATTATGGATTCATCTATTGATCCATTTTTTAATTTATCATTTAATTCAATTATTTATATATTATATTATTCAATTTATAATGATATACAATTGAGAAAAGCTTGATAAAAGGACTTAAAGGGTTACTATTCTGTTTATCAATCAATAAATCAAAGTCATTTCAGCACCGATTGTGTACTTTAGTTATATTACTTGGCATATTATATTATTTTTAACCAATATTCAGCATTAGATGATGTGGATGCAAGCAGTGAAACTGCATGATTTTATGGATAGAAGTAGAAAGCTGAACTTGAACTTTTCGCCATCACTCTAGTAAGAGTTGTGAAGATTCATCTGTTTGTTTCGATTGGAACTGAGAGTCCATAATTGCACAGAAGTGGAAGAGCTTGACTCAAAATCCCTGAAGAGTCCTTCTCTCCCGCCTCTCATTCGCTGTCTCAAAAGTCTTTATAACCTTGATTACTTGACAGAGCGGATCCCAGTGTGTACAATTTGGGCTCAGGTGTGGTGTAGAAAAGCAGTTTTGAAGGTTTTTTCTCTCGTTGTTGTTTCGCACTTTTTTTCCCTTCAGTGTGCCGGACTAGATCTGCTGTGCCTCTCTTGATCTCACTCTACATTTTCCTGCCTGGCAGAAGAGGAGCCAAGCTCGGGGGTCAGGAAAAATACTTCCATTTTAACTGAAGGAGTCAACGTGTCAGCACAAACCCTGAGCTAAAAATGAGAAATTGACTCTGAAATGAGGAATGGCCTCTAAAATGGATTAACTTAGCAGAGTGATATAACAGCCACCGTACAGCTTTTTATTTCACTGTAATTACAGCCATCGAAGTTGCTACGGATGAGTGTCCAAAAACATGAGTGTAAAAACATGGCCGTCTTTCCATCTAAAGTGTCAGCGATCTAAGAGCGCCGTCCTGTGTGTTGCAAGTTTGACTCGAGGGTGCGCCTGTTTTTCCCCCGTGAGAAAGTTCTGCTTCCCTGTTTGACTTATCAGTATCACAGGACAGGACTCATGAGGCTCATCATAGTAGCTGTCTGGCTCTAGCAAGTCAGACCTGTTTCCCCATGTGTAATGTCAGTGTTGACCCTACGCTCTGATTCAGTGGTTCCCAACCTTTTCCTTAACGGATCCCTATTTTACCACTGAGTAAAATACACACACACACACACACACAAACACACACACACACACACACACACACACACACACACACACACACACACATACACAGGCACATTACAAAGGGAATAATAGGGTACTTCTTTTGACATATTTTATGGATATTACATATTATGTTCAGTATGAAATAGTAACAGTACAGAACATGTAATAACTGTACAATGAACCCAAATAGTGAACTCAGTACCTGCAGGAAGTTTGTGTAAAACTAGTAATTTGGTAGAAATTTTTAATGAATTAATTCCTGTGAGTAGTGTAGTGCATCAGAGATGAGTTTTCCTTACATTTTTAGGAACTTTTTATTCAATTCTATGTCTGTATTATTATTTTAGTATCATACATACTGAAGAGGCTTCAGTGTTTTTCTCTCCCTGACACTTGACCCCTGTTCCATTAGCTTTTTGGTTGTTTTAACTGTGTACTCTTGTGCTGCAGGGATAGGCTTTGAGCTGGCTCGCTCCCATCACACTAACTAGAGATACAAAAAAAATTCTTACACCCTTTATGATCAAGAGGGCCTCGAGACCCCCTGTAAAGCTTTGGTGACCCCTAGTGGGAGTCAGGTCCCCTAGGGTGGGAACCAGTGCTCTAATCTACCAAACTAAACATACTTACTGTATCGGTTGGTCATGAAGTGCCAATAGGCTTGGTTATTAAACCTCAATACTTTTTGAGTCAAGACTGAAGTGTGTTTGTAGCACAGATGATTTAAAATTGTCAGAAACGATACATATTTTCTAAATTCCACACTCTACACATTATTATGTTGTTTTTGCCTCTTGACTGTTACATTATTCTGCACCTGCTCCCACCTGCCTGCGGAAAAATGTGAAGTCTGGCACTGAGGTACAGGCCGCCTCGAGACACTTGTGAACCAGTCAGAGCCACATGGCAGCAGCATGCTGATATGCAACACAGTCTTACTGCAGTGATACTTGTTTTCCTGAAAGTCCAACAGAGCTGACGCCTCAAATTTACACATGACAAAGGAATCCTCTGGTTTCAGCAGCTGGTTTGATTTACACCGGACTTGACTCGTGCAGGTATATAAAATACAACAGGAACAACAAAAAAAGCTGGTGTGCTGAAAAGATCAGAAAAAATATTTCCTTAAGGGGAACACCACTAAATCACACCTTTATGTTATTATCTGTCCTCTCCCCTGGGTGGAAGATATAAGGAGTTTATCCTGCTTTTTCTTCTGTGAGGATACTGTACAAGATTTAACAACCTAGTCAAGAAAAATATAAAAAGAAGACTCTCTGGGACTCTCTTTACCAAGTTAGTCGTTAAGATCTGTTAATACAGCGGTTTTGCCAGAACAGGTTTTACACAAACTCCTCAACCAAATTAGCACTTTGTTGCAGTAATGCCCCCATGTTCACTGATATCAGCAATTACTTAGGTTAGTACTAAGATACCAGTACTGACTTGTACATAGAAGTGTAGATAGACATGCTGCCAATCATGATGCTGCTCATCTCATTTGTTAATTGGATTGTATAGTATGTAAAATTATCTTAACATTCCCAATGGATTATCTAGTCCTCTGAAATACGTGTTTGTGTGTGTGCGTGTGGATCAGGTATTCTTCATGGTGTCATGGTGTGGGGACTCACCTCCCTTATGGGGAGAAAAAGCGAGTCCCTTTAACATGAATCTTTAATTGAATGTAAATCATTCATTTTAAGGTGAAGACTTGGTTGAAAGTTAAGAGAAGTTTAGGGTTATGGCTAAGGTCAGGATAAGTCTCCAGGAAATGAATGTAAGTCATTGTACTGTAAGGTCCTCTTATGTGATGGAAACACGACTCTGTGTGTGTGTGTGTGTGCGTGTGCATGCTGTACCTCTGCTTTTTTTAATGAACTTGAGATTGATTTAATATGTTATTTTAATTAGCTGCCTTTTAATATAGACATGACAGACATATTTACTAGCACACACACACACACACACACACACACACACACACATAGAATCTACCAACAACAGCAGCACATTAAGACATAAATCACACAGCGTGACAGACATCAGTGTAGCTGGCCAAAAGTTTCCTGGTGGGAGAAACGATCCACAACTTCCACGTTAGTTGTTTGAACATCATGATGCAGGGGAAGCAAACAGAGAGGATCTGTTGGCCTCTTCCTTTGATGTATTCTCAGCGATAGTGTTTGATGTCTTCGTTACTATGCTTACATGTACACTTGGGTCCTGAATTAGAGGAGGTGATTTCAAGCCTCTATGTGGGCACAGTAGGTAACTTAAGGTAAAGCAGCTGAAATGTCCTTCAGGGAAGCTGTCCTGGTTCTCTTGCTACACTCTGGCCTCCCTGTGGATGAGGGCTCTCAGCTATTTGGATCTGAACTAATTAAAATGGTCAAGTAGTCGAATCTGTAGCCTGGATTCATTTCATGTTGTTCCAGCTACGTAAAGAGTGCCATACATTAGGCTCCATTCGTGAAATCTCATAAAACCACCAGACCAATCAGCTCAGAACATTTTGGTTTGAATGTTTATTGAGTTGGAGCTGAAATGACACGATGGCGCTAAAAGCTAAAGTGTGCTCTGTTGGCTTTTCTGCTGTTTGGAAGTTTTTTGTTTAGTTTTAAATTCATGATCTATAGAATCATTTGCATATAATGGTCACATCTCTCGATTGCTCCACCAGGGGCTTTTTGTGAGGCAGAAAGCTTGAATATTTTTAAGTTGAGTCTCGCAGCTCTGTCACAGGATGTCAGTTTTAGTATTCACGATAGGACAATGTTCTTGGATATATCACGTACTCGTGATGACTCTAAAACTTTATCACTCTGTTTTCTCTACTTGCCTCCTCCACCAATATTTTGGGTGAAAATCACTGGAAATGATGCCTTAAACTCAACCTAGTGCTAATTAACAAGCTACATTTAAAAACCTGAAATCTGTTTAGCTCTTTTCAGTATATGTAAAAATGCATATGTATCTGTTGCTAATGACACTGCAACTGTCAGTTAAATAGATAATGTCACTTTGAGTTATGGACTGAAAGTCTGTACTTTAAGAAGATTGGTAAGATGATTGATGAATGACAGTCTTCCTGCCTCCTCTAGAGTCAACAATATGTTTTATGAAGATACATATTGCATCAAAACTTTACTCCTTGCACATAATAAAAAGTGGTTGAAGAGTAACTTAACCTTGGATCCATTTTTTTGAGTTAGTAAATTATGAGTATAGTCAGTTTATTACTGTATCAACTGATGCTGGGACCAATCTGTGTTCATTACAACAGAAGTTATTTTCCTTTTTCAAGAGAAAATCTAGTAATTATATTTTTAGACCCTCCCAAAAATCTATATATGCAATATATATATATATATATATATATATATATATATATATATATATATATATATATATATATATATGAAAAGAGCCTTGATTAGTTAGATAATTAACCATGTTGGATTATCCAAAAACAGACATGCTTGTCTGCTCTGTCTGGTTTTATCAGTTGAATTTCCTGAAAATGTATTAGATGTTATTTATATTTTGATAAAGGATTCAATCATACTGTTCAACATTATTTACCCACTTGATTTGGCTTGTTTTCTGCTCAGTTAACACTTTGACTTTTTTTGCAGTTCATAGATGAAGCCTCAGGGTCAATCCTTCTGCAAACTAAAATATATGTAAGTCAGAAGGCTAAGAGTGAAATAATCAACATTAAGGCAGTTTGTGGCAAGCAGACATATCCGTGACTAACTTCAGTCTACATTTCAAGTAAAAAGGATTTGTTCTGGACTCTCACACAGGATTGTGTAGCGCCTGGTTAGCTGTACAGTGAAGCAGTGTCAATCCAACTCCCCTTAAAGAGAAGGCTTGTACAGGTCTCTCATTAAAGAACACTGTCAGGAGCTCTTTGGTCCAATTACTTCAATGTTCACAGTACACGGTCTAATATTCTCATAACTGGAAATCAAAGTGACATATTCACCCATCAATTTTCCACAACACCACTGTGCTTTGCAGGCTGGAGGATGCCCATTTTCTCCCTCCAGTGATCTAATGCTGGAATTAAATTGTCATGAATTAAATTGAAATGTCTGAAAGAGACATTCAGAACTCCCATAGGGCAGAAAGCAGCAGCTTTGAACTGACTTTGTATTCTTTATGTTCTTTCCTCTTATTGACAATTCTGTTGTCAGGACAAATACATTCAAAGACATACTATACAACATTATTTTTATATTTTTAACAAGCTTTTATGTTTTGCTTTGAAATTCTTTTCTTCCCTTGTTTGACACGCTTCATCTCAAATCTTCCTCTCAGCCTTCCTCTTCTTTTTGTTTCAAAAATACCCTGCAACCCCTGTCTTTCTTCTTCTCTCATTGCTTTTTTCACTCATCTATTAGACTTGATCATCGTAGTGACTGTCAGGATGCTGTGTCAGCTGTACTTTTAATTGGCCAAATGGTTGCTCTCTTAGTTATATGTCTATAGGCACTCTATGAACACAAGCACAGGTTGAACAAGAGCAGTATATACACATAGTGCTACTGTAGGTCTTTACATGCAAACACAAAACCCTTTTTCTAACCAGATTATCAAATCATAGCTTCCATGGAGTCACTCCAGTTCATTTTGGGAAGAGTTGTAGCCTCTGGGTCGTCACAGAAATAGATTAAAATGGAAAATATCTGATCAGGAAGATCAGGTATTAGAAATTAGAAAAGGAGCCATTTTTATGTCTAGTGATAGATTTCACAATGTGTAATGCAACTTTATGTAAAGCACTTGGACTAAATGTATTAGATGTTTTGACACCACTGGTGAAGATGTTGGTTGTTGGGTTGTAATGCAGGATCTTGTGTGTATGTAGTCTGTTCAGATGTGTTTGTTAACATCATAATCTAGAAATTATTCAGAGCAGAAAAATTACAGCATTGGTTGTTTGTTCAAAAGACTTTTCTTGCTCAAACAAAGGCAGAAGTAGCATCAAATCACAAAGCAGATACTGACATAAGACCTGCTCTATCATTTAGTTTGGAGGACCAGCTATTTATCTGCCTTGTTTGCTTGTTGTAGGAACACGATGTACACTTGAAAAGTGGAGAGGATGTGTATTAATGTCACAGTGTGTGTCTTTAGTTTACAGCATGTCCGCTTTGGATGTACTCTGATTTATATTTAGCAGATGACCTTGGACAGTAGTTGGGTTTTGCAGAAGTAGCTGTGTTATTTAATTGGCTGTGATCATCCTGCAGTGAGTCACACAGGATGACATGTGTCCCGTTGAGTCACATCTCTGGACTATCTAACCTTGTTTCAAAAGGCCACCACTGACGGTGGCACTGTTATGATGATAAAGTCACCGTCTTCCTGGTAGCTCCTGCTAACTGGCTGAGCACAAATTTTCCCCAGTCGTCCTTCAATACTCCTTTGTCCATCCTGCAGAGCTTGAGTCTGATTAATGGCTGAAGATGTCACCTCTACATTACATCATCAGAATTTTCTGTCTTTGCTTGATTTACCCTGTCACTGACTGTTGTTGATATGTATGAAATTATTTCTTCTAAATGGGACTGCACTATCTTACTGTATTTGTGTTCAATTGAACTACATTTTAATTGACTGTGATGTCCAATAACATCCTCAATTTTAATCATGTCTACACAAGTTTACACTAAGACTTTAATTGTAACTATTAAGTAATAAAGCCTTAAATGCATCATCTTCCATTTTAATAAACTGATGACATCTTCACCGTAGTGAAATCACCCAACATAGTGGAAATCACTTTATGAACCCACTTTCTTCATGTGCTCTACTTCAACACTCATTCACAGATTTTGAAGGAATTTAATCAGGAAGAGTCCCGGTCGTGTATCAGAATCAGATGTTTTATGATCAAACTTCTGAGTATGTAGCGTTCACATTGTCCTGTTTAATCAAAGTAAACCCTGGAGAGCAGCAGCTCTCTTTGTGTGGTAATGAGGAAAGATATCTCAATGATCAGATTTTGATATCAAGGTTTAGTTTACAATCCAGAGTTCTTTTATTCCTCTGCCTCTCTCGCTCTCTCTTTCTCACACACACACACGCACACACACACACACCTTGTGAGGAATATAGCTGTTGGCAAAGCAATCTGAGAAATAATACGCTTCAACAGTCCTTTTAATCATGTGTTGCTTAATTAATTCTCCTCACTGGATTGTATCCTTTGAGCTAATGAAGCGATTGGAAGGTTACTCTTCATACTTAAGATATTTGCAGACAAGTAATAGAATATGTACCAAGTATATGTGTGTGTGTGTGTGTGTGTGTGTGTGTGTGTGTGTGTGTGTTTGGAGAAGCTGCATATTAAAATCATTACAGTTTTTGCTTTTCATTTAATACGCACATCTGGATTCAGCATGACTGATTTTTGTAACATTTAAACCAGGGTGAGCCCAGAGGAAGCCAGCGACAAATGTAATTTTAATATTAATGTCGCGGCTTGCTGGAAAACACAACTCTCTGCGTCAGAAACATTTCATAACAAGTATTCATCTGAGTAATCAGCCCTTGAGGTCTTGGTAGATACAGAGATTTGTAGTTGATGGGTCTAATTTTGTAGGTAATGAGTGGAAACTGGCTGACTGAGAAATGAAACTCACATTTGGCATCACGGTGATGTTTAAAAATACTCTTTGGTTTGTAATCAGCAGTAGATTTTAAGAGATCCTTCTGCATGCCTGCGTTCATCTGCAAAGGGACAATAAAACAGGACTGATTATTTTAACTGATAAAAAAACATTATGTCTAAACTGCTTTAATTAATTGGATTGGTATCTGCGCTGATAATGACCTTAGCATTTGGGTAGCGAGTCCATTTACTTTATTATTGATATTTTCTCTATCATCTCTCAAATATGAAAAACTCTAAATCTACTGCAGTGTCCTTTGACAAGAATGAATGTAGAAACTGTGGTGTTTTATGATAGTTGAGCTCTAATTCTAGTTAATTTTTGGAGACAGTTGCGTAAAAATTACCTGTAGGAAAACTGCAAATATGTAATCTCAGCAAAATGCTATTGAAACTGGAACAACATTCAGCTCTCTACAGTAGTTTTTACCACAGTAGTGGGAGGAATGGCAACCCTGGCAAGCAATGGCAGAAAAACTTAATATAACCAAAAACACACTTTGAAAAATGGTTGTCTTTAATGTATTGTACATGTAACAAATGTCTGAAATCTTCAAAACCAGCGGTATGGTTCTTTAACTCAACCTGCATTTCAGGTGGAAACATTCACATATCAACCTCTAGATTTATAAATTCACACACTCAGCCACTTGTGTAATCATATTTTGAGGCCAGGACTTTTCTATAAATCAGATCAGAGGTGTAGAACGGTTTCAGCAGCCTAACTGTGTTTGGGCAACAGGACATTTTATTGTCTGTTTCCTAAATCCGTGTTTTGCTGTTGGCTGGTTGAGCAGTATCAGGCCCAGATGGGGCCGTCTCTCTCTGTCTCTCTTCGGGCCCATTAGTGTCAGACTCTGGGTTTTCAGCTGGTGCCAGCACCCATCTGTTTCTACATCCCCTGTCCTCCCACGTCTTTTTAGACCTGCCACTACCATGAGTGTGTGTGTTGTGGAGGAGGGAAGGAGCTCACAGCGACAGGCACAGCTGACAACAGAATGAAACACCGTGCCACCATGTCAGTGAAGACCTGCCTGGCATCACACTCACCAATGAGGCAAATCATTTGAGACATGATGTTTAGCACTGGAGTGGTTTCTGGGGCTGTTCCCAAAACCAGAATTTTCCGAGTCGAATCACATTTGATGTGCAAGTAGTTCTTGTATTTTGTTATTTATTGACCACTATACCTGCAAGTGTTATAATAAGAGTGTAATATTATTCATGGTCTGCACTTTTTAGGCAAAACCAAGCTGTTAAAATAGCCTACTCATGAGTTTGAACTGGAGACGTTTGCAATTACACGGTCAGCTGATTAAGCCCCCTGGTTTTCATTATTTATAAATGTCTTTTGGTTTTAAAAATAATATGTAATACTTAAGTACTACAATAACCAAGTTGAGACAATATTGTTTTTGTTCAACTTTGTGTGCATAACTGTGGAGAGTGATAGAGCTCACTGGTACACGGTGTGAGAGGCTTCATATGTAAAGACAGGAGACATGTAGAGGGAGCTAATGCATGCCTGCAAATGAAATAGTGCACAAGTGATTGACTGTCGCTGATGCGGAGGTGTGGATGGACGTTTGATGGTGAAAGGGTGTACAGGAAACGTCATCTTGTGTGTGTGTCTCTGTGTGTGTGCGTGCAGGAGAGAGACGAAGGAAGAGAGATGGAGTGAAATGGATAGAGGTGGGGACTGTGTTTAGATTGGCCTGTGTGGATGGGCTGTTGCCGCTGGAGTTAATTTTCTGCATAGCTGAGCACTGGAAGCATGAAAAACAGCTGCGTGTTGCGGTGAGAGGCGCTCGTAAGACAGAGCAGCACCGCAGGATGCTGGGAGTGTTGTTTGATAAGATACGGACGCCCTGAGGAGGTTACTGCAGTGCTGCCTTCTCAGAGGTCTTTGAATTCCCAGGACAATGTCACGGAGTGTGCAGAGGTACATGTCAAACAGGGTCAGCCAGGGATTGTGACAGACTTTTTCTTCTTTCTTTTCTTTTTTTTTTTTTTTTTTAGCACAGTCATGAAATATCAGTGGAGTTTGAAAGCTGGAATGCATTTCAATGCATTGAATGGTGTTTACACAGTAGTTATTACAGCCATTTAAAGAAGTGATGTGATTGGAGTCATTTCAAGAATAAATTGAAAGGAGTCTTTACCAATGTACATTACCTTTGAGATCATATTTAATTTCCTCATGAACTGACATCTTAAAATGTTCTTAAACTATTAAAGCTGTACTAATAGTTTTATATCAACAGTAGAAGAAATGACAATGTAAAATGTGAAAGGTGGGAAGCAATAACATGGGGGGAGGACACTTCTACCAATAATTGAAGTGTCAGATGAGCTGCAGTATTTCTATTTTTGTGTACTGAAGTAGTATTATAAAGACTATAAAGACTCCTTGTCCCATGTCAGAGCATTAAGATGCTTATTTGTGCTGAGATTGACTTCAGCTCAAACCGAAATGAAACAGGAAATGAGACAGAAATGATGACACATCTCAGATTAGAGAGTCTGTTTTGGTTGCAGGGAGCATCGTTCTCTCTGTGTTGCTTGATCAGCTGATAGAAGACTTACAGTCTAGATGAAGCGGCTCACTTTAGAATATTTGAAATCATTCAAGGCTTAAAAAGTCCCTAACGGGGGAAGGCAGAGAAGCTAATTACTTCACTGTGAGAAATAACACAGAGGCAAAATCTCAAGAACTCTCATATAAGTCTGTATTGTTTTGTTGTCATCTAACTTGTTTCATAACATCTCTGAAGCAGTTTGGCACCTTCATGTCAGTTTGTATTGCATTATTTAGCTACTTTGTGCAGTGTGAGGCTAGCAGTGATCAAACCATGAACCCCAGACTAGGCTGTGCCTTTTTATCACTTTGAGTTAATTGTCTTGGTACCCATTTAGTTTTGACAGTGGTTACTATAATTTTCCATACTGTCAAGCTTTGATGTCGCAGATAAAGTCTCATTAAGGAAAAAAAGACATTTTAATTAATGTGGCTGCCAATCAGCTGACTGTGAGTTTTGAAACACCCACCCGCCCTTTTCTTCAGTTACTCTCGCACGTCAAATTTTTGTAGCTGTTCACAGAATGAAGCCACCGTGACCCCTAACAGCAAAATGTGTCAGCATGTCGACTATTAACACTCCCACACATACATATCCTCAGTTGTCATAATTCATGTCATATAGTTCAGAAACAGAGAGAGAATATTGATTCTTTGTATCAACATGAGAGGACACTGTTTTTCTGGTGAGGACGGTCTCAGCTTTATTAAATAAAACTGCTGATCACTTTCTTTTTTGAAATTGGATTAGGATAAGCAATAGTGAGCCTTCAATTGCCCTTTTCTAACTGACTTTCCCCCTTGAATTTCTCTAGACCGTAACTAAATGAAGGTGTTTATTGTAACATTTCTCTCTATTGCAGTGTAATTTCAATTTTTTCTTTAGCCTCATACAGCAGCCCATTGTTTGCTGGTGGACACAGGTGGAATACCTGCGCAGACTGTGAAGAAATGCACTGGTTTGTGCAGCATTATTCATGACCACCTGTCCCACTCAGCTGTATATTTTAATTGGCTATGACGCTTAAGTGTCCTTCATGGACCTGGACGGTATCAACCCCTGCTCGGTCTGGAGCAGTGGTTATTTATTGGTGCTGACTGCAGGATTCTGACTGCTTGCCCAGCCTACTAAACTGGTCCCATAAAAAGCTTCAGTACGTTCATAAACTCATATTGAATAAAAACGCTAAATGGCTTTTAACTTGCCAGGCACATGGGGAACAGAGAGCTCATAAAAAAAAGTTGTATTTTTAGGGGGTTTCTCAGAACAGGCACATGCGTTCTGATTCTCAGTTTTATGTTTTAGTGGCGCAGCTTCACCCCGCCACAGCGCTTTGTGTTTCAGAAAGGTTTTCCTGTCGAAATTGTTCAGCAGAAAGTAGATCAAGTAGACTTTGATGACATTCTTGGCAGAGGATGATCAGACGTGTTTATTACCTGGATGCTTGTGTATAGTTTGGCTGTCCCTGCTTCTCTTTATCCTGAGTTTTACAGGAGCTCAAAGCGTCTCAGTGATTCCTCTGGAACTACTTCAGCTCTCTCTCTCTCTCTCTCTCTCTCTCTCTCTCTGTCTCTCTCTCTCTCTCTCTGTATCTTTACTGTGGCTGATAGGAAAGAAGACCACGGGGAAAAATGAGACACAAATATATGAAGATAAACCGACCGTGCAGTCGGTAGAGGCTTTCGGTTTCCTGTCAGTCATCAGTATTGATTAATTTATGGTATGGCTGATTAGGACAGTAGAATAAATATCATGAGAGCGAAGCAGAGGCCCGTCACACGAGGATGATTTTATATAAATCAATATACTATTGAAAAACAAATGCGTAATCTATTTACGATTGACGGATGTTGCCGGTGCAGTGCAACGGCTTTTACATGCAAGAAAGCTGGGCTGCTGCACAGCTGCTCTCCCTCAAACAGCAGCACGCGTTTAATAAATGATGCAACGTTATAACAGGATAATGCAGAAGCTCACAGTTCACCGCTGTGAGTCCTCCTTGTGGCTCATCATTTTCTCTGATATACAATGTAACAAAAGACGTGAGACTTCAAGGGAGTAAGAAATGAGTAAGTCTCCTCTCCTTGTACTCATTTGCATCACTTCTTGTCTATTCGATTTCTTTGCTCCTCTTTGCTGTATGAACCTAAACCAAACACACAGTGAAGCTGAATAATAAATCAAATACTGTTATAGAGGTTCAGCTGGCCTTATAGTATGTTTTCTTTTATGTACTGTGGGAAATCGTATTTGTTCAGTGTGATGGGAATCCATTCCTTTCATACATTCTTTACAGACTGCGTCTACACTTCAGGTTCACCACTTCTCGATCTCGATTTTGATTTTGTTTTTAAAATAGCAGTTTCACCTCGTTCATCCAAAATTTGTTGTGGTTTTCTGCTATAGATTATAGTAAACAAGGTCAAGCTGTGATGAGGACAGCTCAGAGTATGTGTACTGAAACATGATATGTTGCTATTTATTCCCCCAAAGTAAGAAAAAAAAATCAAATGGTTCAAATGCAAAAGTTTTAAAAAATGTATACAATAAAAAAATGTGTGCTTTCGGGTGTCATTCAAGTGTTGCAATTAAACATGGAAGTAAGTGATTGTACTTAATTTTGTAAAAACACACCTACTCTTATCCTTAAAATGATGCAGATAATAAAGCTCCACATGCAGGACTCTTTGGTTATTTCATCATTCACTGCATTATTGTGTCTTAGTAATTATCTATTATTTGTTTTCAATGTCACATGGCAACACTGTAGTGCACAATAAAGGTGACCTAGGAAAAAGTCTGCATACAGTATGCATGTGTAGGACTGGTTTGTGTGTGTGTGTTTGTGGTATGTGCCATTCTCCCCATTGATGTCAGACCTCAGGGATCTCCTGCAGGCTCAGCTCGCTGTTTGACCAGCATGCTGATGAGAAGCCTGCAGCCGCTTATTTCCTCTCTGCTCTGCGGGATAAAGGCGACTCTTGGTATCACTCCTATTTGAAATTTTCATGCTCAAATCCATCTGAAATTGCAAAAACAATCCCTTTTTGCAGTGAAAAATACTGTAAATTGTTTATACATATATATATGTGTATAGTACAGGAAAAAAGAAAAAACAAAACAAGTAGATATCAGAAAAGTTCATTTAGGCTCCAAGCCTCTGAGTGGGTGGGCTGGTGTGTTGTGTGATTGACAGGTGAGCCAGTAGGGCACAGAAACACAATGTAAACACACCAGTAGTTCACAAACAGAGTAGCATCAAAACTGACAGATGTTGGCATTTGCAGTAGGTTCATAAGCTGTAGTGCTATAACAGTGCTCTCTTAAATGATACGTTACATGAATTTCACTTATGGGGAAGACCTACTTCTCACTCGTCGCTATGTCAACACCGTCTGGCAAAGGCCTGTTAGCATTTCTTAGCAAGCATTGTGTAAATAAACAATGCATTTGTTTTGTCTTTCTTTTGTCTTTTGTCCTTCTAATCTGGTAGGGAAGGGTTGTGTAAAAGTCGAATTCCCGAAACAGCAACAATTATTATACACGCTCATCTTCCCGTATCTTCCTGGTCCACCATCAAACCACTCCGTCAGTTTCACTACACCACTTCCTGGCAAATACTGTCCTCATTTGCATGACAAATTGTATGCCCTGCGAAATGATTCACTCATGTCTCAGAATATGAAAGGGGGCAAACTTTGCGATGCAATGCGTTCATCGGGTCTTCACTGTTAGAAATCACAGACATGACTGTTTGTTGCTTGGGCTTTTCTCTGAGCAGCTCCTGGCTTGTTCCAGGTGACATGTTTGCTGGTGGTTGTGACTGTTAATGTTTGCACTGTGTGTGCTCTGTTGGGTGACAGTGTTTCAGGTAAGTTTGTGGTATTTCCTGTTTTGGTTGGCACATGTTTTTGGCAGAGTTTACAATATGTGGTCAACTCTGTTGCAGTCGGACTTTAAATAGCCAAAGTTCTGCCACATACACAACGTCTTTTTACCTTGTTCATCCACAATATCTCCTTTGTTTACGGTGGTCGCGGTCACTGAGCTGTCACTTTCTTCATCGACACTTGAAGTTTCCTCTGAGGAAGCGTTCATCTCTTTCAAGACTCTCTTGTATAATCAAAACAGTAACATGTGGTTTGTTCAGCTAAGTCAACCAACCGTTCTGTGGGGTGTGTGCTGTGTAAAATACTGCCATATGATTGGTTACAAATAGCTTAGTTCCTGTGATTTGATAGGCCGTTGTGCATCGTCAGGAAATGTTTCCTATCAACAGTTGTATCGAAGTTTGCATAATGCATAATGTGACTATCTAGACTTGTCAGTAACACAGCAGCTCTTCAGGCATGAGAAAGTTCTTATCCAGGTACCACAGCTGAAACTTTATTGCCTCCACAGTCTTTTGATCCTCCCACACACAAACAAACTGAAAACAAAGATAAGCACACACTCACATGCAGCTACGGAAAAACACACACAGACATAGAATAAATACTGACACACACTTGCAGACACTCACAGTTTAGTTGTGCGTAATGAGACCATCTTATACAACGTTCAGACACGCACAAGCTCCTGCTAGTGTCTGTTCTCCATAATTCATGTCTCTCGCCTGCAGGAGTGTCTCTTAAGGAAATGAGGACAGATGAATAAAGTCTTCAGATAGAGAGGCTGTTAGTACATTTGTGGGCAGTGAGGTAGCCTTCTGGATAGAAAGGCCGCCCACTGACAGAGGAGTCACTTGTTTGACCCCCAGTGTGTGTTCTTCCTCAGCAGTGACTGCATGTGTTCTGTCTGCAGGAAATGTCCTTCATCAACAGACTGTAAACTCTATTCTTGCTATTGTTGTGTGTTGTAATGGCCACATCAGCTAAATGTCTGAAACCAAGCCAGTATGAAAATTGGCACATTAATGTCCTCCACAAGATGAATTGGTGATCTTCTGACTTTTTGTCTTGCATCATTAATAGGTCAAAAATGTAATTTGTCTAATACTTTGGTTTATAATTAAATGCCTGCAAGATGGGAAGTGACAGTCACATCAGCCTCAGCAGTGCTAATTACCAAATGTTAGCATGCTAACACACTAAACTAGATGGCAACCATGGTAATTATTACACATGTTAAACATTAGTATGTTAGCTTAATTATTGTAAGCATGTTTCCATGCTGGGTTTAGCATTTTACTCAAGTACAATTTCACAGAGCCACTAGCAGGGCTTTAGACTCTCATCTCTTGCTCTCTCTCCTCTCTTGTTTTCTGCCCCATGGCCTGACTTTCCACCAAATCTGCAGTTTTCACATCTCCTGCAAACAGACAGACCAAAAAAAAAAGGAACCAAAAGCATCCTTCATGCATGTCAAGTATTTTTTTAATATCCAATTGGTAAGACACAGTCTGATATCATGTAAATTATTCTTCAGACTGAAACTTCGAAATGAGAAAATTAGACATGTAGTCTGGCTCCATTATGCTTAATGAAAGAACAGGTTTGGCCTAATTTACATTTTCACCCTAAGTTAAGCACCTTCACTTCTTTACCCCTATCTGAATTTACCATTGTAACTGCTGTAAGTCAATTTGTCCTGGCATATCCTTTAGAGAGGCTCCAAGCCGAAGCAGTGATAATTACTTAAAACCATTCCATTTGATATCTCAGACACTTTTCCGATGGCTCCAGGCGGAGCTCCTGTCTGAATGCTGAGGTACATCAATGCATCCGCGAGTGGAGGAGCATTTTAAATTGATTCGGTTTGAGCAGCGGAAACAGACGCCATTGCCACTTGCAGGTCAGCTTTTGTATAGTTTAGAATAAAAGAAAGTCCAATGTTCCCCCTTTAATTGTACAGGCCACCAGGCCAATGGGAACCCCCACTAAGCCAAAAAAATGATCTTTTTAATGCCAAAAATAACGCCAAATATCCATTCATTCAGAAATCAATAGCGTCAAAGAGCCTCTGTACAGCTCTGTTCCAAAACGTGGGTCAACCTCTGTGTCGTTGCCTGGAAAACTCTTGGTAGCGTATCTCCTTTAAGGAACAGGGCAGTGTGTAATGTGTGTGCATATCGAGTGCGTGGTTGAGCGAGTAACTGTGAATGCGAGCGGAGCAGAGGAAAAGGTTAGTAGTAAGTTGTCAATCTGGCAGTAAACGTTCAGTACAGGCTACAGTGTTTCACTCAATAAATGCTGCAGCTTCTCAAGACCAAGAAAAGTCTTGTCTATTGTTTCCCCAACAGCTGGAAAAGTGAAGGGGGTTAGCCCCGAAGTTAGCAGCAATGGGTTATCCTAACCTGACCAGGCTCACTTTAAGTGGACTGACCTTTAAGGTGGACCAGCTATTCTCATTTTAGTGTCAATCTCAGCCACTTCTGGACAGAGAACGGTTTATGTTCAATGATCAGTTATGTAAAATTAAATCTTCTGCTGCTTGTCAAGGGTTAGTACCAATTCATTCTTTCATACCCAGCTCTATTAATAATGTGACATGAGAGCTGATTGTACATGCTTTATGAAACATGAATGATGAATGCAGCTGTTCCCAGGTGTACAATATGAAAGAGAGAAATCTATTTATATTTAGATGCAAGGATTTAAGCGGAATGTGTCTAACTCGAGCAGAGATTGAGCTCTGAATCGGCCTTCACCGCTCTTACTTTTGCTTTCTCTCACTCTGAGTAAATGCCGGTGAAAGACGTCGGGCATCTGTGTCCGGGAGGAGGCGTCGTAAATTACAGCTGCTGAGAGATATGGCGTTCAATACAGGAGATATGAGAGGGAGGAGAGGAGCTATAGGAGGCAGGTTTGATTAATGAGCTGGTGTGAAGGAACGAGTGGGGGGTAGATTGATCCATGGCCCCACCAGCCATCTTGACAGTCTTTTTCTTTTTGAACAATTTCAAGTAATTCAGTGTTGACTACTGTGTAATTAGGACATTGTATATCCCCTTTTAACACTTTGTTGCAACAGTTTGCAGTGTTGTTTCACAGCAAGGAAGTCCAAAAATCTCAGGTTCCTACGGTGTGAAGTTGGAGTTTTCGTTACATGTTTTTGTGGATTTCTGCCCACACCAACAGATACTGTATGTACTTTGCTGTATGTAACACCCACAGCATTTATTAATAAATATCACTGAATTATAAAAGCCCTTTTCGATTTCTTCAAGATTCCAGGAACCTTAGCGTGTACTTCGAATCGAGTCAGGTACATTTCAATAGCCCAATATTACATACCATTTCTCAGAGGGCTTTACAGGCCCACAATGGCTCAGATTTCCAACCAAGCCTGACCTCAAGACAAAGAAAAACTTCTCTAAAATATCTCTTAAAGTAAAAATAAGAAAGCACTGTTGGAAACTTTTTAAAAGGCACCCGCAGCAACAGTACTAAAGTACCAATCCAATATAAGACTCAATAAAAAGTCCAATAAACAAGTACAATTCTGAAAATTCTTCACCAATTTCTTTCCTTTTTGTCTCACCTTTCATTTTTCCTTTACACCAGTTAACGTCGCCTGTGCAACATAAATACAAACATTAGTAAATTACAAAGACTATGATGAGTCTGGTGGATGTCACATGCAAAAATGATTTTATGTCTCAAACAAATGTGGTCGTTTTAAAACCATTAGCGGTCTATGTTTCTTCAGATGTTGCTGAAACACAAGCCACCAAATTCTGGGACTATTTGCTTGTGGTGGCAATGGAACAGTGGATTCATGGATGTAATGGATGTTTGTCAGAACAACCCTGTTAGGGCTACAACTAACAAAAACTCTCCATTTTATTATTTTCTAACTCAACGTAACATTCGTCATTGTGCGTACATCTCAGACTCTGCAGTATTTGTTGACTAGAACTCTTACATTGTTGTTTTGTACGATAAAAAAAAAATTACAAGTGTGTTTTGAACCTTTTGTCTTCAGTGACACAGTGATAACAGTTATGTATATTATCCACCCTGTTATTTGTAGAAAGCCAGCATAGATCTCTCTCTGTGTTCACCTTAAAATGATAAATGGCAATAGTCTAGAAATATCAGGGACTTGTAGGCATTATGATACATACCTTAAGGAGTGCTTTCTCTAAGTGTGATGAAAGGATGGACTCAACAGCAGAAAATAGTGAAAAGAAATTGCAAGGTGGTTAGTGTTTATACCGACCTGTTAATCACTACATTTTGACTCTTCTCATGCTTTCACTGTCGGTCACATTGTGTTATTTGTATTTTATACGCATGCCCTATCCTGCAGTGATGTATGCATACGTGTGTGTGTGTTTCTGCAGGTGGTTTGTGGCATTTATTCAAATTACAGAGAGATACAGAGAGTGAGAGATGGATTGGGGAATGGGAGGATTAGTGGAGATGACTTGGGCAGAGCATTGTGGATGTTTCCCTCTAGCTAATCCCTGTGATTGATGACTTGCCTCCATTAAGTCTCTGTGTTGTGGCCTTGTCAATTACTCATTAATCCTTCTAAGTGTTTACTTCATTTGGGGCCTAAACTGCGTCTCTGTGTCCAACAAATGTGCATGTGCATGCTCACACACGTGGCAAAACAGTACACACAAATACTCAGTATACAGTGCAGTCAGAACATACTAGAACGACATGGACGATATTTTGTCCCAGAAATAATTGTGATAAACAATATTATTGTCATTTTAAGACCATTTCATTTTATGCCACTGATATAATGATAATATAATAGCATAATAATGCAAGTACACCCTTTCAAAGAGCAATGAACTTTTAAGTCTTATGAATATTCAGACATTGGGATTGGAATGTGAAACAAGTCTTTCCCCTGATCTGATCAAGGTCAGTGAGGATTGCTTGCACATGGCTCCCACCTCAGACACGTAGTAGCTAATGTCCGGGCAGTAATGGCGGGCTTCTGTAAAAACATTATTTATGGTTAATGCCATATGAGCAGCACCGCTCACTTGTGCATTCCCCGCTTGCGACGTGAGCAGTGAGGAATGGCGGCGACTGCTTGGCCAGTGTGACATGAATAGCTTATCAGCCGCTAATTTGGAGTGTGGGAAATCTGCCCATGATGTGGAGGCTGAGGAAGAGCGGGCCTCATTCGCTGCCTTCCTCTTTTTTTAATTTTAACAGCAGGAGCAAAAACTGTATCAATCAAAATGCTGAAACTTTCTGGAAACAACCTGCTGAAACAGGTAAACAGATTATTTGACTCAAATAGACCACACACAATAAATAATGCTGTTTATTCTGGCGAAAATGTTGGTGACATTCTTATGTCCATGCATGTAAACACAGTGGGCAATATTGAGGCGAACATGATCAAGGTCATGTCCATATATGGCACGATATGTCAATATATCAACATGATAATGTCTGTGATTACATTATCGTATGATAAGTCGATAATGTAATTATCCTCACAGGTCTAGACATGTTCCTGAAGATGATTCATGTCTGCATGTTTTCAAGTTGTAAAAATAGGACACACTGGTCAATGTTAATTGACGGCCGCTATGCAATATGATAAAGGTGGTTAATTGCTCTGCAACAGTTGTACAGTGAATTGTTGTCATGACTAATATGTTGTCATAAAGGACAGAAATAAGAGAGAATAAGTTATTGTTATTTGGTTTCTTCAATTTTCTCAGTTTATAGCATTTAACTGCAGTAATTAAGGGCTAATTTGGTGAATTAAAGACATCAGTTATCATTTATTCACTTCAAAAATATTTCACCTGCTAAAATGTCCTTACACTGTGGGACTGTGTATAAAATGTTTAGTTTGGAGTCCTAAACGGTTCACCCAAAATGCATGTGAACACCCTCGAATGTGCTTAAAGCAAAACAGTCCACTGTGCTTTTTGAATTCAGTTTTGATCTGTATTTCCTTCTTTGAGCTCAATAAAATAGAACAAAAGAAACACATTGTTTTCCGAAAGTATTGTGACTCACTGTGCTGTGAAACCAGCACATTGCGGTTTTTACATGTCAGTGTGACACATGTAAACTCAACCCATGTGGAAACGAGCACATGTGATTCCCGCGTTTATTCTTTGACCTCGATCAGTGTCAGAGAAACACTCCATCGACAGGCTCACAGGCGCACTCGTTGCCGGTGACACGTTTCGCCCATAGGCGCAAACACATACGGCTGATAGATGGATCGGACTTTGAAAATTGTGCCAACGCTGCATCGATGGCTATGATCCATTCACACCGCTGACAGATCCGCTTGCCTCCCAGCCGCGCTCGGATTTCCAGCAAGCCATCAAACAAACGCATTCCAGTTTTGTTACAGCTCGCTTGCTCTCCAGAGCTTACCGGGCCTACCGTCACTGCTGGGTGTTGTAATTGGACAAACGCACTGTGGAAACCACAATGCAGCAGTGCCAGCAAAGAGTATCACTCCTTTTTAATCTCCTGACTGTCTTAACGCTAACAGGAGTACAAGAACGCCATCAGTGTTGTGTGTTGCAGTTTTGTTTTGTGTATATTTTTTATGTGTCACCAGCTCTTCCTGCTGTGTGTGTGTGTGTGTGGGAATGCTGCAAAGATATCTTGAGTTTGATCTTGTGGTTCGACACCATTGTTGTACGTTACTGAAGCCAAATTTTGCAAAAAAAAAAAGAGTGAGCCTGGTACAACTGAAAATGAACTGCCTTTTTTGTCTACTAAGGCATACTGTACATATCTGCTCTGTAAATCATTTGTCCTGTGTTCTCTTTTGAGAAAAAAAAAAACATGCCATGTTGTGGAGCACTTAGTTGATACAGGGATAAAATCATTCAGACGCAGCTTTTCCCAGATAATTGAGGTTTAACGTAAAAGTGTGTATCCTTATTGTGCATGCTTAAGTGTTCCACTGTGTTTAGCAAATGTCACGCTGCTTGCAAGCTTGTTTGCGTGGTAATTGGTTGGAATCAGGACAATGTGAATGTTACTCCCTTTACTTGATAACATTTTGCTACAGGATCTGAAAGTATGGATCAACACAGATATTTTTCCAGTCATCCACATTCTTGAAGAGCATGTGATATACTGAAACTGTACATATTTTAAATATAAAGTTTAGGTATTGTGCTTGCAGTAGACGTGAATTCATGACATTAGATTTTTCTCATAAATATCACCTCTGTGTGTGTGTGTGTGTGTGTGTGTGTGTGTGTGTGTGTGTGTGTGTTTATAAACTAGATCCCTGGTGCTCGACTGATCCTTTCTGACAGCACTAAATGAACAGGTGAAAGGCAATTTACCTGGTCGTTTTTTGGTGTCTTGTTCTTCGTATGTCTGTATCAGTTTCTTACATCAGATCTGTGTGTTTTCAGGTCGGTGTGTTTGTTGTTGTGTTTGTTGGTGTGTGTGTGTGACTGGACTGTGTGCTCAGATCACTTGCTTTGATTCACTTGAATTCACTTGTGCGTTATGAGTGTTCATGACAACTTATTAAGTGTGTGCAATCGGCAGGAACAATTAGCACTGAGTGGTTTCAACTCTGCAGCCAAATCATCTGACAGCACCACAGAAGAAATGCTTTTAGCCGACGACTGATGGACTCTTTTTCTTTTTCTGTCATAAATCCACCTATCTGAAACAAAACCTTATCCAAACCCTCATGAAAGCAGAGACTTTTTTTGTTTTAGTATAGGACATCAGGTAGAGCACTGGGGGTTTAATTACATTTGGGGCCTTGTGTTGCCAACTTAGCAATGTTTTCATTAGATTTGGTGACTTTTAAGACACATTATCAGTTTTTTAGAAATGTTTTTAATGAAATGAAAGAACTTTTGCCAGTAGAGGATTTGGGGACATTTATTGACTACTTTCCCTTGAACAAAGTTTCCAATACTCCTCAGTGAAGCTGCACTTTTCTCGCTGTGAAAAAACTTGAATATATGTGTAGGCTAGTGTCCTATAATGTCCAGACACTCTCCATTGTTTGCAATGGAACTTGTTTCTAAATGTTGTGCTGTGTATATGGCTGTTATACATCACCTAGTCTTTACACTAGCAGAGGGCATAGACTGCCTTCATATAACTGATTTGATGGCCTGGGGAGTGTATTGTCCGTTAAGAAAACCTCCTGTATGTTTTCACAGAATAAAATAATGCTCAGAATGTGTTAATCCCATTGAATAACTTGTTTTCATTGGTGGTAATATACCAGTGATAAAGCCTAACCTTCTAGCCAAACTGCTCTTTCATCAATAACTGTAACAGCAGCGTTGTTCGTCCACTCGTGCACCACTGCGCCCGACTTTATCGTCTGACCTCACATTTCATAATAATCTCTTTATTATTTATGTATCTCTGGCAGGTGTGGCGATGCACCACAAAGGGGCTGATGTCAGGGGAACACCGCTAACACATTCTGATATTCAAATAGTTGTGTAGTCATGTCACACTTATGCAAATTGACACACATTATCATCTAATGATTTCTGATGACTTTTGGAGATTAAACTACTCCACTGATAAGAGTTAACAACACCGTTGGGCCATTTAATACATCCTCTTTATATAACCAAGTTTATGGTTTAATCCCTCACGTCTTATACTGTAGCTCTAAACCTTCTACAGTACACAGCATGTGACGTACATTTATGAGTGATGGAATTGGATGGCCTCTACCGCCGGGCTTTGTGCAGTCAGCTTTTGTGTATAAAATGGATTGCCTGGACTCTCATGAGAGCATATTGTTTTTTCCGCAGCATCGTCTGAAAGCAGTTTACCTGCCGTTGCCATTTCCCATTACGCTCTGCTATATTTTCCATTATTTCCCCAGCGCTGTTTGTTCTGCTTGCGAGCAGAGCCGAGGTTCATCAGCCCGGTGTCATAATCAGCACTTTTCCTCCAGGGATGACGCATTAGGACCACTGTACCACGGCTGCTTCGTCGATTACCACTGTTTCTTATTCACAGGACAGAGCAACCTGTTAAACCCGCTGCCCTTCCTCCATCGCCTCCATTACCCTCCATCTTTCCTTTTTCTCCTTGTCTGTCATGTTGCCCTGACTCCCTGCGCTCTTGCTTCCCATTGCATCTAAACACTGCTCATTTTGACTTCTTCCTTCATTTCCTCTAAATGCAGTTAAATTTCTCAGACCAGCACACACCATCATGGAGCCTGTTTGGAATAATCAATCAAAGTGATGCTCTGTAGCTGGTTGGGAAAGTGTCTAAGAGAGACGCCGGTGTCCATGGATCAAACAATCACCAAAATAAAGAACCACACCAGTAATCTCTCTCTAATATCTACGTGAGAATGTGGATGCTGCAATGCCATTAAAACTTTTTCAGTTCAATTTGTAAAGATCTATATCATCATCCTCCCACAGAAATTTCAATGCTGCTCTAAAACAACTAATTATAACTGTGGCCCAATTCCATAATAATAGTGTACAGTTTATCCTGCATACTTGTGTTTTCTTACATAAATTATACAGGTTTTTCTATTAGTATACAAGTTAATATATTTTACTGCTTTGTACCAACAGGAAGCCTTAATCAAACTGTGGCTTTGAAACAGCACCACCAATTAAACTTCCATATATAATACTTTAGTTTTTGTATTCTGAGATCTCCTTGAAGCTGTCTCATCACCTTCCACATTCACATTTTTTTTAACCTTATCTTCCCTCTTTGCTATATGTGCGATATGTTCAATCTGCAAATGATGCCATCCTGATTGCATTTCGTTTCGTTTTCGACCCCCTGGTGATGTCTGGTGGCTCAGAGACATGTGACACATGTCTTGTGCTGGTGATGTGTGTTGTTCCAACAAGGAGATGGGCTTTGTCAAAAATCTTGGCACCATAGTGTCAAAATCTTGACACAGTTTCAAAATCTTGACACAATAATAAAATCATGGAGACACGCAATTTGCTTTCTCGACTTCACGCTGTGGGTTTTTTGTGTGCCTCTCTCTTTCTCTCTCTCTTTGAATAAAGGCTACTAGCAGCGTGTGTTGCAGAACTTATCTCCTCTATACTTTTATCTACAGTTCTGCATTGATGCGGTCCGTCAAGAGGGGAGGAGGTGAAAGAGGGAGGGAGTGATGACAGGCATTTTGGTCCAGTCAGTGATCTCCACTGCTGACAGGGTTTTGTTGTCACAGAATTGAAGTTATTATCTCTCAGCACAAATCAGGATCGTGAAATTGATTCAGCTAGATTGTCATGCTCAAGGAGACGTACCTCCTCTGAAATCCACAGCACGCTGACAAGTAATAATTTGAATTGTTGCTTGTAGCATAGGCATTTCAACAGATGCATTTAGTAGTTTTCTTGCAAGTATTGTAGGAAGAAGACAGATGAAAGAAGACTAATGTGAGGGTTAGATGTATTTGTGGCTCAATAAAGGAGAGAATGGAGGGATATTGTGTTCGGTAACAGCATTCACTTGGATTCCTGAGGGACACAGAGCTACCCCAAGAAGTCATTTCACCAACCTTGCATACAGAGTAAGCAGGAAATGACTACTGGAGATTCATCATGATGTAGCCTCTTAGATTTATTTTGCACTGCATTTTTCATTGAATACTTAAAAAACAGCATGAAACATGTATGTGTAGGTGTGGACAGTAGGCACATGTCCCTACCAATATTGTTGCTGAATTGTCCCTACTGATATTTTTACCGATCTCAAACAATCTAGCTGTTTTAACTGCACATAATGTTAATGGGAAGATCTCTGTAGAGTTGCCAGGTTTCTGTGTTTTCTGCAAAAAAGTGCGCTATTATGATAAAGAGTGAGAGAGCAGGATATGGGGGATACTCAACCTGATGATCTGGCAACCCTCAACTTCAAGCTGTGCACATTGTTGACTAGCAGCAGCCTGGCAGCGGCAGCAGCAGCAGCAGCAGCAGCAGCAGCAGCAGCAGCAGCAGCAGCAGCAGCAGCAGCAGCAGCAGCAGCAGCAGCAGCAGTAGTAGTGGAGTCGGTGAGGTGGAGAATCTGAAGAGGTTCATGTTTATAGTTTAAATGATCCAGATGTCACAGAATTGAAAACAACTTCACAGGATAAAACTAAGATCATTTGATATTATATTTAATTTCAGGCTTTAGGTGTTGTTAGTTAATTTGTGATTGTTGCTCAGACATGCTGTTTAATTAAACAACTTCATTACTGTTGGTGAAAAATCCTCCCAAATGCAACATCTAGTCCTTTTGAAAGAAGAACCAAAGTGTCAGTAACAGTCTTATTACTTAATTAATAAGAATGTTCTGTAATTAGTCCAAACATTAATCTTTGAAATTAGTGGGAGAAATATTTAGTATTTAATGCCTTATCTCCCCCTTTCCATGAGTGCATCAAGAGCAGAGTTATTATTGCATATGAACATTATTTATAAGCTAAATTAGCAATAGCTTGTCCAACTGATTCCTTTGTGACTGTCAGTCATCATTTCATTATTAATATCCTGTCAGCAGCAGCACAGAGACGCACAGACAGGTGAGCCGCAGCCTCTCAGGTGAGCTCTGATGTCGTAGTGAAAGATCTAGCCAGAAGTTCAGGATAATACAATTAAAAGTTTTGGAGATGATTTTAAAGATAGGTTTGAGCATCACTGATTCTGAATTATGAAACTCTTGAGTGGATAGAGTGATAGAGAGCAAGTACACATACACAATGATTTTGCCCATTCAACAAAAAATATCCCTACCAAAATTAAAGGGGCCATATTATCCCCTTTTTCCACAAGTTAACACAGTTCCCTGGGGTCTTAATAAAATGTCTCTGACTTTCTTTGGTTAAAATACCACAAGGATCAAGCATCACAGCAGCCTTCTCATCTGGTGTAAACAGCCCTGTTCAGAACAGCTGTTTTGAGTGCACCCCACTCTTTTTTGCGGGGTGTGCTAGCTACCATGGCAACTGTTGAGCATGAAACCCGGAGAAATATGGTTGCCAGAGAAAACAGCGGTGCCAATGAGCAGTGCAGCAAACACACCTTCTGTTACTCGCGCGACATTGACTGTGTCATTTGCATTTATTCGCCCCAAACTGCCAGCTAGTCCCCAACCAGCGCGGTGATGTTACTGAAGCTCAGCCTGAATGAACCCAAAATAAACTTAGATTTTGCTGTGGTCTAATTGAAATAAATGGATGCCGAAATAACTGCATCATGATGCCGATTTCTAAAAAGTCTGAATTCATGCTGTCAGGTCTGTCTGCAAGATGACAAGCAAACAACTTTTAAAATGCTTGTCTTCTCAATGGAGTTCAGATCAATCAGAGCCGTACTAACATTGTAGCTGTTCCATCCACACTCTAATGTCATCTAAAGGCATAAATATGGCAGCGGCGTTATTGTTTATACACACAGATATCTACTTTAAGATTATATAAACTCACCAGCATTTAAGATGTTTATTATTGATGACAGCAGCTGAGGCGGTGTGTGAGAAGCGAGTATGAAGATGAATCCACTTAATCCCAAAGGTTTAAAAAATAAACTCCTTCCACCGGTAAACTGCTCTGGATTAGAGAAGAATCGGGTGTTTATTCCTCCAGATGATGAGACAGCAGCAGCAACACAGGACTCTTCGGTTCTGCTCCCCGGCTCTCTCCTCTAGAGCTGGACGATGCTCAGCAGCCATCTGTCAGCTAGCAGCGGCTCTGTCCCTCGGTCCAGCCCTGCGATACGCACACATTTTACGCCCTTAGCCTAGCTTAGCTTAGTTTAGTTTAGCCAGGTCTTGGCTGACGTTTGTGAGAAAAACATGGCAGACCTCAGGAAATTTAGTAGTTGGAGACTCAGATAGAGGCATGGATGGGGGGGGGCAGTACAATTTCAATGAAGGCCCAAATGATGTAAGAGGGGGCATCAAATCTGAATGGCCTGTTGAATCACAAGAGTACAGAGCAAGCCAGCCCACACCAAACTGGCTGGGATGTTTTATTTCCAAGTTTGTGCATGAATAAGCACAGCAGAGACCCAAATATATACACACAAGCACTGAAAAAGTGTTTTTCATTATAAGGCCCCTTTAAAACCAAACCTATGCCCTTGTATGTATGAAACATTACATATGGGACATTACACAGCAGAAATACATAAGGCTGTACAATGCACCTGCAACAACAACAATAATAATAATAATAATATATTTAATTTGTACTGGACTTTTCATTCATAGTGAAAGTCAAGGTACACCAATAGTTAATATTTCTCTCAAACGTAACATTAATTCAAGCAATTGACAGCTATGAATATATTTAGCATAGAGAGAGTTTTAAATGGAGAGAGAACAAGGACATTTTCATCAAGTAGAAATGACAACACAATGTGTTTGTGGTTTTCAGGGATGTCAAGCGATGACTGATCACCTAAAATCAAATCAGTAAGCATTTAGGTTTGATTTTATCCAACAGAAGGTCAAGAATGTCCAGAATGTAGCTTGTATTTCAAGTCTCTCTGCAGTCTGAGCTGTGAGGGGTGCATTTTCATTTGAAGCATAGATTTAATCACGTTCAACATTAGTATTGTACATTAGTAAGTGTGCACCAAGTCACCCTTCGTGTTTGCTGGTTATTCATGTACAGGATGTCAAGGCAGCTGTGGTGATATCTTACCTATTTGCAGATGATGTTTTTTTTTTTTATCAGATTGTGATATCTGATGTTCCTTGGCTGCAGTAACGGAGGCTTTTTACTTTCCCAGAGTGGTGAGAAGAGAGCTCTAAACCTTTCGATTGGTTCTATCCCGCGACAGTGCTCATGAGATTTTGGTAAAGACTGAAGGAATGAGATTGCTGATAGAAGTGGCTGGAGATGGAGCTATAAATAGTTACTGGGTAAAAAGATGCCTTGCCTATGCATTCTATTGCAACTAAGGCCCCGACATGGAGGAATAATTTTGATTTGATATGTCTGTAGTCTATAACACACATTGATGGTCGCAAAATGAAGCCTTTCCATATAGAGACCTTTCCTGTGCTTTCAAAACTCATGAAGTGGTTGCTGCAGGAGTAAACTGTCTGTTTGTGATGTCAGTTTTGAAATCAGGAGTGTTCGTGATCATTTTTAGTCTGAAAACAGAGGTCCTCTTTGTGTTTCTGCTGCAGAAAGATGGTTTGAGCATTAAGACCTTCAGCCCTGTTCAGTCTGATTTCTCCAGACCACCGGGCACATGGGAATATATTGATCTGCGGAGGGATTGCACATACAGCAAGCTATCAGAAGGCAATGAGGCACAGCCAACAGCAATTTTCAGTAGAAATGTATTTGTTGTGTGTGTGTGTGTGTGTGTATGTAGGTAGGTGTTTGGTCATTTGGGGTTTGGATGGTGGAGAAGCATCGCAAAAATGGATTGTTTCTATGTAATCTTTAATTTTCTCCTAAATATCCCTTTCAGCCTTTTTATGTGTTGTGTCTCACTTCAATATTCACTGCTGCAACCACACGGTGTGTCTGGGCCCATGCATGTATGTGTGTGGGTGTATGCTATGGCTTTATAAAATAAGATAAAATTGATTGACATGTGGATTTGTGTGTACTCACATGTTCTGAGAATAGAAAAATGTTTTACTTGTGTTTAACGTGGGCTGAATCTCTCCTCTCCTCTCCTCTCCTCTCCTCTCCTCAGGTGCTGAAGGGCAGTAAAAAGCTTTGTCTTTCTGTACGTTCAGTCGGCCGGATTCCAGGCGGCTATGTCACCAACCATGTTTATACCTGGGTTGACCCTCAGGGTCGGAGTGTGTCCCCTCCTCCTGACCTGCCTGAGCATCGGAGTGCCACCCTGAGAAGAACTGACAGCCAGCGACGCAGCAACATGCAGCTACTGCAGGACGGAGATGAAAAGAAGGTGAGACAAAACATCAGGGTGCTGGAATAATGGAGCAGCTTGTGTTTCGCCTCCATTTTTTTTTTTTTTTGCACAACAGTCAGTTGCCCCCTCTTATGAATAATACTATCAGGAGAACACAAGCAAATATTCTACTTTTGGATAACATATCCACAGATTGTTTATGATTATAATTTATAAGTTTAAATCATTTATAGATGACTCCGATATTAACTAATAAATAATTTCATACACTCAAAACATTTGACATTCCTTACATCCATTATGCACTTATAACAGTTTCTGCTTGCAAAAAAAAAGTTGCTTACAACATATTACTTACATGTATAATTTCTCAAATTTCTTTTAAACTTTGAAAATAAACACTGGAAAAATAAAATCAAATATTCATGAAGAATGTAAAATGGTAAGAATAAATTAAGCCATGCTAAAGTAAGCAACGAAATCTAAAACAGTTTGATCCATTAATCATAAATATTGTAACAAACATCCTTAAAAAGTCATTTCCAGCTTTCTCTAAGGGCATCAACTAAAATTTTGCTTCTGTAACCGGCGTCATGCTGTGAAGCGGCCTCGGGACTGAGAAAAGAATGATAACTCTTCTGTTCACATTCAGCCTAGTTATGGACACTTCTTCACTTTCTGATGGAGTTCAACAAGTCCTTTTCGCTGTGCTCTGCCTTTGACTCTGATCTCCACTTGACTTAACTCTATCATGGAACTCCTCACACTCCAACTCTGTGACTGCAGGGCCTGGTTTTGTGCATGACTTCATAATATTTTTTTTAATATGAACTTGAAGGAAGGGAAAAGCAATCATACAACTTTAGCTTCAGTCATTGCAGTCCATGAATGAATCAGAGAATAAAGTGAACATGAACTCTTGTTGAACTTGAACATTGACATTAACCATTTGTTCACCTGACTGGGCAAACACACAAAACGCAGGCTATCATCAGTCCTCGCTTTTGATGTTTAATCTGGCAGTTCTTGAAACACTAAATTTCTCCCAATCTACCCACCAGAGCCACATTCTTTATATATTTGAGAAAAAAAGGTCATGCATTTGTAGAATCATGCTGCAATTATATCTGCAGAGCCCAGTTTTAATGGCTGTTAAAGAACTTAGAGGGTCGGCAAGTCACGTTATTATCCGCTCCCAACATGTCCAACCGGGGTGACTTTGAGAGCAGCTGGGAAGAGCAAAAGCAAATTATAATAGTAAGACACAGTAATGGACAAAAAATGATGGATGCAGATTTTTTTTTCAGAAACTTAAACAATAACAGTAATTGGACCTTCAGTCCCACAAAACTCCAGCCTGTCAACACCTGATGACCTGCAGGGAAGGAGCTGTCAGAGCTGTTTAAAAGATTTATTACACTAGAACTTTCAATTTTTCATCACTTGAAAGCCAGGCATTAATCTTGCCAGCTTCAGCTCCGTCAGTGCAGACTGTAATTAGTGCCATGCAGATAACATTTAGAAAATATTAATCTAGTGTCAAGTAAATAGTTTCAGCTCCTTGCTCCTGTTTAAAAAGAAATTAATATCCATTTCTGGGTTTGAGGTGGAGGAGCTGTCTGAAATTTTCAGGTGGTTGCTGTTCAATCTGAGAGAAAAATCTGTCATCTGAACATTTTCAGTCCACTTTCTGTTGGAACAGTTTCCAGGAGCTTTGTAGTTTAGGGGTGACTAAAACGCTGCGTTATATAGGACACAGTGTCAAAGGTCAAAACTGCTGCTCCTATTTCTTTCCTGTGCTTTATGTAGCAGTAGCAGTATGTCTCTGGTGTTTGGGGGGTAAATTGCTAGAAACAAGGCTAGCTCAGGTAGCTTTTTAGCATGTAGTAATTGGCTATCATGAGGGGAAACGTCCTGTTTAGCTGTTCAAACATGCAGTGTTAATTTCACTCAATATGAACAATACACTTCAGGTGATTAAATGTCTATCCCAAACAAAGGCTCTATGAATGCCACCACAGATTCCATTGCTTACAAATCAGAGACATTAGACCGCTGGGGCTCCTTTTTAGAGAGAAAGAGCATATTTCATTAATTCCATGATAACAGCTGATGCCAGGGAACACTATGAACTATAAGAGCTTCTATGTGCTGCCAATAACAGAAGGATGAGTCAGATAATTAAGACTATTTTTCTATGTCCTGCATAAATGTCACAGAGAACATGAATGCCTCCATATTCCCACTCAGCAAAGGTTGCTGGCTTACCTCCAATATGCAGATAGTTGTTATTAAAAGAGAAGAGCTGCAGTGCCATATGCACTGAATGAAAGCAAGATTTCAGTGCCAGATGCCAAACCTACACCAGCAGGAATATAAGAGGGATGAAATTGACATTGTTTAATAGAGATATTTGCACAGCTTGCAGTCGCCAGAGTGCAACTGATTCCCCCTTTTCAATCTTGGCAAGAGACAGCTGTATTAGGATCACACCAAGTAATCAAAGCCTCATTGTGCTGGAGAAAAAACTCAATTTAAAGTTTGGCACTGCTAAGCTACCGCTAAACCTTTCCCAGTGGGCAGTATAAACTTAAATGTGGTCTCTTTTCTTTCCAAATGTATATTCTGAGGTGAGCTCATCCAAACAGCCAATAGCGAATGATAAATGAAGTACAAGACAAAGATGTTTTTTTACTTTTGATGTTAAGGTTGGGTAGGCACCTTTAAATGTCATTAAGAAGTATTGTGCAGTGCTTCATGGCAATTATAGTACTGTATAGGTATCAGTGCAGGTGAGAGAGGGGAACGTTTCAACTCTTAAGTTGAGGTGTGTGTGTTCCAGGTAAAGAATTAGAAATCATCAACCTGTAATGTTGTGTGCAATGAACACATATAGTATGAGAAGATTACCAAATTACCTAAAGCTAAAAGCTCAAGGGCCAAAACACCTATAGCTGCAGAGTTAAGGGACACCTCTGAGGAACTGACTGAACAAAGCATATCATACCTGCCATCACTACCAGTGGGATAGAATCAAACAAATCAACCCTTCATCAAACCCTACAGTTTCCCAAACAGACTGCAGAAAGGGTCAAACCAGTCAAAGGTTTCATAGATCAATGTATGTGACAGCAGCCTGGAGGTCAACTTATTACATTATGAGAGCCAATATGACCCTTGATAAAACTAGCATGATCACAGCAAATAATACAATCTAAAGATCTATAAATGTTAGTAATTTAGTACTAAAATAAGTTAATCAAGTCAATATAAAGATTAGTTTTAACACAGAATTTGAAAATATTAACAGATTGATCGGCTTTCACATTGTTAAATAAATTGCAATGGAAATGAAACCATTAGAGCTAACAAACTGTGTACGTGTTGAAGCTGAAGATCTCCAAAATGTAAGAATTGTGATGTGATGCCTCTCGGTCCAGGTCCTCGTCTGCATGCCGAGTGCTGTTGCTCTAGTCCTACCTCCTGCTTGTTGGACTCACTGTCATTGAGATGTGTCAGGTCCACTCTACCGTTAAATGCATCACATCTTGATTTGTGAAGTTATGTCTGATGTGTGCAGAATGCAGAAGAATAGGAGTGGGAGGTTGCATTGATCTGTGTTGTTTGGTTATATCTTCACCGCTTAATCATAACTTTGCAGATACTGAGAGTGAAGTTGACTTTTTGTTTGATTCAGGCATTGCCACCTAAGCTAAATTTTTAATTGCCATCTTTCATTGACATGCTGCACATGCTGTACATGACAACATGAAAACTTGTTCTGCTTTAAAACAAGTGAAATAATCTGGCGTTGCTGTCCACCTGTGTCCACATAATTTATTAGAATTTCATTTAATTCAAGACGTTTGTTTAAAGAGGTTGAATTTTAAACCAGTAAACTCATTTTGCTCTAATTTCTGTCGTTTTTCCAGGTCAGAAATGACTGACTAAATACAGTAAAAGATTAAATTACTTTTTTAAATAGACAGTATTACAAATGCAGTAAGTAGATTAATCATTTTGGTACAGTCATGTATTTCCTGTAGGTATAATTAACTCTCTGCACCAGTATGTTAATAGCAGAGATATCTTGTAACTATCCAATATTTTCAGTTGGTGGATTATTCCTTCAAACAGCATCAGATATTGTCCGCACTGCTTATCAGGGGGAGTGGTACAGACGAGCCCTGTAAATAAACCGATTGACCAATTCAAACAGTCATTCCTCCAATCAAAACAGATTCTGCCTCCTCATTACTGGCTCTGAGTCACCACATTGAAGTAGCTCCTGAAACTCTTTATTTTTGCCTGCAAATCCCGGCTCAGAGCAAAGCTGTCATTTCCTCTATGCATTGTGTTCCACATCCCTTTCATTGTGAACAGCCCGACACCGCAGGCAGATCTGGCAGCGCGTCAGGCGACACAATTGAGACTGCAAAATGCCATTTAAAATGTTGATATTTAAGAAGTGTCTGTTTCACACCGTTTCAGATATTTAACCCCTTGCTTCTGCCTTCTTTATCTATTTCTCTGTCCGTCTTTAATAGGTCAACTTGGTTCTGGACGACGGCCGGTCTCTGGGTCTAATGATCCGGGGGGGAGCTGAATATGCTTTGGGTATTTACATCACGGGAGTGGACCAGGGATCAGCAGCAGAGTGTGGAGGACTCAAGGTATCACTTCAATCTATCTTTTCACTCGCTGTCTCCCACACACTCTCACTTTGAAGATGGATAAGGATAGATAAGGATTTAGTTATTGGCATGATTTGCTCTTTGTTGGTGTGCTTGCAGGGGAATGCACACTCTAGCTCTCTTCCATAATTGGCCTATTATTCCTCTTTTTCTGAGGCATCTCACACAGTTTTGGTGCCAAATACATGTATGATATATCAAAATATGAGTCTCATTATATTACTTTTGGTTGCATGTCATCTTATAACTTTTGCAAAATTAGCATAAATCTTGTTTTTTTTCAGGACCATTTAGATTGTCATATGCCCTTAATACCCTATCAACCTATCAAGGCTTGCATAGAACAAACAGCAACATCCTAGCAGCCGCTAAGCAACTGCATCAAACACACAAAGAAACCACAGAGGAACCCCCTACAGGTCACTTCAAAAACAACCAAACACAATGAGCTACTACTCCAAACCCCTCTGCTTCCACTCTCTAATTCTCTAGCAGTCACCTAGTAACATCCCAGTAACATCCCCTAGTTACCACCTTTCAACATATTGTCAACTAACTACCATGTTATTAGCAATAAAATAGGAGCTTTTAAACTAATTCAGCATGCATTATAATTTTTTATTTTACAAAAGTATTGTTTCCTGACAAGAAAATCTTTCCTTTCATCTGCTCTCCTTATAAGGAAGTCAGGTTCAAGTACAGAGCATGCAATGAATTAAAAGTGCCAAACAGCCATCGGTGTTCAGGGTGTATTAGCACTGGATCTATCCATGATTAGATCTCTCCAACCGGTGGGACAGCCCTTAGTCTTAGTTGGATCAGATTTGCACTTCACGCCTACTGTTTGTTCTGTCTAGAATACAGACATCTCAGACTGGTAGTGAAATTTCCTGTTTCCTGATTCTGTCACAGTGACATGACAACAGAGGGAAAGTTATTCCGATATGCCACTTTCTTTGATGTATACACTCACATTTCCTACTACTTTAGGCTATTCTTTGCCAACCTGCTGTTCCTCTTTTTCTTCGCCATATGGGATGCCAAAAATAATTGCTTTAAGGGGTTTGAACAAATTAGAAAGTAACATATGCTATTTTCTTTGATACGCTGTGCTGTGACTCTACTCCCTACATTTTTGCAAGTTTATTTGTATTGATATTTTCAGACAAAAGGAGTGGGTTGACATAGGTAACATTATTGTTGTCTCTTTCAGTGACATATGTAATGGGTTACATCATAGACACATACAGTACATTTCAGTTTTTCCAGTATTTTACATATTAATCATATTAAAGTTTTAATGTAAGGGTCAGTTTCTCCATATACAATAGCTGTCAATACTATATAATAGATAAAAATAATGTAAAATAATGTTGAAGTAAAACAGCTCAGAGATGACCACTTAAAACTGAGATTTTTATCAACTTCACCTCTGTGACAAATGCTTTTATTCCTTGTGAGAGTTGGTGGCAAGGAAAGGAATGAATGAATGATTTAATGAATGAATGAGTGAGTGAATGAATGAATGACTTTCATAACATGAGTAATTAACCGGGAAGGTATTTTGGCATGGGGGTGTTATTAGACATTGTAACAAAATCACAGTCTTTGAAAAACAATTTATTTCAGTGCCCTTTAGGGAAAGAAAAACTCAATAGCTCTCCACACAAAACCTCTTCTGTTGTTGTTTAAATGATAACATTAAGGCAATAGCAAACACAACTTTTTAGTTCACTAACATACATGTTAACACATCTCACATATACTGTAGAGGCTTGTTTCAAATTGCAGGTGCAGGATAGATGTACGTATTAGACATTTTTAGGCAGTAAAGTATCCATCCTTAGAGTGCACTGCTTTGTCTGGTTTGCTTACATACGTGTGTTTGTCATGGTGACATGGCAACAGAAGGAGAGTGAGGATGTCTCCCCGAGCTCCTCATCTCATGCCTGTTAGTTATCAGCACGTCAACCAGCCAATTACACAGATACCTATTAGAAGGCCCACACAGGTGCACACACACTGAGCACAGCATCTTGATGTGGAGTGTTGTTAGCGACTAGAAAGGCATCTTATTAAAAAGGATGGAAAGAAAACACAGGAGGTAGAAAAGGCTTTAATATCCTGTGATATGACATGTGCTTGTCTTGCCTTTTTTCTGTTTCTGCTCTTCTGCTGTTTTTTTTTTCCCCCCCGCAAGTTCTTTTCTTTATTTCATATGTATGAACTATTTAACACTGCTTCTTATGCTGAGCTGCGGTGTGCTTTTGAGGAATGTGTTTCGGAAAGTGTCAAACCTGAGTCTTTAGAGCTTAGACACCCCCACCTCCCCCCTCACCCCTCCTTTTCTGTTTTGGTGCCTCGTAGCTCGGTATTTGATGTGGAATTTCATCATTTGTAAACACTGGAAAAAAAAATACAAGGTAATGCAGCTTCCAGTGCAAGAAAGCATATCCAAACAGGCCAGTGTTCAGTGTAAGAAGCGAAGATTTAAATAGAGCACATTTTCCTGTCTGGTGTGATGTGTTTCAGCAATGCTTTTGTTGATTTGGTGAGATGCTTCGGTACACACCTGGCTTTACCCGCAGGGCCAGATGCTGTTCACTGTCTCAACAGAATGAGAGGGAGGTTTGAGAGAGAGAAGGAGAGAGAGCGCAGACGTTGACAACTTCCCACATTCGGGCAGAGACATATTTTGTACTTAGTGTGCACACACTCACTCAGGTAGGCAGGAAATAGGTGAGAGAGACATAAATATTGAATAATAATACTCAGAAAAATCTCAGGTCATGGTATTTAACGTCTAGCTGAACTGTCCATTAATATGGATCTGGAGTATACCTGTAGAATATCTCTAAGGAGCTAATTATTCAAAATAACTCTCCCTGTTGACATCAGCAGCGAAGGTGTTTAACTGGTGTTTCTGGCATTGTTTGCGCCCCAAGACAAGATCATTAAACAATGTGTCTTGTAAACAATGTTCTTCCGGATATTTAGAAAATACACAGGACTTGATATTTAGTGGATGTGAATATAAGCAATTGTATTCAGTAAAATCCTCTATGAAGTTGTTGTTGGCAACCTCAGTCAAGCTATTGATTCCCACTTTGGCCTTCTCGGTTGATGTTGGCGTGGTGATTGTTGTGCTTTGTTATTCTACAGTACCTGTTAATGAGAAATAATTGCATGCAAGTGGAAGAGATGGCTGCATATTATTTTGCAATTACTTCAATGTAAAATGGAAAGAACATTTAAGGGAATGTAATTAAGTTTCAAGCCGTCAGTTTGCCTTGTTACTGAAATAGTCAGTTGGGAATTTGGAGAACAGAACCGACCCTGTTTAATCAGCTGTATTTTCTAATCAAAACTAGATTTTTGGAAAATGTGTACAACATTAAAGTGATGTCAGTGTTGATTAATTCATGCCTTGTTGTCAGTGTTTTTATATCTGCATTAAATGGCAACACTGATAACATTTGGACGATGAGCCTCTTGCTGCACGGTGGTCTATAGTGTTTGATCATCCTGAGCTATGCGGCTTGTGTGCAGTCGGATCCCTGCATGGTCATACATTCTTTAACAAAATTAGCATTAACCCAGTACTGTGGCACCAAAGCCTACTTGAGCCTGCATCCTCACCAGACAGTGAAACAAGTGAGTAACATCAATATGTTAACATCCTCACAATGACAATGCTAACATGCAGATGTTAATCAGGTTCAATTTTTTACCATGTTCACCAAAGTGGTGGACTGACTGAATGACCAACTCTCCAACAGAGCCATTCAGGCTAAAAATATCACATATTACACCTTCATTGAGACTTATTTTAAAGCAGAAACTTTTCAAATAAGGTACAGTGCTGCATCTCATCAAGCTGATGGATGTCTGGACATAATCTTGTCAAAACAAAATAGGTACCATGTGTTCTTTTAAAATCCTGAAAAAGACATTTGATTTGCTGTGAGGCAGAAAACTAGCTCTGAAATGTTTTGTCGAATAATCAATTACTCAATTTTTGACTAGATATGTTTTTGTTTGAAAGTATAAGAAATATATAAGGAGTATAAAGAGCATATGACACCTCCTGAACCTTTCTAGCTGAGCTTCATGAACAGGAGGAATGGCTCGTGTACAGGTTTTACTTTGCAGTTAAGACTTTGACATTGTAATAACCTGAGAATAAATAAATGTGATAATTATTCACCTTCAATATAAATGACTTTTTTCATATTCTTAAGTTAACTTTTTTCTTATCACAAAAAGAGCCAAGAAGCTGAGCCTGAATTTATGTGTTCTTTGTGAGATAGCTCAGAGGGCACCGTTGTGCACCCTGAATAGTGTCAGGGCAGAGACTCATACAGGCTTAAGACGTCTCTGATTGTCAGTCCTCAGTGGGAGAAGACGTTTCCTAACCCTACAGTAGACTGTCTTCACACTCTGCTTCTTGGTTTTCATCTAGCTTGGATGATTATGGTAGATGGCTTATATGGCTTCAAGGCTTCTGTGATCATCACACTGCCAAGATGCCACTGCCTCGATCTTCAGTCTCAGAGAAAATGTTACTTCATCGCTTTGCTTGCCTGCCGCTTCCCCTTTCAACAGGAAGCCTCATAAAACCTGTTTTTAAAATGTTATTTAATAGTATGTAGCAGTAATGTGGCTTTGTAGTGAGGAGGGATGTTAATGGATGTTGAAAATAATTGCAAAGACTGACCATCTTACCAATTAAGGTCCACATTCAGATGTGTGTGATAATGCATTTGAATATATGCATGTGTAAGTTTGGATGAATGCAGGCTGTAGTTATTTGTGTTGTTAAGTGACAGGACAGACTTTGACTAGTTACTAATTTCCCCCAAATTGCACCTCTTCCCACTCACCACACTCAAAAGGGGGAGAAAGGTCAACCCTGCCCAGTGCCCTTTTGTTGACATCTGCCTGGCTTGGTTTAATTTGATTAACGCAGAGGGAAAAAGGTCATGTCTATGGTGACGTCAACACAGTGACACACATAAAAGTAAGAGGAGAGGCAACTGGGCGCTATTGAAAGTCTGTAAGAAGTATTCAAGTGCTGCTATTTCATATTGTTGTAGGTTCATCAAGCATTTGGTAAATTCATAATTAAAGAGGTTTTGTTTAAGTCAGCAAGTAAGAATATATGTATTCAGACCCACTTTCTCATTGTTTGCCTTTTACTCAAATGTAAATACACACATATAAGCTGTGTACACACACAGGCTGTGTCTAAGTGAATAAAGAGAGCCCCAAACACGTAGATGGATTAAGGCCAAGTATTTTCAATTTGCACAGGGGTGATTTTCCATCCTCTCTGATGATAAAGCAATCCTGCTGAAAGAGCATAAAACAAATCAGGACAAAAAAGGGACTTGGCGAGCAACAAGGTGCAGGTGTGTGTGTGTGTTATTCTCTTTAACCACAATGAATAGCTGAAAAGGTCTTGCTTGCTTTAGCCATCTAGACAATGGAGAAACATTATTGCAGCTTAATGAGTTTCAACAATGTTTTAGTTACTGACAAAGTAAATGTCCTTGGTGTCCTCGGTGTGACCTGAAGATCATCAACATCTCCACGGATTGTCTGAATTTTTTGCACAGTAGTCAGAATACTAAAATGAAACTGAAATCTCATGGCTTCTTCTTAAAGAAAACTCCATACAAAATTAAAAACTCACACTCAAACAATATAACTTGGAGCACCTCAGGGTTTGATTGTAGGTCCTATATTTTTTCCAAAGTATTTCTATTTCAAAGTATCTCTGCTACACTACACTGCTACAAAAATCCTCATATTAAGTGTTTGATGTTGCAGCTGGTTTGAAAAACTAATTTAAAATATGGATTAGTACTATTTACAAATGTAATACAAACATTGGAGTCTCCCAACTAATGAAAAGATTTTAGACCAAAGAATAATTTTTGATCATATTTGATACTGACCAGCCTTTGATGCACTATTCTTTTACACAGTCAAAAAAACATTTCCAAACACAGCAAGCATGTTAAGCCACTGAAATGGTCAGGGGGAAATTCAGTTAGAGTCACTTTACTTCCAGTTCATAGGAAAAGATAAAAGGGTATAAAAACGAATCTAAAATAGCAACTTCTGGGTTGTCCTGGTGGCTCTGCCATAATGGTTTTAAATTGACCTGGATCCTTTTGTTGCTTTGTTACATTCCCTCTTGCCCATCTTTTCTGTCTCTTTTCACTGTGAGTGGTCCGATAAAGCAGACATTTTATAAATATAGTCTTTAAAAGAACATTTTTCCAAAAATGGCCTTGAGAGTCTGATGGTTCCCCAGATCATTTCTGGTGTATCTAGGATTGAGTGTCTGCATATCCTCTATTGCATGTGAAAATTTACTAGAGCTGCATTTCTGAGCTCCCATCAAAAGTAGTTATCCAATCTAAAAATCACAGGGATATATGAAAATGAACATGATGTTGAACAACTAGAAAACTTTCCCACCATTTATCTATCAAAATTAAGCCATTTTTATCCTTCATGTAGACTTTGTGCACCTCTTATTTGTTTTTTTACAACTGGCCTTCTTACCAACAGACTGAAAAAAAAATCTGTAATGCCTCAGGAATGAGTGCAACACTTTGGTGTTTATTTGGACAATTTTTATATTTAGTATATGTTTAAAACCAAATCATGGTTCAGCCGGTGGTTACTTGATAATATCAGAAATGAAAGACTGAAGATTTTGGTTTTGAAATGATCTCATGAACTCATATTAGTGCATCCTCAGATCCCTAAACAGGGACAGTGTCACAAACATGCAAAACTTAAATGGTTTAGCATGTTTAGCAAATTAACTACATGTATGTATTATATGAATCACATGACTGAGAATCTGTGACAACCTGAAAAAGATGAGCCCAACTCATTAACATAAGCATGAATAGATAACTGTATTGTTTTTGTTTTTCATATTGGCCAAGAGGCCACCATTTGATCTCATCACATTTAACTCAGTAGTTCCTCGTTTTCTGTGTAAATACCTGACTCATTGATTGTAGGAGGTTGAAGGTGATGTACAGACTGTGAGGTGCAACTGACTTAAAGGTTTTGAATCATATCAGGATCATCTATCACAGCAAAACCAGGGAAAAAAGATACACTTCATTTTCAGCATGTACTGTTATTGTTATTATTATTATTAACATGTGTGACTTTTTGCAGAGATCCAACTCTACCCCACAATGTTTTACTGTCCTTTGTGACAACACTTGCATACAACCACAGTACAGATTGATCAGTGTTAGTTTACAACATGGTAGCTGGTACTTGCAGGTGTTAAGTATTAGTGTGAAATACAGAGATATCTTGAGCAGTGACCACCACAGATTCAGTATCTCTTTGCTGTGTTATTGTCTTTTGAGACATATTAAATAACTCCTGATAAGAACAACGTAGACTAATATAATGTGGCCAAAGTAGAAGAGGAAAGATTTATTGTCCCTTGAGGGGAACTTCTTGGACTGAGTCTGCTGCTCTTGAAGAGAACATCAAAACAGGATTCAGCAGACATGGACAGAAATAATAAAATCCAAACAGCAGCATCAGTGTAAAACATACAGACAGTGCAGACATTCAGTGATTCAGTGTTACCTGCAGCGGTTTTTCTCCTTCATACCACAAATGATGTTTAATTTCAGTTTAATGAAAGGTTGAAATGAGGGCAGCTATTACAACAAACAAACTTTACACAATTAATAACATAAATCATTAACAGGATTGCACCCATGGTCTTTTTAATAGTTACGTTTCCATGAATCATTAACTATTTGCTGCATATTTGTCTCAACTCAAACTTTGGAACTGTGATCACCTTTAAATAGTTAAAAAATATGGACTATATGCCACATTCATCACTTGTTTTATCGGCGATATGTCAATAATTGAGCTTTACTTTGTAGTGTACAATCATGATATTCTTGGTAAAAGTGTCCGATTGGTCAACATTCACTTGACAGAACTTAAAAATAGGTGTTTCATTGTGAAGTGATAGAAAAATAATGGAACCAAGCAGACACCATTTCAGTCTATATTTTTATTTTTGATCAGGCATCTAGATTTAATACACATACTGTACACTGGATTATACATATGCATAGAAGAGACTATATACACACTGTATACTTAACATTAACGTTACAGTCTAAAACGCACATAATAACAGCCACTTTATACAAGCCGTCATAACTACATATATATACTGTACATGGCAGTATCTGGCAGGTTGGTTGAGAATAAGGAATGCTATATTAATCCGTGGTAAAGAGAATAACAAACCCTGCTGAGCATCAAGCCCCATGTGTTTGTGCACCAGCCCTCTCCAAGGACAGGCATTATCAACTAGCTGACTTTAGCTAAAAATAATTTATAACAGCACTACAGCCATTTGCTCGCAATGTCCTTGTGTTTGTATCTGTCCTTGTAAAATAAACATTTCATGAATTAATATTCATAAAAACAAGCTGATCTCCACACTGCCTATAGAAAATATCAAGGCCCTGTGCTTCAGTAGTACACACAGACTGCAGGTACACATACAGTAGAAACTCTACTTCTATGTGTCTGCTGTGAAATGTGAAATGGAGATGGGCTCTACATTAGACTATTTCTGGCTGCACAGCTGGAGAGCACTTCAGAAGCAAAGCAAGCCATTTATTTCCACTTATTATAGATATATGACACTGCGCCCACACCAATAGAAAAACCCTGCTGTGCTGGCAGAAAAGAGAAGACAGTTCCTTATTTCCTGCTTTAATAAACATGATATTCAAATACAAATGCACCAACAGCAGATCACACGGACAACGGAAAAGTGTGATTGCTACCCAGAGGCCCATTGATCAAAGTCTGGCCTGTTGACAGGCACCTGGACTTCCTCATTTTCCCAAATCACCAGGGACCATTGAGGAGTAAATAACAGTTGCTGCTCTTCACATAAAAACCATGCCAGTAGTTGCCCACTCTCTGCTTTTTAATTTTTTTTTTTCTTTTCTTCTCTCTCTTGATGTTAAAGTCTTTTCATTTTAAATGTTGTTTTGTTCTTCTTGCCTTTGTGTAATTTTGTGTAATTATATTTCAAGTTTTTAAACCCACAGTGTGGAACATATTCACATATAAATGAATGTCTGTTACATTCAAGCCCTCGCCAAACGAGTTCACAAAATGCTGATTGAGCCCATCAATGCCAGGCAAATCTGTCTGTATTTCAGAGTATACAGGATTTTCATTCTGGTGTTGGATTTGACACTTGCGCTGGCTGGATGGATGCATACTGCGCACACTCTATGGGCAGAGTATGCGCACCAGAGACTTCCGCTGGCCGAGTGGCTATCTTCCGATTAGCTCTCTGCTAACTTGAATGGGGATAAAATGATTTAATCGTGTGGCTCCTCTAGACTTTCCAAATGTTATTGGCAAATACTGATAGTGAAATTAGTCATTTTGCGGGGGTTGGGTGATGCTCAAAACAATTTATCCACCATTTTACAGCCGCAACAGTAGCAATGGAGTAGGCTATGGCGGAGCCTATGACGTAAGCACGTGTCAACAGTGTTTTTGTGATTACTCTTACTGCCAAAAGGGGGGAAGAAAAGAAGCAAAAACTGAAAAGTTATTGACACAATTTAAAGTCCCCCTCCACTTCACACAAAGTCTGTTTTGCTTATCGTTACTTCACTTGGATGTTTGAGCTTCTCTGTGCAGAGTGATGTATGTGCAGAATTTGACACTAGAAAGCTGTTTTCACATTCATCTGCTGAAGGGGGAAAGTTTCTCTGTGCTCACCTAAAATTTTTTCAAGTTTTAGACATACCAACATGATTTGTGACATCACAAGTAGTTTGAAAGCCACTTGTGGTCCAGAATGCAACTTACACAAGTGTGATGTGGAAGCTTGAAGCCTCCAGCGCTCAAACACTGAGAATGGACTTTACAGTGAAGAAGAAGACAACTAGTGTCCAGCAATTAAACTTTTGAGATAAAAATTTGCATTTTCATATATTCTGGATTTTTGAATGAGGGAGAAGGAATAATTAGTAATTTTAAGAATTTCTGATGAGGTAAAGGAGTAAACCTATCAGAAGTTATTATCCACTCAGTAAAGTACATCTTTTATATGTCTTAAAACATGTATGGAGCGGATCTTTAAATAAGGAGAAGTAAGGGGGAAAAAAAATCCCCAAAAAGAATGGCTGCCTCCCCATTAGAAAATAAACTATACATTTCACTTAGACAACATCACACTGTTCACACTTGCTGGTGATGAAGGGTTAACATGCTTACTGCAAAAAAAATATTGTTAGACTCTCATAACACAGAGTTTCACACTTACAGTACACCACACAGACAGTGTTAAAAGATATAAACAGGATGCTGACTCGCATGAAATGTTGGTTAGCCCATTGTCAGTGTTGGGGTTTAGAATTGAAGAAGTCAGCATCCTGTCTTCTGTCTTCTTTCCCTACAGCTAAACAATTGCTCTTACAACAATATCTCTTAAAAATAAGTTTATATACTGCTCATCTGCACTTGCAGATACAATATATTTTGGAGAAACTGAATTACGTTTGACTGCCTGGATGACGCTCACTGGCAAAGTTTTGTTTCAGTACAGGAATGTTGACTGTCTTATAATCAGGGAGAATCAGAGGGAGGAGGGTTGGGCACCTGTAATGGCACTGTTAGTTGCCAGAAGCAGAAAAAAATGGCTAACACAGACAGTGAACATTTTGTAGACACATTGAATAAAAAAGCTGAATCTTTATGTTGATAAAAACACGTCATCTGGGTGGCATTGTGTTTCTTACAAAACATATTAGCTGCTGCAAATGAGTTGTATCAAAACTTTTTTTTTTTTTTTTAAACTTCTGATGTTTTTTTGTTCTCTACAGTACACACTCACACATTTCTGCTCAGGCCAAGGGAGCAAACAGCAATACAGCCCATGTGTTTTGTGATGTGATGTGGCTCCTGTAGAGCTCTCTCAACATTATAAGTCGCCCCACTGAGCCAAATACTGTTGATTGTATGGTATCTGTTGGCACAGACTACTAAGTCACAGCAACTGCTCAGACATACAAATGGCAGACAGGACAAATAGAAAATAGTCTGGATTTTGAGAAGGTGCCGTTTATAAATGCAAACTGCTCGTTTGCTGTGAAAGTGACTGTTAAAGTGCTGTGATGGTCATGTTTGCCAACTGAACAGATATATATGCACATCTCACACTGAGACACACACACAGATGGAACAAATGCTTGCTCCTTTTCATTTCTCTTGTTTTTTTTGGTATTTTTGCAGTATACAGTGGGAACATGCATGTTTTTATGTTCATCTCAGAGGCAACATTTATTTAAAATATACACATTCTTAGCGTGAGTATATCCCCTTTGAGCCACATTCACTGCATGTTTTTAAATTCATGTTGATGAATATTTTATCTTCAAACAAGTGGATACTTTTGATCACCACACAATGCTGATGTGAGAAGGACAGAAAATCTAATACGGAGAAAAGAAGGCTGTGCACACCTAGTAGCAAGTATTTAATGATAAAGGAAAGCTATCAAGGCAAATGTTTGACTAAAGGAAACCCAGATCTTACTCCTCCTGAGATACACATATGGAAAATGCCTTTCATGATAGGCCTTTTTCACAGCAGACATTTTGATTTCTCACAGTGGAAAAAGCACAGGACTGGTGTTACTAATAACATTAACAATGGCCCTGTTCTATTCAAGTGTCTCAGTGAGTCATGACAGTGACATGCAAGAAATTGAAACTGGAAATGAAACTCAGACAGCTAAATGGAATTCAGTCATCATTCATCTTATTTTATAAGATGAGGTGCTTTTCCTACTGTGTCAAACTTTTTTTGTGAAAAAGGTCTTTTGTTGTTCCCAAATTCCACAGAATTGCTATACATACATAATAAACAAATAAACCCATACACACACACACATAAAATACAAAAAACTGAGGATAAAACAGGATAGGTGAAAACCAGTGAAATCTTGGTGAGTGTATAATATAGAGAATATTTTGTTATTTTGTTTGACAGTGTTTGACAATTTTTCTTCATCCTTTGTTATAAATCGATAAACCTTCAATACTCAAAAGTATTCAAAATTCATGATGGTGGTTTATCTGATTTGATAGTAACATCTCCCATCTGTAACATCAAACGAAACGCCCAACAGCTGTCATCGGATTTCGATTCTGACTCTTTTATTGTTGTCAGTTTTGGTTAATTTTGCTTTCAACAGACAGACATCCATTAAACTGTAACTATCCAGTTAATTTTTAAGAAAAGTTGTGATGTAGCTTTCGTTTATGAGAGCTGTACAGCAGTAGGTTGTCAGAGCTAGCTTGTCTGACCTGGTTAGCTTGACTTTTAGTCAAATCATTTAGTCACAGTAGCTCTCGGTGGCATAAAGTAGTTCGAGGTATCAAACTAGCTCTTTCAATCCCTCACCCTCTACCACACTGATTGGCAGCATATTGGTCTCAGTCATTCAGCACACCAACTGGGTGATGGCCTTAGACCACTGCTCATCACACTTCCCCCCCCCGGTAGCAGCGATGTGATCTTTGGCTGCAACGGCAAGCCATCCTCGGACTGCAGCCGGGTGCTTGTTCTTAATGTGGTACAGCATAGTGCTAGTACCATACCATATTGGCCCAGATTCTTCAGAAATTCCTGCAGATTAAGCTGGACTAACGAAACACTTTTAGGGCTGACTGACTAACACACATGTTATAAACAGACTTTGAGACACTCGCTAGCCCAGCAACATTAAGGCTATCAGCCAACATGCGTAACTGGTCAAAAATATTCTCAGTGGTTAACCAATTAATGGTTAACTGTTGACATCCCTAATTGTTACATTCTGATTGGTCCATGGAAATACCTGACATCACCTTTTTCTTACAGAGCCCCACCCACTCCACACCAGTCAGAAGAATCTCCTGTAGCATTATGTGGAACTCCATCACTTATAGCAAGGAGCTGATTCAGAAAGAAGATTTTCGGGGCCTAAATTAACCTCAACAGATGTTTCCAGAAAATACATATTTCTCACTGAATGTGATCAAACTGATTTGTTACAATTGATCACCACACTGTGTTGTGACTTATTCATACAATGAGAAACCTTGAAAGCTCTCAAATAATAGTTTATCAGACCAAGCAGCGAGTGTGACTAAACTGAGCTTTCAGCAGCACTTAGCTCACTGTTCAACTGAACGCGCGAGAAACCATAGAATAGAGAAGAATAGTGAACAGATGTTGTGAATTTATTGAAACAAGCAGGTAATTTGGCAGGTCACAGGTAAAAGACAGTGTGGTACAGTGAATAAGACCCTCAGGCCTGACAGAAAGCAGCTTATAGATCTCAAATTTCCTAGTCAAGGAGGACAAAATACTAACATTTCACTTATGTGTTTCAGCACAGGGCCTTCTTCAGAGCGTTTGAAGTATACAGGTTCAATTCGGTCATATCTACAAGGGCAGAGTTAATACACAGCGGGGAGTTGGACCCAATTATTTAGGAACTAATCACTTTTCTTATCCCATGGTTCTAGATACAAGGACCAATCATAAGTCTATAGTTAAATGTGATTTAAACCCCATTATATACAATATAAAACTTAACAAAACACTGTTTCTGGCCATCATTGATTCACTATTAAGAACATGCACTAGATGGCAATAAAGGGACATACATTTTACAAAAAGTCTTAACTTAAAAAGCATATTAAGCTGAAGTCATCATTAAGTCCATTTGGTGTCGTAGTGTTGAGTGTGTCTGTCTGGGCCAGTTTCTTCAGAACATCATCTCCTCTAGTAGGCATCATGACTTTCTCAGTCCCAAAGAATTTTAATGAAGAGGGTGAGCCGTGATTTGCTTCAGCATAATGTTTTGCAATTGCATAATCCATGTTGGCTGTACATATTGCAGTTTTGTGCTCCGATATTCGTGGTTTAGGGGGTCGTTAGGGTTGTCCAACGTAAGCTAGACCACAGGGATATATTAACATGTAAATCATATGAGTCGACTCACAGTTTATAAATTCCCGAATAAGAATTTTCCTTCAGGTATAGGGGTGATTGAACACTTTCGTATTTGTTTTATTGTTGTTGCCGACACAGTTACCACATCTATAAATGGCAGTTGTGGTCAGCCATATGGTATTGTTATGAGTCATATTTTTGTACATGACAATGTTTTTAACTGTGGGTGTTCTCCTGATTGTTCTGATTGTTCTGCTTGAAGCACATGCCATTGTCTCTTGAGTATCCCTTTTATTTGTGAAGCACTGACACACACACAATGATTATATTCAGTAGAGAAACAAGCCTGGCTTGGATTTTTTGTTTTTTGCGTATTAGATAGATCAGAGCGGGAGGTGGTATTGGCACGTTGCATGGCTTTCTGAATAGAGTTCGAGACATAGCCTCTTTCCTTGAACCTGGTAGCCATGATGATTTTTTCGCAGTGATATTCATCAAGATCTGAGCAGTTGTGTTTGAGCCTCAAAAACTGACCCACTGGGAAATTATCCTTTAGATGTTTGGGATAATTGCTAACAGCATGCAATATTCAATTGTGTTCCATGTCTTTTCGGTAGATAGAAGTGTGAATGGCTCCAGTTTCATCTTTGTATATGATTAGATCGAAATAATTGATTTTGTCAGTGCTTTGTTCACAGGTTAATTTCAGGAAACTTGAGCTGTTGTTAAGATATGACACAAAGTCCATCAATTCCCCTGCATCCTCTCCCAAAATAACAGGATGTCTTCAGTGTACTGTTTATATAGTTTATCTTTGAGTGATATGGATTGTTATTGGGATCATATATAACAGTTTCTTCCCTTTTTCCCACAATCAATCCAATCCACAGAGAGAACTGTTGCTGTCCCCGTTGCAGTCCCAGCTTGCTGGAGGTACCAGTTGGATTCATATTGTATATAGTTGCGACTCAGAACAAGGTGCAGTAGTTCTAATAGGAATGCATTTGGAAGACTTTGTGTTGTTTCTCTCTCGGGTAGGTAATAGGCAGCAGAGTTTAAAGCATTTTCATGGGGAATGCAATTTGGGCCGGTAAATCTTTCTCAAAGTCTTTCAAAAAGAAGTCAACATATTTTGATAATGGTTCAGTGACAGAGCCTCTTCCTGAGACTATTGGACTGAGAGGGGGCTATTTGGTATGTGTGGATTTTGTGAAGGCTATAAATAATGGGGGTGACTGGGTGCTGGTTATTCAGGGAGGGTTGTTTGTTTTTTTGTGATCCAGTTTGATTCAAATGCAACTTTCAGTAGATTGTCAATTTCAGATTTAAATTAATTCATAGGATTTCTCTCTAGCTTCCTGTAGGTGGGACTGAAAACTGAAACTTCTGAACTGAAAGTTCAAGCATTTTCTGATGATCGTATTAAGACTGGCCCAGAGAGAAATGTTTTGGATATACACACTCAACACTATGACACTAAATGAACTTCATGATGACTTCAGCTTAAAATGCTATTCAAGTTAGGACTATTTGTAATCTGTATGTCCCTTTACTGCCATCAAATGTTTGTTCTCTCACTCCTTACCTGGGAGTGAGAGATGCTTTGCTGAAACACAGTGAAAAACACAACGTTAGAGATCTTTTATGTAAATATGAGAAGTGTAAGCAGGGAAATAGACATCACCTGCAATAGTTGCGCACAAGCACGTGCTCACAACGCGTGAGCACCAGGATGTTGACTACAACTCATTTTACGGCCACAGGTGTCACTCATGAGAAGGAATTTCTGATTCCTACATACAGAACCACTATCTCTGCCCTTGTACATATGACCGAATTGAACATGTATACTTCAAACGCGCTGAAGAAGGCTCTGTGCCGAAACACTTTTCCATTGTGATGTGAGCCAAATAAACAAGTGAAGTGTTGGTATTTTGTCCTCCTTGACTGGGAAATTTGAGATGTGCTAGGCCTATATTTATATTTTTGGAACATGCTCACTGGATCTCGACTAAGAATCCCATTGTTGAAGCGCAACCTCCTTCTCCAATTCAGCTTACAGATCTCTCATGTGTAATTTATTCTGTGTATAATAGACTCTAAAAACAGTAGATCTAAAATAAGCATGATTTTTTATCCCTAAGTAGTGTCCTTGTGTGCTGTGTCCTTGTTTTTCTGCTTGTATTGGTCTTGTTTTTCCCACAGAATAAGGAAATCATCTTTGGGGAAAATGTTCTGTGGGCTGTTTTTATTCTTTGTTATCCTGGGAGGGCTACAGTTTACAGTTTCAGTTACCAGTGATAAGAAAACAACTTTCTTTGCCACAGTTTTAAGTGATCCAAGAAATGAATCCCTTGAAATGTTTAACAGGATTACAAGTCAAAATAGGTGATCAGCATCCTCGCCTGTGATCTAATTAGGTGAGGTCTAAACTCCTAAAACTCTCATTATGAATTTGGTTGAGGGTACTAGTCATGCTTCAAAATAAAAAAAAAATAGCTAAAATGCAGACTTCATTCACAGTCACGAATTTCTTTGAACAAATTAAGAGTTGAACCTTTAGTTGTTAGAATTGAAGGCCAAAACCTCCTCACTGCTGTTTCCAGACCTGCCTACTAGCTGTAATCTATTGTGGTGAGAAAATATATTTCTTTAAGGCATTGTGTTCATTTCAGGGAAGTTTTGAGAGACCAAGGTGACAGGTCTCCATGAACAATGCATGAAAACATTCAGAACTGCAGCTGGATATCTGCAAGGCTCAGAAAAGAATATTGGAATTTATATTATTCAATTTCAAAGCCTTATATAGTCTTGAGTACAGTTTGCATAGTAGAGGAGAGGTGTTTGTATGTGCTGACCTTTGTGTGAGACGTTCAAAGTCATGCATCCTATCTTCAAATACGTCAATATGGACAGTTGCCTTCATTGTCTAATTTTCTATTGATAATGTTAGTTTTACTTTAAATTCTGACGTAATGCAAAAGGTCATGAAAGATCTAAGTTTATTTAAACTGAACTAAAAGTTGAGCTTTCTGTGCTGAAATGATTAATGGTTAATCGATTATCTGATCCACAGAAACAATTTTGATCAATGTAATTTTGAAAGGGGGGGTGGGGGCCCTCCACCATAGCATTTTCAGATCCTAAGAGGATTTTATTTTTGAAACAGTGATGTCATCCTCTCAGTAGGATCAGATCAGAAAATACGTGTCGTTCTGAGGACATGAACCAACCAATTACACAGTGGAATCAGGGTGAACTCAGTGTGATTACTGTGTTCACACCTTCCCAAACAAATCGCACCAAGGGAAAAAACCAGACTAAAAAGTGCAGGTGTGAAAACACCCTTAGAGGAGGTGGTCTTGATCTGGTCCTAAACAAACTCTGGAGCAGTTTATTTGAGGTCGGTACGTGATCCAACTTTGATCTGACCCAACTACTAGGTGTACTCCGCAAGTTTGAGCGAAACAGCTCCCATAACCAAGTGCGATTTGCATACTGGGATCCTCCTTCAGGACCGTCTTCGTTTAAGTTCTTGCTCCCTCCTCAGACACATCTGAGCACGTGGCTTGTGGTGCTGCGTTTTGGCTCGCTTTGATTTTTCTGTGTGAAAAGGAGCCGAACCAAGGAAAACACACCAAGTTCACCAACTTATCCGCTCATTCTGACCAGAGTAAACAAACAGCCCTAACACATCACGGTGTGATGGAGTTATTATTTGATGCACTGTGGTTGTGCGGGTCATTAGCATGCTCGGGCAGGATCAGTCAGTCAGGCTTATACACTCAGATTTCACTCAGCGTGTCTCGCTACACAGCGCTTCACTGCTGTCAGAGTTGCATCATTAAGATGTTCTTTCTGCTCTGCAGATCTAGTTTTTTTTTGAAAGAGGAGCAGTGGTGAAAAGTGTTCCAAAGACATTTAACAATATGTAAACATGTAGTGTGGGTATCTTATTTCACTGTGTGTATAAATGTAGAGGTTGCACAGACTACAATAAACAACAGTAATCCCTGTGGTTTATGGAACAGAACTCCATCGTTTTCCACCTTAAAAGCCTCCTAAATATTTCATAATAAGGTTAGGGTTATTTATAAATATGGACCAACGAACATTATGGGGTAAACTGATTGAAATGGTTCCTTAAAAGACCAAAGTGAAGCCCTAAGTGGTGCTTATGCTCTGCAGTCTGCTTTTACATTAATGGGTAAGATGTCCCTATTTTGCATCTCTAAAAAATCAGATTTACTGTTTACCTTTAAGGTGGGCTGAGTTTATATTAAGGGGTGTATTTGTGTATAGGGGTGGGCAATATGACCAAAATCTAAATTTAGATTTTTTCCTTTCTTTTTCAAAGTCACGACTAACATGTTTTACATTTTGTACAGAGCAGATGTGCTTAACAGTTAAGCAGGTGCAAAACAGATGTGAATCAACTATTTACATCCTGTTGAAAGTTTTCATGCTGGAGAAATTAAATCAAAGTTTGCATTCTGCACTTTTGGCAGCTTGTTTCACTTTTTGGTCAAACAATAATCAAAATATATCTAAAACTGTAAAAGGATTTATGTTTAGTATGTAAGTACATACTGTGTAATTCTTGAAGTATCATAGTTTGATTGTGTGACACAAGATTAACAGAGATAACTGTTTATACTTTTAAATAACCTTTAAAAGGTTTACAGCTGACACACGTGACAGCCTTTATTAATTTATGTCTACTTATGAGCGATTAGTAATTCATAAAAGTTATAAGAAAAAGACGTTATTGAAATCCGTGACTCCAGAGGGCTACTCTTCGTGACAATTATCTGCTTTTTGGAGTGTGTTGGTTGTGTAGTCAGTTTGAAAAATGTGGTGACCTTTTTAATAAAGCTTCATAGTGGGAACATTATGGCTGTGAATCAGTGCACCAGAAAACAAATCAATATCGGGTTTCTCTCATTACTGCACTCTGCTGTATGAGAATAGACTGAACCTCTGTGACCTGTGAACTCTCTCTGCTTTATTTGGCTGTGATGTGGCGCTAAATGCAGCATGATCACGAAACATGAACTTTAGAGGAAGCTTTACTGAAGTGGCTGACGGCTGATGAGAATGCCTGATGATAGATGGCTGCACTGGAGCTGGGGAGCTGAGCGGAGCTAGGACAAAGGGAGAGAAATATAATTAGAGGAAAGAAAAAAGATTAGTGGAAGGAGAGAGTGTAAGGTGAGGGAGAGGGATAGAGAGTGTGCTTAGGAGGAGAAAGTTATGTGTAGTAACCAAAATCAAGAAATCACGTGTTAAAAGCAGCACAGATACTAATGAGAAATACAAAGAAAGGTAAGGGAGCCAAAGGGTCTAATTAGAGTTTAATCATTTCCAGTGAAGGTCTCAAAGTGAAGATAAATGTGTTGTCTGGACTTTGGTGTAATCTGTGTGTCCGTCCCTTTTCATTTTAGAGGAAATTACAGTACATCTGAAAACTATTACAAGTTCTGCCCGCAGACAAAGGTATACAGTAAGGAGTTGGACGGATGCATACAAGTCGATATCTAATCTCTCCGCTGTTCTGCCAAGGGACGGAGGCAAAGTGAAGGAAATGTCAGGCCAGTTGAAGTATGAGAGGCAGCCGGCCTACGCAGTGTTTCCCACTTTCTAGAAAACAATACATCTTGAATGTAAAGTAAACGATGCAGTGCTCCTCTCTAGCTAAAACAAAACATATCAGACACAAATTATTATTCAAAGCAAAGTACTTTGCCAACATGTTTTGGGGGAGATCTTTTAAGAAGAGTTGAAGAAAGCCTTATGATAACTTTGATCAGAAGGGGATTTTTTTGCAGTATAGTCTAAAAGAAAGAAACCTTACAGACTGGTCTAACAGATTATTGTAAACAGTCATATACTGTACATGTAAATGAAAGTGAGGAAGCAAAATCTGATAAACATGCAGTCACTCTAGATAAATCTGAAATATTTGGAGTTTGGTCCGTCTCAACCAGATCCAGACAGAATTAGGAAATATCTTGATAAAGCATGATACATCTGAACAACAAGACACACACACACACACACACACAGATCTGAGAGACTTAGAGATGGAAAAGGAAGCTTTTAAGTGAAAGAAACACCAAAAGACCAGATAAAACTGCTTCACTGTTCTTAATGTAGCTTTAGGGATTAGTGGTCTGGAGCTGCCACTTTATCCCTCTATCTCCCCTCTATGTGTCTGCCACCGTTCGGCACTGAGCTGTCTGACCCAGACTTTTCATCAGAGAGCTCTGATAATGTCAGAGGAATCTTTGACAATAGTCCTGATCAAACAGCTTGAGCAGGACAATTCAAAGGGAGCATAATAGTCTGTCTGCTTGCCTCTTCCGTCTTCATTCACTGCTCTGCTCCAGGCTTTCAAACAGACATTAGGATATGTTTGTACTATCCACTGCACATTTGGGATTTATGAAATACTGACACAGATGTGTAAACTAATGATTATAGGATCTCGGGATACTAATTGAAACATAAAAGTACTTGAAGTCATTGCACAGGGAATAAACCATATTCAATTTAATTTGTATTGCCAGTAAGTCTATCTGAGTGGTGGAGTTTGCTAAAACACATTCATTTACACATTTACCTGTTGGAGTCGCTCTCTGTACTCCACTATTTACAAATGCAGTAGTTATCAGCTTCATTGAGTACAGTGTTAAGTGGTCAAGAATGCCACTTTGTTTTGTGTCATGGCATTTTGTCAAATTAGTCTACTATTTATTTTTAATTTCAGGATATATTGGACTACATTATAGCATTTACCTGGACCACCAAAGTTTAATATTAGCTTGTATACAGTCAGTTACCAGTGAGAGTTAACTTGTAATATAGCATGAATCATAATTGTACGCTTTCTATGTATGTTCACCTTCAGATTCATATCATTTGTCCGCTGATTTACAACAGCAGTTAAATTGTTCACCATAGTATGTTTAAGGTGTAATAAATATTTTCTTTGGCCGTTGTATAAAGTCGTATTAAGATCAAATATTCGGCAAGCCGTTTTTAAGGAAAATAGGCATTATGTCCATAATGTTCCTGTGATCAGAGTCATTTTGTAAAAGCAAAAAGAAAAGAGAGCTGAGGAAGGAGCCAGAACAGGTTTTTTTGGGGAGCAATTAGTGTGAACAGAAGAAGACAGGGGATATGATTCATCACTTACCACTTGCCAAGTGATGCACTTGCATTTGCATTTAAATCTGTCTACAAATAGAGAGAACCCTCTTCTTTAAAGGATTATTTGTTAGGCAGTTAGCACAGTGGAAAGAGGTAATTAGTAAGTTGTTCTGCAGTCTTGTGCCAGTGACTTATATTACAGAGTTTACTAGTTTATTAGTGTTATTATTGCAGATTATGTTGAAAAACCCATAGACTAGTCTGCCAGCTGACGAATATGTTGCAGTCTAGTGATGTTGGCATTATTGCGGTGGGATAATGCAGTGAAATGCAGGTTCACAGAGTAGAATGCTGAATTGCTAAGGGTCAGTAATCACCTCCTCTGATGAATAAAAGTTGCATATGTGAATGTGTAGATGTTTTTTCAAAGTTCAAGTTTGCCATTTTGTTGCAGCAGATGATAACTAAATTTAGTTTTCTTTACATTTCTTTGTGTATAACTGCTATTTCTATATTTTTCTAAATGCCAGCACATTCCATGAAAAGGCCATTAGTGTGAGAGTGGCTCATTTATGTGTTTTGAATACTTTAAGCAGTGACTACTGAATGTGTAATCCTTTAAAACTGGTCACAAATATATAGTTTTCTTTTTTAAAAGCTAAAAATCAGCTGGGCACTGTAGTTTGTCACAAATGTTACTCAAACATATGTTTGGGGCTATTTTCAGCCTCAGATTGACACACATTTAGTGCTCTTGTTGAGCATTTCTAGCAGCAGGATGTCATATGTGGGATTGACTCAAAATAACCTACGCAGGCCGTGTTCATGGTGATGAAGGAACAAGTCACCCAGTGCAACAGTGTGGCTCATGTTTTTGTTTTTGGACACAGATGGGAGTGTATGGCAGGGAGGAATTCATCTTTTTCATGTGAATTCCTGAGAATAAGAAAAATACAGAATATTGTCCTTTAAGGAGCATTTTGATGCCTATATTTCAAAATGTATCAGGTGCTACTGGACATGATTGTTGGCAAAAGCTGTACAAAAGCTGTTAAAATCCTTTACATATGACAAGTGATGTACCACTGCAGCGCTGACAGTGACAGACAGTTTACTTCCACATACTACCCTGGATTAGTCTGTAGAGCCACTGTGATACCACAGAAACTTTTCTCTACACACTTCTCACTTCTCCTGCCTGGTGAATCCTCAGTCACATGCAGGTGTGTGTTCATTTTCAAGGGAAAATCATTCTGGACATACAGAGTTTATAATTGGGAGACTTTCAGTAAAACTATGTGTGGTATTTCACTGCAGTCAATCGAACCACACTCTGCAGTCTGAGTTATTTTCCTCTCTGTATGAAGAATGTGTTATTATTAAACAGCAGCATTGATTAGAGATTTAATCATAAACATCACAGCCGCTGGCTGTTTTTTAATTGCCCAGAATGCAGCGCTGCGACGGCACCTCCAGTGTGACGCAGAGATTGATCTCAAAAAATGAAGTGCTTGTGACTCAGGACAGGGCCCATCTACTCTCAAATAGAAGTATAATGAGGGAGAAGAAGGGGGCATACAGGAGCAGAATAATGAGAGAGAGAGAGAGAAGGAGTGAGAGAGTGGGAGGAAAGGAAAGATGTCATTTGCGAGTTGATGATGCAGTCGAGTGAACCGACTTTAACCACATAAAGCTGCTTATGTGTGTGTGTGTGTGTAGATCTAATGTGTATATATACTACATAGTGTGTTTGTTTTGGAATAAAGGTTTGATAATGATTAACTTATCACTTGTCACTTCTTACACTATATGGCCAAAAGTATATGGACAGCCACTGCAAAACATGCAGTCCCATGACTGAAAAATGTCATATTGTTCTGAATGTAACAGTCAAATCTGCAGATCAGAGGATTATGCTTGTTTAAAGTACATCATAAAAAAGGCAAAATGGATTTTCATGTTTGTCCCTCAAATTATTAAAAAGGACACCACAGATAACTTACTGTAGGAGTGGAGGAGTTTGTGTTCCAAAATATCGATTGATCCGTCGTGAACCATTAGAATAATAGAGAAATTTATGGGAGGATGAACACTGCGTATTGGCATTCTCTAATTCGTCCCTGTGTAATTAACAGTGTGGTTTTGAATGAGCCTCAGAGGGTCATAAAACTTAATCAGCGTGTAATTAATCAAAGTTCCATTTATTTGTCAAGTACAACAGGTGCAAATAATCTGACTTGATTAACTGCTGCAGACACACAGCACTTCTTTTACAAACTACAGGACTGAAACAGTACGGGCCAAAAAACACACTAGACTTCACATAGAAAAGATGTACAAGGTTAAACAATTAAAGCAGTATGTGTCCATTCATACTGTATGTTTTTGTTCACACTTTTAACAACCTGAGAGGAAATGCAACAACAGATTTTTCTGTTTCCTGCTGCTTCTACTTTTTGTAGAAGTCGTTCCTCCACTCTACCAGAGAGTCAGAAATAAATAAAAATTCAAAAGTGTGGGTGTTTTGGGGGTGTATCACTGAGTTCCTGAGTTCCGGAGTGACTTAGAACTCGAAAATTTCTGACCTTAAAAAGGTCTACTTGAAAAAGGATGATGGAAAGGCTGTCAAAGTTGGAGCTTCAACAGGGAAGCTCGGACGAATTTCACGCACCCTGACTTCACCGAAAAACAGAGTCCATTAATCCATCGATGTGTCCAATTAAGCTCTGCTGACGTTGGTAATGTCCGACTGGAATGACACGCACCACATGGCTCTCATCTCAAGTTTTAATTCCAGACTGTGGACTTTGTTTTATGTCACCCTGCTCTTTGTCACCATAGCAACTAACAGGATTTTTTCACAGCAGATAATTTGAGTCGTTACTTTAGGAAAACACAGGTGTTCCTAATAACATTATCAATGCTTCAATTTCAGGCTCCTGGGCTGTGTCGAAAACTCTACAGTGAGCAGTAAATTGAGATTTTTGACATGTATAAATCCTCCATCCTCCAATCCATTTAGCGTCACCACTGTAATGTCAGAAAGCAGAAAGTATCACACATGTTATGGACGCTACTTTTTAGCTCCATTGTGGGAATTTTTGAGGGCACTATGTGGTGCATTAATTTCACACTCAAAATTTGGATGCTCAAATAAAAAGACCACATTTTTAGTGCACTATAAAGTAAGTAAGGAGTGATTTCAGACACAGCCCTGGTATTTTGCATGCTGGCTCACTGTCACACTGTCAGACCATACTTGCACACTTGAATATATTGGAGGCATCATTAATGTTATTAGTAACACCTGTGATTTTCCTAATATGACAAAATGTTAAAATATTTGCTGTGAAAAAAGGCCTACCAATTTCTACAAGTTATCGCAATCTCATAATCAAAGCAAACAAGATGCACCTGAGCTCAGTTTGGAGTGACATGACAAAAGGTCTGAATACTTGTAAATAACATGTTGCTTTGCCATTATTGCCGTTATCTTGTGTAGAATTACTTGCCAGAAAATGTAAATTAAAGCCATTTTAAGGTAAAATTATAACATAATGGAGTGGGTAAAATGTGAAGGGAGCAGTCATTTCAGACTTTTCCTTTAAAATTAGACCATTAATATAAACAAAAAACACTTCTTTTTATGAAATAATCACAATAGTAGATGCAATAGTATAATATTTTTCATAACCAAGTCAGAATGCCATTTCTCCTCAAGTGACGGAGATACAAACAAAAAGGAGTAAAATGGTGTTGTGTGTACATTTCACAGCCATGCTCTCACACTGTGTCAAATCCAAGTGAAACTGAGATGAATCTCACAATACACTGAGCTCCAGGCTTGACAAACACTGTACTAAGTCCATAAGAAGCAGATTATTGATGCAAACAGCTGGAACAAATAGCTTGTAATCTGTCTTAAAATCTGTCTCTCATCCCAGAGGCTTCAGCTCAGCCTGACAGCACGAATAAGGACTGTTTGCTGTGGCGGCAGTACGCTAGTTAGCATTGATTGATTGATTGATTGCATCTATAAGTGCAATTTTGATAATGTGTCCCTGCGTTTGCAATCAAACGGCCCTACCACAAAGTATTACAAATTGTGCCACTGCAGAAGCTGCATGTGGAGAGTATCCTCAGCTGCCTCAGATGTGCGCTAGAGGTACTGCTGTGGATTAGTGTGCCAGATCTGGTGTTGGGTTACCTCAGGTTGTTGGAAAACACCCAAGAAAATGAAACTTATGAGATTCTGATTGTCTTTAATCACTAGTTTGTATTGGCTGCTGCTTTGGGAGAACATTGAAATCGTTGCAAGGTTTGGTTGGCTGACCAGAGTAAGTTGGGAATAAAACAAAGAAACAGAAAGTGACATTTGGAGACTTTTTTCTAAAATGCTAAACACTATATCAAGTCTAAATGCCAGCCAAAGTAATTTACAAGTCCAACGACTCTGTGCTGTTTTATGAAGGAGGAGTGTCGAACCTGTCCTTGAATTTATTACACAGTTATGGTGACAGATAAAGTTCTTGAGTCAGTGTGAGGCACTAAGATGACCAAATCACCTCATCTTAATTTCTTGACCCAAATATTTCTTTACATTTGGGGGACAAAGGACTTTTACAATTGTCAGCACTGTGACTTTCGCCCTGCTGGTCACTTGTAATATCAACACATCTTGGTATTTTCTGCTCTAGCTCCCATTGTGACTTGCTCTAAATGAGAGTTTTTGCTACAATAGACATCTGATATCTAAATTGCGTACAAGGAGACAACATAGAATGAGATGAGCTTCAGGCTCATGGAGGTACTGATTTGTTGTGAAGTGCTCTGTATAGTGTGATTATATATAATAGGTTATTCAAGCCCAATGGGTACACCATTGAAAGATTGAATTGAGTTGTCTGAGTCTGTGCTTAGCTGTCATTAATGCATTAAGGGAAATAGGCAGTGCTTAGGATTGGTCAATTGCTTCGTACAAAATGTGCCTAAGGTAGGGGGATTGGTTGTTGCTGGAGCCCCCTACATGACAATGTTTCATAGTATTATTATCATCAGTCATTTTAAATTCAAATATTCATTAAATGGCAAATTTCATAGTCAGTGCTTCAAGTAACGGATATTCTGAATAATTCAATATTATTTTACATTGCAGGTATTGCTCTTCTTTTGCTCCTTCAGTACAGGCATAATGAATGAATTCATGATGGTGATTTGACAGACCAAGTGCTACAGATCTAATGGGAACTGTGTTGTTATGTTAAAGAAACATAAGTAAAGTATAAAGAAACACATGAACAGTCACACACTGACTTTTTTTGCATGTTTAGGAAGGACTACAACAGCCATGCTTCAAATTAAAGACTTAATTGCGCTTCTGTTGCAGGGTACAAACCTGATCATAGTGATTGAACAGCTCTGTTTTGAGGCTCATTTTATACCTAAAAAACACTGTAAGAATGATAACAAGGAGACCACAGAGTATGAACAGAATACATCCCAGTCATGATTGATATCTGTCAGATTAAGGTCAAGCAAGGCAGACGTGCAGATCAAGCATGTAGGAGAGATGCAGTTTAAGGTTGAGATGGTGCTTCAGCTTCATTCAGTGCAGATGAGGTCCGCTAGAACACCACAGGGAGCTGACCTCGAGGTTAAAGCTACAATATATCAGCTCATTACAGGAGACAGGAGGTACAGTCCAAGGTGGTGTTTAGTATGGACATCATTATACTCCTTCTGCCACTGCTTCCAGGCTCAGCCTTTTGATAGAATGTGAAATTACATGTGAATTCAATTACATATTAAACACTTGTGGTCTTGAACTTTTCAGTCAGCAGAGAATATTTGAGTCTTTGTGTAATTATTTCTGTTCGCTGCACAACCTGAAAGGGACGCAACTTTTAACAAGAAACCTACAACCTAATCATCTCACTCTGATCTATTTAACATTTCACACACTTCCACCACCTCCATCTGTTATGTTACCTCTGTCTGACCTTTGACCTGTGAACCTGTGCATGTGACAGTCTCTGCCTAGTCCACTCTCGCCGCCTTGCTCAGTCCCCCCCGCCACACCTCTCTGTTCCCTCCCGTCCCCACAGGTCGGTGACCAGATCTTGGAGGTGAACGGCCGCAGCTTCTTGGGCATCCCGCATGACGAAGCCGTCAGGGTTCTGAAGTCGACACGGCACCTGATGATGACGGTGAAAGACGTGGGACGCCTGCCGCACGCCAGGACGGTGGTTGGGGAGACCAAGTGGATCGCCAGCTCGCAGATCGCAGAGAGCTCCGCCAACAGCAGTGTGGCAGGGTGAGTTTTGATTGGGCCCCAAATAGTCTGTTACAAACTTATCTGTGAGAACAAAAAAATGTACTGTTACTCTACTTGCTAACATTCAAAATTAGTCTGACTTTGGGGAAATAACGCTTATTTGCTTTCTTGCCAAAAAGAGATGGTGAAGACAAGACTCCCCCTGTCCAGTCTTTGTGCCAAGCTAAGCTAACCATCTCCTGGGTGTAGCTTCATATTAAGTGTACAGAGTGGTATCGACCCAATCCAACTCTCAGCAAGAAAGCTAATTAGTGTATGTCAAAATATTACATGGAGTCCTGTAATGTGCTGTTCAGTCCAGGCTCAGAATAAAAGCTGAAGGAGAGAAGGCAGCCCAAATAAAGAACTGGTTGTAAGTAAGGTTCCTGATTGAATAAAAGGGTGAGAAAACTTAATTAGATCTTCTGAAGTAAGATTAATGTATCAGATGTTTGGGATATTGACAAGGCATGCAAGCTCTGATAAAATGACCTGAACTGTATATAAACAGGCTTTAAACTTGTAAATGTAAGTTAATTTTCTTTACGTCACGTACACATCAGATGAGATATTTATTAAGCCCGCCTTGTTGCAGGTGACACAGAAATTTAAATGCTATGAGATTACCAACAAGGGAAGAACTACCATTAGTCACCTTATTAGTACAACAGGAGGAGTTTCACATTTCATCTTTTCTTTGTCTTTGAGGTAATACGAGGATTTGATCACTAATATTTAACCTCTAATATTAGAAATAAATAATCTTGTCTCCTTTACTCTGCCACACATTAACAGATACCTTTAGTCAACCCAGTTTTTTAAAAATGAGAGTATGCTAATTTCAGCGTTGAAAACTGGCACAAGAAAGAAGCTTGGGACTTGTGCAGCGCAGCAAGAAACAGACATCACAGAGATAATGAAGAGAACACCCAGAAAAACATCCCCTCCTTCTTACAGTCAAGTCACAGTCTTTAACCATCTAATGTGATCAGAGGCCCTTCTCTAAGATGGCAGGACTCTCACTCGCACCCTTTTTGCAGAAAACAAAAAGCAATACGCAGCTCTGTTGGGAAAAACAGAGAGCTCCTTTCAAAATGTCACACCTGAGCAACTCATCTGCAGCTCATGACCTGGTGGGGCCTGTGCTACGAAGCAAGTTCAACATACCCAGGATAACTTTTCGTTAGTTGGCTTCACTGAGCCTAACATTGGCCGTCCAGATAACCAGTACTACGAAGCTGGCTATCAACTAGCTCAGTCAACTCTCAGTTTTCCTATCCAGCTATGAGCGTGTTCATGTGAAAGAATGAAGTACTGAATATGATATGAGATGAAACGGCGATACCAAATACCCGCAAAAGTCATAATCAACCAGGTGAAATGTAAACGAGCCTGTAATCATACAACAGAATAAGAAGATGTAGAAACACTAGAAATAATTTTCCAATATTAAAAGTAGGCTAAGGCTTAAAATACATGTAGGTATTATTATATATAACTTAAGTATACAGTGAGTATTTTTTGCTATTTAGTTGGATGATGAAGAAACCATTCTGAATATGTCACATAAAAATACTTAAAAGTAATGCCAGACTGTTTCTGCTACTGAAGCAAAGAGTGGAGAAGTAATTAATGACTGATGAGGTCTGTCTGACCCAAATGTTGCATTTATAATCATGGGAGCCAATTAACAGTGTGTGGATTATTTTTCTAATAAAAGACAATCTTTCATTTTTATTTCCAGTTATCATCACATAGTTGTCTCATGTTATTCTGAGCTGCAGTGATGGAATCAGAGTGTAAAATCATCCACACTGTCAGCTGGCACTCTGGGGATAAAATCAACTTTGCACAATTAAAATGCAGCTAAAATCATCATTATGTGTTTAGTGTTGTAAACGATCTCTCTGTTTGTTAGAAGCTCTGTTTTAAAATCAGAGTGGAAATAAAAAGCCTGGAACAATAAAATGTCTCTACTGACCTATAAAAATATATATTGCTCTTTTTTACTTGTCACTTTATTGTAAACTCAGGGCTTTTGTCCATGTCGGGATCCTGTAGGAACAATGACTCTTTATTTCCAGTAATCTGATTGGTCAGTGGTCGAGGTGTTGACATGTTGTGATCCGATCCTTTGATGTTAACTTGCTCTGGAGAAGGTTAGCTGTTCATGCTACGTTACCATGGTGATGTACCCGGTAAGAAGTGAACCATCGTCGTAACCCTGAAAACCCAGAGTTTAACCTGAAGTTACCTCACTAACCCCACATCCTGCTTCGTAGCACAAGTCCCTGGAATAAATGTGATCCCCAACAACCAAATTAAAGTCTGATATAAATGCCAGACTAAGTCAATAACACACAACCAGCCAAAGCGACAACTCAGAGCTTGTAATTCCTTGCTGATTCTTCAAACAAACACAGCCATAAAGGTATTTAATATTTACATCCACAATGAATTTCTGGTCGAATCTCCTCTCAGATGTATATCATGGTTATTTTATTGTTTCTCGCAGAGGCAACACAGCTGAACATTATAAGAGACAGATGGCTGTTCTCTGTGTGTATTCATTTGTTTCACTGTGGTGTCTCAGTGCTAGAACATAAAGACATACAGGAGTTAAAATGCCCTTCTTTATTTAAATACATTTACATAAATCCCGTACATACATTTACATAATTTCCACAGTCTTGAATTTTAATTTCACATTTTTAATAATCTAAAAAGGAAAGATTTGGAAGGTGCACCAGGAGGCAGGTAAAAAAAGTTAAGACTTGAAATGCTGGGTGCTTGAAATAATGTTTTCTTGTTTCTCTTTGCCTGTGTCTTTAGCATGTTGGATGCATAAATTTACATAAATTCCAATAATGAATTTACATAAATTCCTATTTTTTTACTCCCAGTATAAATGTGAAACAAATGGAATATGCACCATTTCAAACCGGTTAAAGAGTTTAAGGGTTGAAATGTGTGCTGTGCTGCCATAAAACAATGGTTATCAATCAATTTGTATACATACAGTTGCATAGTTGCTTGTGTTCTTACCATGGTGCATGTTTTATATTATATTACAGCACTCATTTGTTGACACATTCATAAGTTAAAGCGTGTCTCGTCGTCTTCTTACTGAGGGACGTTGCAATAGTATTTCATTTAGTCTTGTTCATCTTGTCCTTTAAAGACTATCAATTATCTGTGAGTACAGAGAGAACAGCCAGGGAGGAGACATTTAAAAAAGCAGTAAGAAGAGAGAATAAACGGCTGAGTTGGTCTATCAAGTCAAAAGGGCTAATTCAATTTGAATCGCAAAACAGATCTCCACTCTAAGTTTAATGTGCCATTGCAGGTGAGACTGCAGTGTTTTTCGGACTCTGGTTTAATTTTTTTCCTGCCATTTGTAGCCCGGAAGGCAGCGCTTTGAGTTGTCATGTTTACTCCTGGATTTAAAGGCTATTACTTGGTGAGCACTTGAGGATGTAAAGACATCCGCTCGACTCATTTCGTTCTGGCATGAATATGGGTGTGAAAAAAAATGACAGATGTTTCAAAGCACTCCCTTTTATGGATTCAGAGAGAGTGTTGCTGTGTGTGTTTGTAACATGCATTTTGATATATGTGCTTTCAATTTATTGAAAAGCCAGACTGAGAGACATGCACACCTCACGTTTTCCTGTAAAAATGCTTTTCTGTGCAGAGCGGTTTGTGCCATGTCACTAAGAAACATGAAAGCCGTGATGAATCTGTGGTACTGTGCATTTTATTAGCCTGCGATAAATGAGAAATATATTCAAAAAGATCAAAAGCTGTCAGTCAAGATGTTTCAAATCCTCTTTTCCATTCATCACTCGTGTGTGTGTGTGTGTGTGTGTGTGTTTGTGTGTGTGTGAAAGCTGCCTCTGTGGTAGCAAAAATGCTGATTAATGATTAGTGATGTTACTGCAGAACATAGAGTGACTAAAATCTGTGTGTAAGAGAGCGATGAATGTGATTTAGTGAGAAAATTGGTGAAATAAAATGTTCACTACAGTATAAATGAGCCTATCCTCCAAAGAGAAACGACACAATAGGTCAGTCGCCCAAAAACGACATATACAGTAGTTACGTTTGAGTGACAGATGTCATCTGGCGGGTGAAGTAATTATGAACCAGAGTGGTGGCACATTTCAGATGACGTCTGGTTCCTCATATGGAGGTGGTGGGTTGGGTGGATGGATGGTATAACCCAACAGTAGACTTTGCCACAGGTCACACTTGTGTCACACCGTCCCCCAACCTTAACCCTTTGGTTATTATTGTAGCCATGATGATGAAGGTGGCCTAACACCAAATGTTTCTCAAGCCTTAACAAAGTGATCATTTGAACCCAAACCATGATCTTTCCCCAAACCTAAACAAGTGTTTTTTGTGCTTAAACCTAACTAGACCTTAACCACAGCGTTGTCACACCATAAAATATCATGATTTTTTAGCAGTAATTTGTAATGGTTTTGAAAAGCACAGACAAATGATGTTGTCCTGCAGATTTCTGCCGATAAGAGCCGTGTCGTTCTGGAGTGCATGATCAAACGACCTATATGGTCATTTAATTTGGAGGACTTGTTGGTATTAATGCACTCTTAAAGTTTGCTCTTTGACTGCATTAAAAGCTCATCATGAGGGACTCCTGTGTATGCACTTAATGTATATACACATCAGTTTGCCTATTTTTATAGCTTTGAACATTGTGTGTGTGTGTATGAGTGTTTTGAAGTGCAGTCTAAAGGTACCTTCAATATGACAAAATTACCTGTCACCCAGCACTAAGAAAATATGTCACGGGTCAGATGTAAGGACGCAATTATATGCACATCACGTAGGTGCAGGGCTTTTAAAAAACTCCACCAATTGGAAGAGAGTAAGGCCTGCATGCTTACTCTAAAGCCACAATTTTAACCATGTTTCAATCCAAGTTGGATCAAGTCAAAAAGTTTTAAAGAATGAATCCCACAGGCTCTATGGCGGCAAGTGTAGGTAATCATCCAACCTGCCCAACATCTCAAATCAATCAACAATTATTCAAAAATTCAAAAAAGGGACATCTCAAAAAAGGTAATACATCAGCATATCAACAATACATCAAAATATCAATAATAATTTTAAGCTAGAGGAAAGGGGGACCTTAAAAAACATCCTTGAGAATACATATCCAACCCTAAATAATCACATCAGGTAATTCTCCATACATATATTGTATTATTATACTGATATACAGAAATATGTGTGTCTCATGGTCCAGACTGTGAAGAGATAACAAGAGGTTACACCTTAATTAATCTGAATATTGATTTACAAAAAGTGGACCGTGGTGTCATTACACATTCACTAACAGGGGACCACCAAGTCTCACCTTGCAAGGCAGCTGGATTCGCAAGATCAAGATATCACAAGATCACACAAGAATCCATCTTGTCAGGCTTCAAGTGTCCCAACAATCAGTGTCCGAACAATCAGTGTCGCCAATCCAGCTGCCTCGCAAGATAAGACAGTGATGGACAGATGATTCATCCAATCACCTGCCAAGTATTTTTTGAAAGTGCCTGCCCTTTTCCAAAAGGTTTCCAAGGACGACTTCTCAGATGGTTCTGTGTAAGAAACCATGCGGCGCATCAGGTTACACCAAGGCAACAGGGAACATTTTGCTGGTTCCCTGTTGGTCATGCATTAATAATGATAAAATCATGTTTAAAGCCCTTTGGTGAAATTATTTTAATTTTGGCCAAGAGGGGACCGGCAAGTGTGTGAGTTTTAAAGCTCGTACTCAGCAGTGCCCCTGCAGGCTGGAGCAGGGATTTTAACAACCCACTCAAACACGTTGTTTATTCACACTCTTCTATTGTTTGGATGGCTTAAAGTCCCAGGGAGGCTTTCAGACTGTAGAGGGGCTATTTAACAGGCCACTTCAGAAGGGAACAGTCTCTTCAAACATGATTTGATCTTGTGTTTTTGTAACAAAGTATAAAGGCTCAACTTTAGTGGATGTCCAACTAGTTTCAAACTTCACATTGTATTAAAATTACCCAGACACTAGGGGAATAATAAGTATTTAAAAATAAAAGAAAAAGAAGACCAGGATAAAATTTGTAATAAAATGGTCAGCAGTAAGATAATTTCTTTTCTTATCATTTCTTTTGATAATTTCTTTGTGTGTGTGTGTGTGTTTGAGGACTCTTGTCCCCCAGTGGCTAATTTGTCCTCTTCACCTTTTTTCTGCAGCTTCTCTATGGATCAAGGAGCCTCTGCAGCAGGAAAGGTGAGATTCACAACAAGCTATTTGTCTTTGTGTGTGCGTGCGGGTGTGTGTGTGTGTGTGTGTGCGTGCGTCTGTGTGTGTGTGTGTGTGTGTGCGTGGGTGGGTGTGTGTGTGTGTGTGTGTGTGTGTGTGCAGAGTAAATATAGATTGTGTGTGTGTGTGTGTACCAGAGTTTCTCTCTTTAGGCATAATTATCTATCTATCTGTTGGTCCATCCATCTGTCCAGTCGTCTGTTATCACCACCATCCGCTCTTGTGTCAAGTCTTCTGTCATTGATTGGGAATGAAGGAGCTGTACCTGTCCAGTCTCATGTTTTACTTGTCAAACACACATTTTAATGTCTCGCCTTAGAAAATCTCACAGATTGCACATAACCACATAACATGAGCATTTCTTTCTATTTTTATTAATGTGTAATTACAAATTTCAGTTAATCAATGTACCAATAAATAAATAACAAAAGGACATTTTTGCAGCACTGAAAATGAATTGACAACAATTTTGATTTTCAATAGATTTTTATAGTCAAGTTTTAAGTAATTTATCAAGCAAAAAGGACAACCATTTGCTTGTTTCACCTTTTCTCTGTTTTAAATCATTGCAAATTCAAAATCTGTCTGTTTTGGACTGTCGGTCGATATGAACAAGCAATTTGAAGACATGACCTTAGCCACTGAGATCCTATGATAGGCATTTCCCACTATTTAAAATATTTTATAGACCATGAACAATGTAAAAATAATCAAAAAATGAATGATTAATAATGAAAATAATCATTAGTGTGGATCCTAAAGCGCTGTAATCCTACTTCAGTGATAAATGCAGATGAGCAAGCAGAACTGGTGTCATGCTTCATTGGCTTTGTTCCTAATACGACTGTCATATTTCAGAGATAGTGATGGCTCTGGCCCGCAGGAGAGGAAGCACTACTGCAGTCATTTCCATTGTTTGATAGAGTTTTGGTCCATTGCAGGTTTTCTGCACGCACTTGGAGTTTTATATATGGATTGTATTCATTGGATGTCATGTTTTGGCTCTTCATTCAGCTTGGTATGCTTACTGTAGTACAGTTAATGCAACTAAAGCTATCAGATACACCCCATCAGCAAAAACAGTCTTGTGTTATTACCTTATATTATAAAGCTGTCCTCAATTCACTCACCATACAGCCTACTCCCACTGTCTTCACTGTTGACTTTGACTCTGACTTTGCTAAGTAAGAGAGGGTGTGTTGGAGGAAAGTTGGAAGAGACAGCAGCTGACGGTGGAGAAAGAGAGGGGACAAGAAAGAGGGGAGGAAGGTGAGAGGGAGAGCTCACTTTTCATTATGAAAGCCCTGATGGACAGTCTTCTCCTGACAGAGGAGGGAGACAGTGTAGCAACACTGTGAGAGAGAACAGAGAGTGAAGACGGAGGCAAGGGGTATTTTGAGCGGAAGACATACATTTCCTCCACACTTGTGTCTAAAGATGGTTTAAAAGTAATTTATAGACTTTGTTTTAAACCATTTGCTGAACAGCACTCCGCTGGTGTGCACAGTAGTGGAGTGCCCTTTTTGTCAAAAGTGCTCTTTTCAGACAGAACAGCTAAGATGAATTATACTGGGGGCAATGCGAAGTGATCAGGAGCTATGAAATAAAAGGTGTAAAGAATTTGCAGGACATTTCATAAATGTTGCAGTTTCTCCACTATACGCGAGCTGCCAAATCCATCAACTCACCAAACAAACAAATCTTCATATACCTAAACTATGAAATGAATTCAAGACCTGGTTAAATTAAGACTACTAAAAGTATTTGGTTAAGGTTAACTAAATGTTGTGTTTGTGGTCCAAAGAATCCAACACTGAGGTTGCCTTGGTGGCTTAATGGTTAAGGTGCATAACCGCACATAACACATAACCTCAATGTCCACAGTTTGATTCCTGGCTGGGGGATCCGTGTTGCATGTCATACCCCCCATATATATTTATGTGTGTGTATATATATAAATATATACATACATATATAATTTTATTTGTGAATGCCTGCAGCTTTACAAACTGTGTGGTAGTCATGTGTGAAAAGCATTTCAGCAGCCTCCACTAGTCAGCATGGAGAATTTATGACCACTTGGTTGCCTTCATCCTTTCCAAGAATTTACAGGACACTTGGCTTCCCATCCAGTTCCTTATCCAGTATGTGCAGAGCAATAAGTCCAATTCCCTCCAATGAATAACTGCCAGAACTGTGAGAGGTACCACACTGCAACTGTTTAGGTGGACTGGACAAGATTTGGCAGTGTTAAAGACACTGAATAGATAAATAGATGGATAGATAAATAGAATACACAACACAAGTCTGTATTGCAAAGTCATAAATACATTTTTCCAAGTTAAATTTTCCCCATGAGACGTTATCCTAGTAAAAAATTCAGCAAAGTTTGTTCTTCTGGAGAGCATCATGCGTGGGACCTGTAGCGTTCCTATGGAAATGCTGTTTAGATTGTTTGGCATTTCTGCTTCTTTCCACAGTTCACAGTGAAATCAAGGTGACATGACAAAGGTCCCAGGCTGGATGTAAGCCTTTGATGCTGCATTTATATAACTGATGTCTTTGCATATGAAACTGGCAGAACACCTGGGAAATGTGCTCTTACAAGTTTTCACACATGCCCCCTCAGTGTCTGTGCATCACTGCCACATAGATATAACGAGAGGTAGGAATTTGATACAAAGACATGATTAAAAGATTCCCAAACTCGCAAACATACAGCACCCTGACATCTCTGATTTGAGATACTGCAGAATATTCCATCCATCCCACATTTTGTATAATTAAAAAAAAAAACATGCATGCAGATGAGATTTTGAGTCTGTCCTCATTAAGGTGATGTAGAGGATAAATAAGCTTTATCAGACATCATGCAATCCTCTCAGGTTTGAAACCAAACCCTGACATAAAAGTTTCATCAGATGTGAGACATTACACCGATGGTTCATTTAGAAATATCTGAATGAGCAGAGAACAAAGAATAAGCTAATCCTGAGATTAATTCAATCATGAGGGTCAAAGCTAATTTTTCTCTCTCTTCTGCAGTGCAGCCATCAAAGAAGCATCATGAAAATACAGACAGTTACCTTTATTAATTTCACTCTGCTATCCAGCCCTTATCTTTCTTATTCACAGCAGAGCGGGGCAGTTGGTACACTTGATAAAACAGGAAGGTATTTAGTATTGTGAGCTATACATGTATAGTTCACAATACTAAATACCTTCATTATGCTGAGCCCTTGGACCTCACAAATAGCAACATATCAGCATTTTAACTTTTTAGAGACATTTTTACTCCCACTATAAAGGTTGTAATGCCCTACAGCAGGTCCTTAAAATATTGGTTTGAGGACACCTTTGTCTTCCAGTATTACAGACAGCATATCATTGGTTTATTGCTACATTGAATTCTCTAGTGACTGAAACAACAGTGAAACAGTGGTATTTCTTATATTTTTTCTCATACATAAAAAAGACAGAATACACTGATTTGTACGGTAGATGGTTTGCCAGTGACTGTCAACACAGTCAGCATGGCAGGCTTCTGTCCTTCTCTCTCCATGTGTGGCAGTGTCAATATCCGTAAACCAGCAGCTTTAACCTGCTCCACTGTCCTGTGCAATCCCCCTCCATGCACTCCTCATAGTCACTGAAGTGAATTTGATACAGACTGTCATTAAAGTGTCAACAATATGATATTGGTGCTCTAGTGTCATGCTGTGTCAACCATGCTGTGCATTCATTTCAAAGCCTCGTCCTATAGACTGACCTTGATCAAATGCATGTTGTTTGATGAAAGTGGTGCCTTTTGATGTTGAAGATGAAACAATCCTTAGAGGGCAGAATCAGTGTGTGTGTGTGTGTGTGTTTATGTGTGCATCTTAATGTGTACATGTATACTGTATGTTTGCATGTGTTTGCACCTAAGTGGCTGTGTGTATTATGCTTTTTATGTATGTGTAAGTTCTTGAAACCATACTGGTTATTTCACATGATGAATGTATGTATTTTATGACTTTTTGTGCCTTAGACTGTGTTGGAAAGGTAGTTTTACTAAGAATCATAACATGATGTAATTTGGCGGATTGTTTGCTTGTGTTGCCAAAGAGGTGCCACTTTACATTAAATCTAATCAAACCAAAACCTCACAATCCTGATGACAAACATTACCTGAGTTTTCTTATTTTAGGTAATGTATAATTAAAGGGGATGTATCATACAAATTTCTAGGTCTATATTTATATTCCAGGGCTCTGGTAAATCAATGATTTACAGTTCAAATCCCTTATTTATACTTATACTGGTCCTTTATGCAGCACCTCAGTTCAGCCTGCATGAAACAGGCTGTTTTAGCTCCTGTGCTTTTTAAGGCCTCCTTCCCGTTGAGCCCACTCTGTTCTGATTGGCTAGCTTCCAGCAGCTGCCCCTCAGCAGACTTCCACGGGCTCGGGAGGCTACGTAAACAGACAGTAGTAGTAGGATTTCACTTCTTTTTTTTTTCTTTACTCAAAATATAAACTTCTCAAATAGATCTGTACTTATTTGAGCCCAAATCCAAGTTATGCAAGTAGCCAATGCAAACAACTCATGGAAGAACCTTGGCAACAAACTTAGCAACAAAGACTATGGAAGGAACAGCTGTCTGTGGTCATGCACGAACAATCTGACATCATCACAAGGAGTGTATACTTCGTATACTTTTGTGTCTGGGCTGTTTTTCGTGATTTGGGCCCTGTAGATAGAGTGAATGCTACAGCTATGTGATGCACTGCCAAAACATTTCGGCTGGAACTCAAGCACTAGAATTATTGTTCCGCATGTCGGAGTAAGTGGATTACAGGTAATGCAGTAACAAAAATTTTAAAGAGCAAACGGAAGCAGATAAGAAAACAAGGAGGCCTCATGCTAAATTATGAGCAAATATACTTATCAAACAGAGGGAATCAGAAATAAAGACCTCTCTCTAATATAAGCCTGCTTCCAATAAAGGACTGGTACCCTCTGCAGTTGAGGTAAATAAAGGCCCTAGCCACCATTACCGATATGTTCAAAAAGAAAAGCAAAGACAGAAATCCAGTTTGGTGTGGAAGAACTTGACTGGCCTGCACAGAGGCTTGACCTCAACCCCATCCTCAAAATCTATGAGATAAACTGGAACGCCAACTACAAACGCTGGCTGCAGCCATTCGCTTCTTCCCGCTGCCCATGTTTATGGAATGAGATGTTCAACAGTCACATTTGGATTTGATGTTCGGGTTTTCACATACTTTGTTTGGGTCTCCACATATGTTTGGCCATGTAGTGTACCTAACATTTAAAACTAAGTTTTCATGTGCTTTAGTGAAAAAAAGCACCAAGCCCTGCTTTTCAATAACCATTGTCTTATTGCTACAGCACCTCTAGAAATCACTAAGAAGCTTGAAAACATAAGTAAGAACACCACATGCTCTTTTAAGGGATAAATGTGGAGGAAATGTCAGAAATGAAACCACTGTTGTGATTATGGAAGTCAGCGTATACAAGCTCAGAGTAAGCCAAGACTACTTAAGTGCATGCAGGTGGATAGCCTGCAACTCTCTGTGTGTGAACTAGTATGATTGTGTGTGTGTGTGAGAGTGACACACCAAGAGAAAGAGAGGGAAAGAGGAGGCATTAAGAGGGAAAGATATGTAGCAGCGGGGCTTTAGGGCTCGGCTATAGGGAGGGAAGTGATAATTCACAGCTCTGCAGCTCCTCCATGTGAGCCAGGCAGCCTCTGTTAGAGTCGACCCCCACTGCTATCCTCACACTATGTCAACATGTCCTCTACATAAATATTCATCTCTCTGAGAATGATCTGCCAGTGATTGTCCTGTTTAAACAAGCAAACAGATTTGTGTTCATCTTATTATTTTCTTCCTCCTTGTGTTATCTCTCCCCCAGCTGGTGCCTTTAGATTCAGCGCATCTCAGTGGTCACATCCCCTGCCCTTACACACACACACACTCTCCTCCCTTTGGCTTTCCTCTCTCCCTCTATCCTGTAATTGCAGCCCAAAGGCCAAAGCAGACCGATAAGCTAATTAATTAAGGATAGGTCACACAGCAATTCTCAATCATTAATTCTGTTCTGACCCCATTTGGGCCCTGATCTAGAGCAAATGAATGTTGTTTGAGATACAACAAAATGTATTACAGCAAATAACGCATGTGTCAGTCAAACCTAATTTGCAGAGATCACGTAAATTTAAAGGCACAGCAGGATTTTTAATAGGCTGAGATGCCCAGCGGTCAGTAAACTGAGCATGGATATTATGACAGTGAAAACAACATCATGTTTGTTAGTTTTGTTAGCAGGAGTGCACATACAAGCAAACACAGCTAAAACTGAACCACTTGAAAATGCTCAAACCTCAAGGCATTTAAAGATAAACTCCTTAAATTCAAAAACTGCTGGTATACAAAACTGAAAGCTAATGAGTTGAATCTGAAGATATTCTGCTTTATCATCAAGATAAGTCTAACTTTGAAAACTGATGGTTCCCAAAGCTGTCTGGCAAACAAGACAGTTGTAATTCTCAGATCTCTCTTGTTTTGCAGCAAAAAGGTAATTTTAGCCACTCCAAATGAAGTGTCACTGCAAGCATCCAGAATTCATGATAGATTCATTGTATTTTCCAGAGGTTTTAAGAGTTTTACAAAACCGCATGGGGCAATAAACAATAAAAATTGAGTACTTACGTTGGATTTCCACCACTTTAAAAGAAATGAAAGGCTGAGACTGAATTAAAGGATGCAGGCATTTTGTGAATAATGGTTAAATAACATCGACTGGCTTGAATGGAATGATAAATGCACTCACATGGGGTGTAAATTGTGCAAACCCAAATCCAGCACACAAAATTAGTATTTACCGCTAGGTTTCAAAGAATTTCATTCAGGTTTGAAAAATAAGAGGACAGGACATACTGCATCACACAGGTTTGTAGTTATTGCAAATGAATGTGCGAGTCAGGATCAAATAAGATGGTAAAGGGTTAAACTTCACACCGAGGCTATCACAGTTTTTTTGTTTGTTTTGTTTTGTTTTGTTTTGTTTGGGGTTTTTTGAAATTCACAAAATAAAAAGCAGCCTATGAAGTGTTGGCATTCTTTTTGGCTGGACTGGCTATGGACCAGCCCTATAACCCTGAATACCTGTCTGTCACCGACTGACTGACTCACTGAGTGATGAAGTTACATCATTGGTTAGCCAGCCCAGTATTGGAGTTTCTTCATTGGTCGAAACATTCAATCATATTTATGATTATATTTGTATGAGAAAAGGATGTTTATTGTGATGTGAGTAAATTTTACTAATCAGAAAGGTTTGTATAGAGGCATGATACTAAAAATAATAAATAATAATAATAATAAATATGGGAAATAGGCCAATTAAGTCTTCTGACAAACAGGGCATGTCAGATTGTAGTGTGGAAAGACCATTACCCATGTAGACAGCAATTCTTTTTAGAGTTTGGCAGTTCAGTGTTGCTTAAAGCCAAGTCAAGACACATACCGAACACAAAGACAAAGTTGATATTTTGAGATTTTCAGGATTGTTGTATATGTCACTCTCTTGAACTGAAAAAAACAAACCTGCCATACCTTTGGCAACACAGCGACTATAACATGCTGCAGAAATGTTTGGGCAGCTTTTCTGTTGACAGACTGCTAATGGAAATCAATGTGGCTTAAGAAAGCACAAAGATATCTGGCAGCATGTTTGATGTATTTCTTCACTTTACTTTATATAACATCAAGATTATAGATATCCAGATTTCAGCTGTGCCAACTATAAGCTTGTAGTATTGTAGTGATGTAATTCCTGTCTCAGTATAATCAAAACCAATAGATCTTGCCTGTCAGACAGTCACACTTCTTCTGCACTGATGCACATTGATTTGTCCAAGACGACTGAAGCAACAATCCAAAGCCTGCTGCTGAAATCTGTCTGCAGACAGCTTATCACGGACTGAACCGAAGAGCAGAAAGCACATCAGCTGTTGAAGAGAGCTTAGGTGCAATATAAATACTTTATAAATACTTTGACAGTGAGTCTGATGAGGATTTATAGAGCTTGTAAAAGTAAAATCTCTATTGGTTCACTTTGGCACCATCTTGGTAACGTCCCCAAGCAGCAGCTTTGTGACTATAACAAAGCAAGTAAATCTTTTTCAGTAGGAGTCGTCTGAATCTGGAGCTCTGATGTACATGTTCATTTCATATTTTGGAAAACTGGTAGATTGTTTCAACACTGTTAAATTACTAGTTTTCCCACCTACTGCTTGTATGTGTGTGGTATCGTCTCAGTGAGATTACGACGTTCAGTACAAGTTTATGGCAGTCCTGTAAATGTCCTTAACATGGTATCAAGTCATGTTATACATGTAGTCCAGTTTTTCGCCACCCTGGCACTATGGCTCTAGTGATGGCAGTGTTGGTCAGTTGGTCCACCACTTGGGTCCTGAGTGAAATATCTCAACAACTATTGTATGGATTGCAATGAAGGTTCATACAGACGTTCATTGTCCCCAGAGGATGAATCCAACAGACTTTTGATGATCTTCTGACCACGAGGTTGACATTTGTGGTTTTTAGTGAAGTGTTTGTGTAAACTATCGGCTGGATTTTCATGAAGTTTTGTACAGACAATCATCATTACTTTAATGATTCTAAGACTTTTCCTTTACCCCCACCATGAGGTTGACATTTATAGTTTTGCATGAAATATCTCATCACCATGAAATTTGGTACAGATATTCATGTCCCTCTCAGGATCAACTGAAATAACTTTGGTGATTACCTGACTTTTCCTCTAGTGCCACCATCAGGTCAACATTTCAAGTTGCCCAGTACTTTGGTTAATGACCAATACTTGCACTACTAACAAACTGTACTTTGTGTTAAGCACTAATTAGTAAATGTTAGAATTCAAATATACTAAACTAAGATGGTGACATTGGTAAACCATCTATTCTATATTCAAGCTGTCATTGATACCGTAGATTGCGACTTGTATTATTGAGTTTGTGCGTGTATGTTTCCTTTTGAATCATGTTTGGAATGTAGGGAGCTGATTTGCATGATCACAGCGTATTTTAGTCTAACTATTGTCTTTGTTTAACCATCAGCTCCATCAGCTGACATATGCATGTCATAAACATCACATTATTCTCTCCGCTAAAACGCTAGCAGAAATAAGAGAGCTCACACAAGTCACTGAGGCAAAGACAGAGGCAGAAAATATGAAGGAAAAAGAGGATGATTAAACCTGAATTTATTGCAGATGCATTGATGATCGCAGTAGATGTTACCCCTATGGGTGTTGTATCTATTTGGTCAGCATCTTTGTATTTGTAAGAGCTATTTATGATACTTGATAGCCTCTTTACTAAGGTATTATAAATTAATATCTTTATAATAAATTAACACTACTGTGTCAAAGGAAAGCTAAAACGCAGGCTATTTTTTATGATGACCAAACAGGCGTTCATAAAAAAAATATGCAGCATATCTTACCTAAATTAGTCTGCTTTAACTAATTGTGAGGTACTTGAAATGTGCAGTCTGTAGCTGTATTTTTCAACAAAATCAAAACAAGTGATCAATCTTTAGTAGTGGCACATACTCAATATGAGATGCCTCAGACTGGCTGTGGGGAAAAAAGCTGAATGTAAATGCCAGATCACATCTGTTACTGCTCATTTCAATCGTATACAAATTATCTTCATCTTTGTTTATTAGTTAAATGTGTAATTAATATCACCAATCACGGGCAGCGGAGATGAACTGTGGTTCGAAATACTGTCTTATAACCAAAAGTTCATCTATATTCTGGCTACACACTGTAAATCAGTCAGCCCTCCAAGAGCGTCAGGTTAATTGCCCAAAACATTAATTTCTGATCTGGTCACATGTATTGATTCTGTCGCTAATAATTTATTTTCTGATGCATGAAAGATGTGAGAGCAGAGAGGGAGAGAGAAACTGCAATAAGCGACCACTATCTATCCACTTGATCAAGATTATTAACAGACCTAAGCTGCGATAAGAGCAGGGTCGATTTCACTTCTTGGTGGAGTGTGCAGAATGAGACTGAAGCTGATTTGAGCCTCAGCATCGAGCATCGGACAAGATCTGACTACATTGCTCAAACATCTGATACTGTTGACTGTATCAATTATGCACTCTCATAACTCCATCTGATGGAGGAGCGTTATAGTATAATAATATATAATCTCGTAATGTGATTAAATCAAAACACAGTCACCCTGGGGAATAAAGATATCCGTCATCTTCAATGTGCATAGTGCTCATGATGTAGTAAATGTGTCTGTTGTTATAACTTCCTGATGGGATCAAGAAGCTAATTTATTGGGTGTTTCTAAGGTGGTTACATTGCAACATGGCAGAGGTACACTTGTTCTCTCTGTAGGCCTCAGGTTTAAATACCAGAATCTGCCCTGGGAGGTCAGACCCAATCTGTGCCACCATCATATGCAATCAATTTTTATAGTGTTGGCATGGCAATCTTTCCTCTCCTCTCTTTCCTAGGGTCTTCCTTGTCCTTTTTCATTTTCAGAGAAAAGGGCTTAAACTCCCCATGAGAAAAATAATGTCCTAATTTTGTTTGCAAACATAGACCGAGTGCAAAGAGGTTTGATTTCTCACAGAGAAGGATGTGAGAAATCAAAGGAAGTTTCACTTAAGCAAAAGTGTGTCGCCCTTGCAGGATCTAGTTTTCAGATAGTTGTTATAGGAAACGAGATAAAAAACACACACACACAAACTCTAAACTGGCGGTGTATTGTCTTTGGTTTGACTTTTCTAAGTCTACATAATGATTAAAAGTTGAAGAAGTGAAATTAATTCCTGTCTGACTGCCTTCACCAGTTCAGTCATGGTTTGCTTCATTAAACTGAGGCTAGTTTAAAGGAGCATATCTTTTAACTTACCTTGACATTTTAACAAACAAAAGTTGCAACCTCTGTCTCTATTCAAAGATGGTCTTTGGTGTCAGGTGTTAATAACCTCCTTCATCTTTCTGTCAACTGAGCCGTCTCCGTGACAAATGAGCCATCTGCTGACAAAGACTGAGATGCGGTTGAAAGCTCTGAGGAAAAAAAAAACAACAAAAAACAAATGAGTGGATTTTGAGTTAAGATTATTCATTGATTTAATCAGAACAATTTCTGAAGTCAAGAATGCACTTTTACACATCGTCAGGTCAAAATTTCACTTTGTCCACTGCTACCAAAACTGGTGATATTACCATCAGCCTCAGCAGGACTTTGTGCGTAGAGTTAATTAGCAAATGTTAGCAAGCTAACACACTAAACTAAGATGGTGAACATGGTCATCATTACTTGTTAAACATCAGCAAGTTGGCATTTAGCTCAAAGCACCACTGTGCCTTTGCCTCCCAGAGCTTCTAGCTATATCACTCTTGTTTTTATTCAGGTTAGTTTTAATTATTTTTCATTGTTATTATTTTTATTTTATTTTCATTAAATACTGCTTATGTATTTTCTTTTTAAGGTTTAGTCTCTTGAGGGTTGTGATGTGTATAAAATTAGATGCTTGTGTAAGTGTCTTAAAACTGCTTATGGATCAACAGTCCCAAAACCCAAAAGTAATTAGATTTTAATGGCATGTTATGAGTCACTCTCCTCCTTCAATTCTGGAAGTTTGTTTTGGAAACCTGCTTGAACCCAGCAGTGTTAGTCATCCCATTAGCTTTTTGGTTGTTAGTACAAGGAGGTCTCTAACTACCGTGCGGGCCTCTTCCGCCAGCCATTTGCTTGGTTTTTCTGGGAGCCTTTGCATTAAAGCCCTTAGATGAGTTATTGTTAGCGATGTTTACGGGCTAAATATGGTGCAGTGGAAGTGCTTTAAAGTGCACAGGGTTTTGTCTCCCATAAGTTAATGTTAAAATCAATGAAGGTATGATACAACAAAACATAGAGGAGAATAGTCTCATATCTATTGAGAATTCTCTTTTTTTCCTTTTATCTCACTTTTTTCTACTCTTTCTATTGTTAAATAAAGTCAAGCTATAGCAGAGATAAGACTGCTCTTCTCTTGTGATGCGCTTCTCTTCTGTACTTGGCCAGTTTTTGATCCAGCTTTATCTGATTTGTTCTCTATTGATTGGATGCCGACAGCAGTAGTTGTTGTTGCTGGTCACTGTGATAACAGGGTCAGTCAGTTTATCTGGCATTTGACAAACCCAGCTAGACAATGACCTCAGAGATGGAACGTGTCCAACAAACAGACCAGCGTTACCGGATGTCCATTACCTGTAAAATCATGGTCTTACAGTAAAATCGCCCCCTCTCTGTCCTCCTGCACCGCCTTCTTAAGCAGACCTCATTAGCAGGAGACTGCAGGTGTTCCACTCCAGTTGAGTGACGACTGATTTCATTAGCTCTCTCAAGTGCCAATTTGCCCTCTAAAATGACAGCGAGAGACATACTGACTGTTCAGATACCTTGTGTGGTTCTGTTGGTTCACTCCACGGCACCCTTGAGTTGAGTAACCGGGACACCGATGCTTTAGAGAAATTCTGGTGGTAAGCATTGCAGTGATTAAGATTCAGGCAGGGTAGAGCCAGAGTTCACCTTGGGCACTAAACAGTTGTTGGCTCTGCTCAGACCGGGACACTGGAACAACAACTGCTGATAATACAGACGGACCGGTGCAGGCGAGACTTTAGGATGAGGTGAAGGCAGAGAGAAGAGGAGGAGGAGGGGGAGGACAGCATCGGGCCTGTTTCTCCTGTTTCCGTCTCATACAAATGCAGGCAAGGCACAGACCCTGAAGCTGTGACTTTGAAGTGGTGTCTTTGATTAAGGAGTTAATTAAAGAAAAGCCGCATGCTAGTGAACAGATAACTGAGAAAAAGCGAAGAAACAGGCAGTGGGAAAAGCAAGGCAGATATGGAGCGGAGAAATGATATTGGCAGCTCATCAGTTTTTGAAGTGCCGTCCTTCTGATTGGCAGGGAAGCCAGCTGGCACATTGGGGACAGATTTGAAAGCTGCAAACAAAACAAAAAAAAAAACCTGTCACCCACACGTGTGAACGACACAGTTTCTGTCCTGCAGCAAGCTGTGGTGTTAGCGCCACAATGCATTAATGATAATGGATGATGGTAGGACAGCAGGAAGTAGGAAGTAGGATGATAATTTATACATCTGGGATGAAAAGACTGATGGCTGGTTCATTGTATGTGGGTGTAATTTATATTCTTGCCCCGATTGGTCTCATGCCTTTGTCTCCACTTTAAGCCCCCCTCCTGCTCCACCTTCACCTCCGGGTTTTTCTAGGCCTCTCACTCCTCGCTATCCATCACCTCTTCCTCCTTCATCCACCATCATCCTCCTTCCGGTTTTCACCTCCTGCCATGATTAACATCTCCCTGCCATCTTCCCAAACCCCCTCCTCTCATCTCTTCCATCCGACTCCTTTCTATTTTACTCATTTCTGTCTGCCGTCATTACTCACATCCCTCTTTATTTCTTCCCATATTTCTCCCATTCTTCCTCACCCTCCTACTCCAAAATCCCTCGTTCTCCTCACCCCAAACCTCCTCTTTATGTTTTTCTCCTCATTCTTTTCTAATCTGCTGTCATCCTCTTCTTCTTTCATTTCTTCCTCATCCTTAACATCATTTTACTGCCACCGCCACCACTCCTCTCCATGACCTGTTCTTGACTTCTTCGTCTCAACTTCCCTTCTCACTCCATCACCCGTAAAACATAAATAACATGATTAACAAAAAAATACAAATCAATTTTAGAAATAAATCAATGAAAATAACAAATTTCTCCATTTCTTCTCTTTTTTTATTTCAACATCTTTCTCCATCTACACCAGCCTGGGTTTTATAAGGGCGTGGCGGGCTCACAGGTGACCCTGTCCAGCCTGGTGAACCAGTCCCGGGCCATGCTGGAGGAGCAAGCACGCCACTTGCTGACAGAGTCGGAGCGGCAGACTATGGGCTACTACGTGGAGGAGTACCGGGACGGACACATCGGTGTGGAGCAGCTGGTCATGGCGCTGTTCGAGCTGCTCAACACGCACGCAAAGGTGAGGGACAAGGAGGCTTTTGTCAGTTTGAGAAATGAAAGAACAAAATCAAAAGAAACTATATTTTCTTTGTGCAGGAATCTGTACTATTGTACAATCTGTGTGTATGATTGCTGTGAGGTTTGAATTGAAGTTTTCTCAGCCCATTGGAGATTAATTCCCAGGCTTTTTGCCGATGCTTACACTTCTGTTTAGTTTTTCTTTTCTCCTCGGCTATTAAAAGTCTCTTGATCTACTCACAGTCTGCAGTAGTTCACCTTATAAAAAAACACAATAAATCAAAGGCATTTTATTTCCAATTTCCCAAGTACACTGCTGAAAGCTTTTGCTGTTGCCTTGTACTATATTTAGAGCTACTATACAATTTCTGTAATATATGGGTTGTTTTTGGTTTAGTTTTTTTGAATTGTACAAAAGTACAACCAGAATGAATCTGAACTTAGAAAAGGGTTAATCATGGTTCAGTGAAACTTAGTTGAAATCCTACATAAATGCATAAGATTTTTGACCAGACAAATGTTATTTGCACCAGAAAGTTTGCTTTTGAGTATTAACTGGTTACATTAACATTCAGAATCATTTTCCTCATTGGTCATCGCTTTGATTTTGCTCAATTCATCTAAAAAACCCAGACGCTTTAGAAGTTAAACCAATTACAGCAGTTGTCTGTTTACTGTTGATCAGACTTTAAATTGAGGTGAAAGTTGGGAGCAACACAGTTGATTTTAATCTGGTTTACAGATGATTACACCAACATTTAAAATAAGGTTTAAAAGTTAAGTTTGAAAGAAGGTTTAAAAATGGTGGCCCTCAGAGCTCAAACACATGTATATAGGCAAAACACAATCAAATGAAGGAAATATCTTCACCAATCTGACAACAAACATGCAACATATAGACACACAAAAACAGACAACACAACCAAATACAGATATGTTGTAAGAAGAGAAAAGTTACTAAATGAAGTTTCCGGTGGACACTAAACACTGATGAACATGCCTGGGAACTCGAGTCTCAGTAAGACTATCTCATCATACGTGTGCCCTCTTGTTTCTCCCCCCACTGTACCTTCCTCCCTCAGTTCTCTCTGTTGTCGGAGGTGCGAGGCCTGGTCACCCCGCAGGATCTGGAGCGTTTTGACGGGCTGGTGCTGCGACGTGAAATCCAGGCACTAAAGGCGCGGCAGGGCACAGCTGGAGCCACAGCGCTCCAACCGGACTCCCTGTCCATGGTGTCGTACCCAGACACCCTGACCTCGTCTTCAGCCAGCTTCATGACCAACACCACCCTCAGCTCTGCACGGGTACGCCAGGTTTACTAGTTGGAAACTAATCTGGCTCTTCTTGATTTAGTGTGCACTTGAGTTAGCTGAGATAGGCAGAGTTTTTGTGATTGTTTCCATCTCTGTTTGGCTGTGTGTGTGTGTGTGAGAGAGAGAGAGGGGGGGGTTGTGTGATACATTTCCATGGATTATAACAGATTCTGCTGTAGAAAAGATCCCGTTCTGGCACGGACTTTGTCGGGCTGAACAATGACATGTTTCACTGCCTTTCTGTTGAGACTGAAAAGTCTCTCCTCTGATATTTGATAGGCTGTGTTTTTCTTCCATCGCAATAACCCCCTCACCTCCACCTCATCCCTAAAACCTTCCCTTTCCCCCCCTCTGTGCAGGAAAGGCTGCTCTGGCTGATAGATATGATGGAGGTAGGAGTGATGAATGCCTTTAAGTACAAACTCACACATAGAGGACATTAGAACAAGGAGATGTTATGTTCCCTGTGGGCTGATGTGTACCAGACACTCAAACATACACTCCAAATCTCACCTCGGTTTGTGGTTTTGCAGTGAATTTGTTTGCAGTGTTTTTCTTCTCTCTTGTTTTTTCTTTCTCTACCTTGATTGAGCAACACTATAGTAAGTGTTGCTCCACAGATACTATAGTTTCAGCAAAAAGTATAGTTCTTATAAAGAAGTGAGGTGTCTCTTCACAGTCCTATTAATTGTCAATAGTCTATGTTGTAATGATTGCTGTACAGGAGATGTCTGGCTGTTTCGGTGGAGGAGATCAGGGTTGCAGCCATGAAAACAGGAAGAAAAGGTCACAAAAATAACTCTCCTTGAGAGTTTTATAAAGAAAAAGATGGAATAAAAAAAATTTCTTCTATTACCAAAAGCTTTTCTGAGCTATGCTCGTCAAAAGAGATCCCTGTAAACTGTAGTGATGATCAGTGTCCTCTTGCAGACGAAAACACAACAGAGTTTGGGTTTTTGTGGACATGAAATCCACAAACATTGGTATAAACTTATTTTGTACTGAAAATCTGGGGTTTTTTTTAGTGGAACATGAATCAGTCTGTGTCCCAATCACTCCCTTATATGCAAATATACTATATTCAAGGGGATGTAACAAGATATAATTAAGACTTAATCAGCACCAGTGGCTGCTGATGGACCTAAGCACCAAGATATTTTCTCTTCACCTAGATTCCAAATGATAAAAAATGAATATGATTTGGATCTGATATCATGGCTCTGTTTGATATGTTTGAGATGAGATGTCTGATCGTGCGTGATAATTAGAAGCGTTAGCGGCTGGGAATTAGTCCGAGGCTGGCGGACGTGCAGAGGAGAGACAGAAAGCTGTGTGCAGGATTATATGGTGTGCCAAACAGTACACCTTTAAATCTGTTAACCAAGGTTGGTAAATGTTTAAAGTCCACTGCTCACTGATGTGCGGGAGAGAGAGAGAGAGAGAGACAGCTGCGTGCGTCGATTTGATTTCAGGCACCAGGTGATGTGTGTAATCGAAGGCAACAGTTCAGTTAGCTGCTGAAGAACAGATAATAAAGTGTGTGTGTTCACATCACCGTGTACTGAAGAAAACATGCGTTAATTAACCGATGATATTAACGTTCCACACTGTAAACAGCAATGATCAGCATGTTTCATCTAAATTCACCCATTAGTAGGACAAGTTGGCAGCGTGTGATGCTGACCTGGAACTTTTTATGATGCATTTTACTTGACTGTAGTTCTGTTTTCTGCTGTGATGCAGCAGTGAAGACGGGAGCCGCTGTAGGCTCGTGAAAACGGGGACACAGTTCAATCACTAACAACTACAAAGATCCAAATCCTGACACATTAATCCTTCTATCTGATTTCGATGTGGAATATAAAGCCCTGATACAGAGGCAAGTTTCTTGTCCTTTGCATGTGGCCAAGTGCACCTTTGTGACCTACGGTGCACAAAAGAGCCAGCTTTTTGATATACACAAACCACTTGATCTTTTTACAATACATCTCACAATGGATGGATGAAATCTCAATATAAATCTGGGACAAGAGAAGGTTAAAACCCTCCCACACTCTCCCCAAAATTGTTTGACTTCCCTCCCTTCAGTAAAAACAAAAAAATACATAATCCTCTCCCTTTTCCAACCCATCGTCTTCCCTACTTAATAAAATTCATACAATCCCCAACTCTGATACATCTTAATGCTATTCTTACCCGAGATGGATTTGTGTTTTGTTTTTTGTGTGTATGCTATGATTTTCTTTTTTATCAGCCACTATAGTGATGAAGGGGAAGGTGACATGCAATAAGGCCCTGTGGCTGCAGCGTTTCCACTCTGTTTTTTTTCATGTGCACACTGAAAATATGCATAAAAACAGGTGGATGGACACATTACATAACAGTCTTTTGGCAGATAATTTTTACAGACTTAATGAGCTTAATATACTGTGAGACATGCCGTAGCTTATCCTCAGAGTAAAACTTTTGTTCCAGCCATGCATTTCAGGCCCTTCAGAGAAATACAATGAAGCACAGCCAACTCTCACTTTTTAAATGTTTATTCGTGTGATATGTTTTCTTTTGTTTTAATTTTTCTACTCACATCGGTAGTTCAGTTCGGTGTACATACAGCATGTCCCAAAAGCTTGAACACAAATGTGCCAGTATGTATTAAATGTGTCAGTATCCAAGTGACGACTGATTACACATACAAAAAACCCCCCCACACGCGTACACACAGTGTCTAAGCTGACAGTGGAGATAAGCTGTTGACCGTCTGCAGATTTTTCCACAAATAGTCCTTCTCATTCAGATGCCTCACATGGGTTTTCTCTGCCTTTCTGCTCTCCCCACCGAGAAGCGGCATTTACATGTGTGAGAGTGTGTGTGTGTGTGTGTTTGTGTGGTCTGTATTCTTCCCGTGTGTCTGTGTGTGTCTATTTGTGTTGTTTTGGACCCATGGGTGACTGCTACCACTGCTGTGCAAAGCAGATTAGAGAGCTGGGTGGGTTTGGGAGGATGAAAACACTGGATTTCTGAACCACACTCAAAGCCAGGTATATTGTCAACTGCATACCAATGCAAACACACGCACACACATGCACACACACACACATACAAACACATATTATGGAGATAGACACAAACATAGTTGCAGCTTGAAGAATATTAAACAGCTGTTTTTTAACATTCCATGTCAATTTAAAAATAGATTATTCATACTGTCATGTGGAGACGGGTCAGAAAAAACAAATCAGATCAAATACAACCTCATGGATGTACTATCCAAACTCTACTTCCTGGATCACATTGCATCTTACATATTTTTAACAGGGCTCTATTTAAAATCTAAATGTTGCCTTGACTAATCACTATAAGACCACCAAGTGCCATAAACACCTTCTGCGGGCAGATCAATAATGTTTGTTATCACAATTGCTTCCTATTGTTGCAGTGTAGGGTCATGTGTTTTATTCGAGCAGTAAATTAATAAGCCTCGGCAGCTATGATCCCGTCATGGTAATATTGAGTCATTCACTGCTTCTCATGCAAAATGAATCAGGGTTACAAGGTCAGTCTAACTCGCCATGTTCGGTCAAGCCGCACCAGTTTAGACTGCACAATTTTCTCTTTAAAAATGCTCACCATGTGAGTTAAGGTGATCATGGCGCTCCTTCCTGCCGTGACAAAGCCGAGAGACGTGTCAGACTATATGTATGACCAATTATAGCTTGTAGTCTGTCAATAAGGGCAAACAAGAGGCTTCTTTGAGGCTGTCTTTGGGTGAGCTGGCTTCACTGAGCTTTACATTGGCCATCCTGGAAAACCAGTAGCACAAGCTGGATATCAACTAGCTCAGTCAACTCTCGGTTCTCTTCTCCAGCTACAAGCACGTTCATGTGAAAGAGGTGGGGTTGTTAATTACGAGCAACATCATTAGAACCATGAATAAAGTACTTCATATGACATGAGATGAAATATTTAAACCAAGTAGGCTACCTGCGGAAAAATTCTGTTTTAGGGACAGCAAAAAGTCATAATCAACCAAGTGAAATGTAAACAACAGCCTGTCAAACAGAATAACAGAATAAGAAGATGTAGAAACACTAGAAATAATTTCCAAATTTTAAAAGTAGGCTAAGGCTTAAAAAATATGTATGTATTATTATATATGATTTAAGTATACAGTGAGTATTTTTTGCTGTTTAGTTGGATGATGAAGAAACCATTCTGAATATGTCACATAAAAAACTGCCGGACTGTTTCTGCTTCCAAAGCAAAGAGTGGAAAAGTAATTAATGACTGATGAGGTCTATCTGACCCAAATGTTGTATTTATAATCATGGGAGCCAATTAACAGTGTGTGGATTATTTCCAGTTATCATCACGCAGTTGTCTCATGTTATTCTGAGCTGCAGTGATGGAATCAGAGTGTAAAATCATCCACACTGTCAGCTGGCACTCTCGGGATAAAATCTACTTTACACAATTAAAATGCAGCGAAAATTATCATTATGTGTTTAGTGTTATAAACGATCTCTCTGTTTGTTAGAAGCTCTGTTTTAAATAGAATAGAAAGCCTGGAACAATAAAATGTTTCTACTGACATATAAATATATATATTCCTCTTTTTTACTTGTCACTTTATTGTAAAATCAGGACTTTTGTCTATTTCGGGATTCTGTAGGAATAAAGACTCCTTTTATCCAGTAATCTGAATGGTCAGTGTTCGGGGTGTTGTGATCCGATCCTCTGATGTTAACCTGCTCCAGAGCAGGTTAGCTGTTCAGCATAAGTTACCATGGTGATTTATCCCCATTTATCCCTAGTAAAAGTGAGCCAACTTTGTTGAGAACTTGAGTTAAGCCCAAAAATACCTGGGTAACCTGCTAATGTGGCTTTGTGATAGAGGCCCAGGGGCAGACCTCCAGAATCAGGAATATCAACAACCATGGTGTCTCAAGTTCGACGATGTCTATGCAAAGCATGAAGAGGAAAATCATTCCCACACATTTTTGTGCCCCAAACCCAAAAGTTACCTTCCAATTCATCACATTGATGAATTAAGCTGATATTGTGCTGTCTGATCCCAGCAGTGCAACATGCCCATCAATATCTATACTGTTATTTTTCACCACCACTATGTAAACATGACACTACCTCCTGTATTTACACTGGATGTTGGCATTGGTTGTGAGCCTTGTTCTGCTTAATTGCATAATATGATTCCTGAGTAGGCTGAGACACACATGCTTCCACACACACACACACACACACACAGTCTTCGGATTGTAAATGTGGATGAAGACGATCATACATACACAAACACAGCGTGGTCTGACTGCTTACACTGCAGAGCTGCGTCTCCGCATGTAGAAAGTCGATTGACTCTTGTGATAAATAAATTGTCTGTAAGTGCTCCCTGTGCAGCAACGACGGGTAATTAAGCTGAATTGATGGGGCTTTTGTTTTGGTTTAGTGGCAGAGTTAAATGAAGGGCAACGTTTCTCTGAACTCAGCTCCTCTGCTCTGAAATCACTCACAGATCTGCCGCAAATTACCTTCTCTCCACCATGCCGGTGGAATTGAGCTGCCAAATCCTGCTTTGAACTGAGCTGATGGTTCTTTATCGATTACACAGCATGTGTGTTTTGCTTGTGGAAGAACACATGATAGGTGCGTGTGTGAGCATGTCTTATTTGCTTGCCTTCCTTATAGACTTTGAGATTGGCAAGCAAATCCAAACAGATATTTACGTCTGTCCTTTTTTCTAGGAGAGGTGGAACATCCACCAAATCTAATTTGGCATTTGTTTTGGGATAAACTCACATCTTTGTTTAACATCTGCTCCAAAGATTTCTCCCTCTCACTTTAAATCCCTCTCTTCTTCCTCCTCCCTCTCTGTTTTTCTGTCTTTGCTGTCTTCTCATCTCTCTCCCCTTTTTCTCTTTTACTTTTGCACCTGGTGTCCCTCTTCCTCTGTTTCTTTCCTCCATCTCTCAGAACGACAGCGTGGTGGAGAGTAATCAGGAGGATCCTCCGGAGAGCCTGAACACGCTTCTGACCGACATCTCTCTGGTGAGCCTGGCAGGCAGAAAGGCAGGCACAGCCCGGCTCTGGCCTGATAAAGATGGATACGGCACAGGGGAGAAGTGAGGAGGGGTGGGAAGAAAATAGAAAAAAAAGAGGAGGGGAGACGAGGTAGGGAAGGATTGAGGTACTTGAGACAAGCTGACCCGCAGGCTTTATATTGTAGACTAAGGTGGAGTGGAACAAATGTTTACACCAAATAAGAACCAGAGAAAGAAAGAGAAGTTGAGGTTTGTCAGCGTAAGTGCTGGTGTAGTCTTTCTTCTTTTTTGTTGTATGGGAAGAGGAGAGTAGACGCTGAGCACTATATGCCCCCCGGCCTGTTCAGGCCTCTTCCTACCTCTCCATCTCTGCGTGATGGGGTTTAAAAAAGACTGCACAATTTCCAAAGCAACAAGAGATATCAAGAGGTCTCATCTGTTATTCTGAACAGCGGGTGAAAATAAAGAGGTCAAGGAGAAAAGTTTTAGTTTGCCATCGCCCAAGGCTGAGTGCCACTCAAATCATACCTTACTTTTCTTTTGTAAACTTTCTTTTATGCTCATTTTATGTCTTACTCCATACACTGGCGAGCCATTCATGTCTCAGTGTTGTTCATTCCACTGTTCAATTTGTGTTCAAGCACTCTTACCTAGAAACGCAGGATACCGGCGGAATCTAATTGGCAAGAACCAACACGTATAACCAGGTTTGGATGTGTTGAACATCTTCAGGTCAACTATTATTGTCACTTAAAGTGGTGGCATGGTTAAACAGGTGTCTAATACAGTTGTGTGAGTGAGAGAATGAGTGGGAATTGGTGATAATCATGAGGAAACAATACAAACACCGGCTTTAAACTTTGTTTTTTAATATACATCCTCTCTTAGGGGTGTAACAATACAGTCAGCTAATTTTTTGGTGCAATACACGCTTCACGGTTTTATTCACTCTTGATATTTTTAACAAACTGTGAATGTACAAAGTCTGCACATTTTTACCATGCTTAGTTTTTTAATAGGTTTTTCTTCCAGGCTTTAGTGAAAAATGTAAATATTAGAATGTCACAAAGGGTAATTTCCTCCAAATTACCAAAAGTATATTTTCTCATTTACCTCCCATGAAAAAAAGACATTTAAAACATTCAGTATCAACATGTCTTTCCAAAATGCTGTGACCACCACAAATTAAACTCCATTCACCTCCACTGTATTGGTGTAGCAGCAGAAATCTCAGATATATGCATATGTATAGATAAAACCCAAACTACATACAACTAGTGGTAAGTGAGAAAAGATGGGGGGGGGGGGGTTGTAACATGATTGAACCACCTCAGCACATTTTTATCTACATAGAATTAAAATGAAGATTATACAATGCCTTGAAGTCCTCATATAGATAAAGAGTAAATGTCTTGGCTTGAGTAACATTCACAAGATGTTCACACATCTTTACACAAGCTGATTTTATAGGACCTTTTTTTTTAAGACTTAACGCTTGTGAACATTTTGAGTCATTAGTTGAAACCTCTGACACTTACAGTGTTAATGGGTGAAATGCAATTGCACCCGGCATTTAATTTATGCAGACAAAATAAAGAGCACCTTCTAAGAGTCAGAACTGATCAGATTTAGTTAATACTGCTTTCAGTTTTTCAGCTCCGTGATGCAAATGGTCACATTTTTTATGGCGGTACATTCTGCCACAGTACATTGTTACACCCCTAATCAATGATGATGAAAATATCCTCTCACTTCAGGATGATGTACAGTCCACCACAGCTGAATCTCCCCCCTCCTTCAAGCCTCCGCCCCCACCAGGGGGGCAGAGGCGCCCAAGTAGACAAGACCAGCACAACAAATGCCCCTCGTCCGAATCTTCCCACTCAGGCTTGTACTTCACAGCCCCGACCTCCCACAACCACAGCAAAGACCCAGGACACCCCCCCGCTTCACCCTCGCTACACCACAAACGAGAGCATCCCAGGGACCCTTCTCGGGACTACGCCCCCATCCGAAAGAGAGAACCCTCAGCACCTTCCAAGAAAGAACAAATAACCGCAGCTCAGTTGTCCATGGTCTCCCAGCACAACATCGGCCCTTTCCCCAGGGTCCAGTCCCCCGGCAGAGGCACCAAACCTGCAGCCCCGTCCCCCTCACCTCCGCCTCCGCCTCCACTCCCTGCACCTCCTCCGCCTCCTGCTCTGCCCCTTAAGCCAGTGTCTATGTCCAAAGCCTCCGCCGCCTCCTCTCCTGGCACTAAACAACAGTTTGTTACAGTGGAGGTTCACAGGCCCAACGCAGAGCCCGACGTCAATGAGGTGCGGCCCCTGCCCCAAGCTCGAGGTGAGGAAAGTAGGGCACAGGAGGCAAAATGTACAGACCCAACATGTATTAAGTTAACATATAAAGATTTTGATTATTTGTGTCCTCTTTAATTAGAGGTTTGTGCATACAAATGAACAGAACAAAAAAAAGTTTCATAAAATATATTTAAAGGATGTCAAAGATATCACAAAGGTACGTTCAACAGACAAAACCTGAAAAACACATATTGTACATATCTCAGGACAGAAAAAAAAACGTATTCGTGCACATAATAATCCAAAGTTATGAATTATTAATTGGTACACAAACCTTTTCAAAGATTTTACACCTGACATCTTCAGAAGTATTTGCTGTATCTTTCTTGATTGTGAAACATTCAGATTAGATAATGCAGTTTGGATTCATTTCCTAACACTGGACAGATGCTGAGGCTTGATGATTGTCTCTGTCTGAAGTTGCATATAAATGTCAAGTGTATAATCTCTCCAAGTACATGTTTACTTGGGCGTAATGTGCTTAAATGAGCAATTACCCAGAACACTCTGTGCGATCGCGACTGCGTGCAAAAACATCACTAATCTTAATAAGCTTTTAATCTTGTATTAAGTCTTAAAATCATATTTTCTTCAGAACAAATGTAAAAATCTTCCAGTGCTGATTGAGAAAGGGTTTTTTTTATTTCTGTGTAGTTTCACATCTTGATAAGAGTTGAAGTAAAAGAGTAAAACCAACAGATATAAAAGTGTTTGAGTACTTTCACACATTAAGATTTAAAGACCAAACAATGTGTTCATTGATATTATAAAGGAACAATGTTTGCAGGTTATTTACAGCGGGAGAATAAAGCGCTGATATCCAGTCTGCCTGCTCTCCCTCAGGTGGCGCCCTGTCTCAGCTGTCAGACAGCGGCCAGACTCTCAGCGAGGACAGCGGGGTGGACATAGCTGAGTCAGGACATTTCAGCAAAGACAGCAGCTCCCATTCCACACGCACACGCCACCCCCAAGACACCCAGGGGGGCGGGGGGGACAACCCCTCCAAACCGGTGAGGGAGTGATTTGGAACAGCTGTGAGCCAAACATGGATGGATGAGTGGATTAATTGTTAAACTGTGGGGAATATGAAATGTATTTAATTAATTAAGGTGTGTGTGCTGTTGTATTTCTGTCTTTGTGAGGACCAGTTTGAGTTTTAGACCCTGAGAGAAAGTAAAGGACATTTTTTTGGTAAATTGAAGACCTTTTTGAAAAGTAAGAACATATGTGGTAAGTGAGGACATTTTTAGGAGGTTAGGACATTTTAAGAAAGTGGGGAATATTTTGGTAAAATAGAGATTTTTGTAAAGTGAGACAATATTTAGGAAAGTGAGCCTGTTTTAAGAATTAGTACATTTTATCCAGACCTCACTCCCTCTAAAGGGTTTCTGAGGGCTAAGACTTTATTTTAGGGCTAAGGTTAGAATCAGTTTTATGGATTTGGGAGGTAGAGAATGCATAATTGTCATTGGGTCCTCATAAGTATAGAAGTACAAATGTGTGCATCAGCTGAAATAGCAGAGAGTTGATGGACTTTATTGCTTTATTGCTAATCCTCCTCCAGAATCTGTTCTCAATCCTAATAGTGATCTCTTCTCTCCTCCCTCTGTTTTCTCACAGACTGTTGTCTTTGTTTCACTCATTTGTTTATTTCTCAGTCATGTCATTCATTCAGCCAAATGTTCCATCATTTATTTCATCACCCACTGCAGTGTAGCGTAATGAAACTCTGAAATCGCTCTCTGGTTCTTATTGATTGATGGAAGGAGTAACAAGTAAGGATGGAATAGCCTGATTGTTTATGATGAGAGGGCTGTGAGGGTCAATGTCTGTTTTAGATGAGAGTTATTAGGCTGGAAAAGTGGAGCTAAATGGATAATGGAAATGCATTTTATTGCCATGGAGCAAGGGATTTAAATTCTGTTCCTGTATGACTGTCAAACAAGAGTGTGCTGGAAAGAGCAAAATGATATGCTCATAGAAACTCTGATGAATTTAAAGAAGACAGTTGTGTCTTTTTTATACTAAGTCATCCTTATGTCACTCAGAACATACACCTAGCTGGTGCCAAATTGTGGGTTGCGGGCAAATATGTAAATTTGGTCCAGAGTCACTGAAGAAAATTTTGCATGTCACTTAACATGTTTTGGAGAAGGCTGAAGTGACAGTAAGCTAACTGGTTTGTGAGCCTCATCTGTTAACTAGCTTCTGTTCTACTAGCTTCTGCAGCCTGTAGTTGAGTTTTCTCATCATGGGGTTTTCCAGGTTGAAAATTATCAAATGACTCAGTAATGTGAAAGGTCATGTATAGTGATTCATTCGCAAAGAATGTGCAGCTCTATGGAGATTTTTAGCCATACTGCTTTTTTGATTTTTACAGGACATTAACTTAATGGTGCAGAAATGATGCAACCGGAACGCTGCAGTTATATGGCATGTGTCCGATTCACTACACCACCAAGATGCTTTTAAATAGTCATTTAAATTCAGTTCAACTTTTTAAATTCAACTTTGTTAAATTCATAGAGACAAAAGCTCCACTGAGGTACAGAAGCTAGTGGAACAGAAGCTTTACAAGAGCTGACATAAAACTGACTAAAGAGAAAACAATTACAACTTAGATGTTGTTAAAAATGAGTGAAGTGGTTAAAAAAATATTTCTTTTGTCCTTTGAGTTGTGAAGCTGTTTAACATGATTGCTCATTCATGAATATATTACCAGGACCGAATATGTACGTGTATTACATATAGTCAGGACCTTTATGAAAGTGTAAATTATTGAAAAGACTCTTGAGCATTAAGTGCTTCTTGGAATAAATAAAGGCAGGAAAATGTATGTATGCATAGTGGCACAAAGCGAAAGCAGACAATGGGAGGTTGTGTAATGTTATGAATATATTCAGGTTTTTTAAAACATGTATAAATGATGTTCTTATGTTATGATTTGTACCATTCTCTCTCTCCCTCCCTTTAGCCAGGGCTGTTGGAGCCCACATCTACACTAGTGAGGGTGGCAAAGAGTGCCAGCACCCTGGGTATTGCCATTGAAGGTGGAGCCAATACTCGACAGCCACTGCCAAGAATTGTCACAATACAGGTAAATGAGGAAGATAATACAAGAAAAATAATAGGAACATCTTACTAATTCAAATAATATCACCATAAGGTTGTTTCTAACGTCTTTTTAACCCAGTATTCTTAACATGCAGTTGTCTACAATTTGTTGAATACTCTCCTCGTATTGTCGGCTGTGTTTATTGTGCTTTTTTGATTCTCTGCAATGATACCACATGCCAACCTTCCAGGTGGGATTTGATGTCCTTCAAGGCTTTATATGGATTCAGACTGCAGCTGAACTCACACTGAGAATCCTGCTAATTTCATCCTCATTGGGGCTCTTACAAAGATGATTTCAACATTAATGGCCTCCATGAGAAGGCTTGACTTCCTGTAGATTTTTGGCAATTAGTTTTTCAGAGAAGGCAGTCTGTGTAACACGATGTTGCTATTTAAGGATAAAGGCAGAAGGTAGAGTCATCAGCAGCACCTAAAGGAGATTATCAAGCACCTTTTAAATAAAAGCTAAGAGTTAGGCTCAGTTCAGATGTGTACATTTTTCATTTAAACCTGCAGTGCAGAACTTTTACATATAAATGAATGTACGTTACATTCAAACCCTTGCCAAACGAGTTCAAACAGTGCTGATTAAGCCTATCACCGCCAGATAAATCTCTCCATATTTCACAGTACACAGAGTTTTTAAATCTCAGGTGCAATATTCCCGTGCTGGCTGTTTGGCCATTAATCATGCAGCTCTTCTAGACTTTACAAATGTTATCGGACCGAATGGGTCAAATTCTGATAATGGAAAATAAAAAAAAAAGTCATTTTGTGGGGGTTGTGTGATGCTAACAGTTTATCCACTGTTTTACAGTCGCATCAGAAGGTTACAGCCAGTATGTACTGGCCATCGAGCTACTGGGACAAATCCTGGTGGGCTGTCAAAAAATCCATAATACATGTATGTAATAATAAATAAATATATCTGTTTTCACCGGCTCTCTCTGTGTGCCTGTCATTCGGGGTGCGCACATGTCAGGCGTATTCAGACCAAACCAGGTGTTGCAGTGCACCGCTGCACGGTTGAGTGGAGTAAGTGGGCGTGTTTGTGCTCTAGAACGTAACTGCTGTGAAACAATCAGTAAATAACATTTCATTGATCTGATTCACTAGCTTTCTCGTTACCACCGCTCCCTCTCTTCATTCACTCTCTAGCTCACTCAACCACAGTTGCTCTCTCTCTCTCTCTCTCTCTCTCTCTCTCTCTCTCTCTCTCTCTCTCTCGCTCGCTGGTGCTCTCAGCTCTCTCTCTCTCTCTTTTTCTCTCATCTTTCTTAAAATGAGTCAGGAAGCCGACTGAAAAATCTAACTTTGCTTTTAACGTTATCAGACGAAGAGAAATGTCCTCCCCTCGTCCTAGTAACATCTTTGTACTCAGGCAATCACAGCCAAGCGCCCCCCTTTACTCTCTATGCCAGAAGGAGGAGACAAAAGTCCCACACTCCAGCTTTAATGATGAGGCTGAATAGATTGTAACTTGAATTTCTTACATTTTTAGCAGAGATCTTACATTTAAAGCATGTTTATACTGAAAAATGTTGGAAAATTTAGATCTCCAGGCTACACAGAGTGATATCCAAATATTGAAAGCTTAGCTAGAAATGACAGGTTAGTCACCTTTAAAGGAAGCTATTACGGTGACTGGGTGTGCGTATATCTGTCTGGCATGGCAATTTGCGAGACATCAAAGCCTTAGCTCAGGACTATCTGTAGAACTAATCATTTTCTAACCTCAGAGAACCAGGGAGTTACAATTTTAAGATCAGTGCAGTGAGCAGCTACAGACGACAGTCCACACCCCACTCAAAGCTGTCTCTCAGCCTCCCACTCCAAAGAGGTGGTGATTGAAATAAAAAAGGCTTGCTGATTGCGAGAGGAGGGATAAAAGGATTGGAAATCAGCACATTCAAAATCAAAGAGTGCACTGGAAGAAAGGATGGCAAGAGTGAGTGAAGGATGCAAAAGAAGTGAGAACGGTGTTAATAGGGAGAGGAGGGATGAGGATTTATGCAGAGGTCTGGTGTTGTGGGTGGGTGCAGTATTTGGGTGTTTGGTGGCTGAGTAGGTGGGAGGAAGGTTTTTATAGGCTAGGGTTGCAGTGGGACCAAGTAAACAAATCCCAAGACAAATGCAAGAAGATGGAATATCAGGTTCTTTTAAACTTTTTTATCTTATGCATGTGCTTCTGGTTTTGTGAGAACTCAGCTTGGCTAATTTTATATCACTGGTGTCTCTTTGCTACATCATTGTATGAACCTCATCTTAGCTTCATTCACTCAGCAGTCAGAAAAAAAATCAGAGACATAACAATAAGACAGAAGACATATGATCAAAGCATCTGTCAGAAGAAGAAGTGGTAGTATCAGGCACTAGCAGCTGATCTTCCACCAAACGGTATAGTATATATTTTTTACGTTTATAACAAAAATGTTACCAAGCCAACAAACTATTGAAAGAAAGTAGCAAACATTAACTTGTCACTTTTCAAGAAGGCCAGCACTGCAGCTGTGTCTTCATTCAATTACCATACCGATATGCAAGTAACAAATCCTCACTTCAGCCCAGGATTGTCTGTGACATCAAATGTTTTATGAGCACAGAGAGAGAAAAGAAAGTTACGCTCAAGAGATGAGGCCACTGACTTCTAACCAATCCCTCTAAACCTCACAGACACTTCACTGAAAGTCTAAAAATAAAAAGGCAGCTGATTGCAATGGATAATAGCAGAGGAAACTTTTGCTTTCTCACTGTCGCATGGATTTTTAGGACATGAGAAGGTCCAGTGCAGCTGCCTGAAACAAGTTTAAAACACATTTCAGAAGCTTAGTTTAACAGAGTTAATTTAAACCATTCAGGCAAGAAGATTGAAATTTTAATCAAGTTGAAGTTATTTATGGGTCTCTAATTACTGCTTCACATTTTTGTAATAGCATAGACCAATCCAAACTTTGGTTTGCCGAGGTGCAAACTTTATTGATTACAAACGAGAGGAGGCCACAGTTACATGACACCGCTGCTACATCCCCGAACAATAACACTGTAGCGCTTCACAGTTATTTAGGGACATTAATAACATGGCAGCCTCGAGGTCACTTGTTACGGAAAAAGCGAGAGACTTTCTGCATGTTCCGTTTTCAAGGTGGAAAAGTGAGCTCTGAAAACTTTGCCCTGTTACCTGGGGAAAGCTAACTCAATGTTATTAGGCCCTCAAGCAAGGTACACAACCTCAGTACTTCTCCCAGTCAGGACCAAGCATCAGAATGATACATTTGCCTTGAGGAAAAAAAAGGAGGTAAAAAAGGTTAATTTTGTTTTTGGCTTTCCAAGGAGCATTGGTTTTATTCAGGGGACAGATGATGGCATCACATCAAAGCCAGTGCCCTGTATTATACTGTCTCTCTGCATCATTGGAAGTAAGCACAGTGGAGTTGAGATACAGCAAACCTCTGGTGTCTGATTTTCCTATCTGTTTGGACACAAGGGCTCTCGCCTCAAGTCACCTCGATCACGGCTGCTAAGGGTGAAGTACAGATGAGTAAGCAGCTGCCTGCTGGCCGGACGTTATCAGTCCCCATCACCCCCTCCTGAAGCGACAGCCTGTTATCACTGCCATCTTCCCATCGTGACGACTGACTGTTCCTGTAGCTCAGGGTAATTGTTCTAGACTCAGTAAATAAGATAATGCAGTCCTAAAGGGGAAGGCACTGCTGGTGTTTCTATAGCCATCATAGTGGCACATAATGAGGTCAGCTGTCCTGAGGAGGAGGAGGAGGATGAAACTGGCAAAAAAGAAAAACATGATGTTATATCTTACTTGATGTGTTATTAAGACCACAAGAAAATGGAGCCTGTATAGCTAGGCTGGTAGATTTGGGGGTTTAAATTAAGTTAAAAGTTGCTGACAGTTACACAGCTATAACAATTTACTGCCTGACAAAGTTGATATGGCTAATGTCTTAGCAAAACGCAGCATATTTACACATCCAAAATAATTAATTTCGAAAAGTGTTTGTGTCCATCTGATTGATGAAGTCCAATATTCACTCTCCTTTTACTGTAGTCCTGATTTGGTCAAGTCATGAGAAAAATGTCTGGCTCTTTAGCTTCTAGCTGTTCCACTTTTTTCTCTGGCTAGCAGCTAACTTTGTTGGATGAGACTTTGTTGCTGCAGGTAGCATACAGTGTATTTATCAGATACAGTATGTTTCAGGTTAGGCCGAGGTAAGGACACTGAAACTGCTTGGTTAAGGCTAAAGAAAGATCATATTTATAGTTCAAAAACCAGCACTAATTGCTAGTCTGAGACAGGATGTGAACTCTGGTTTCTAGCATGAAAATCACTTGTGCCATAGTGACCTCCGTGGCCTTAAGGTCTCAGCCTGCCTATGTGCCCATCCATACTTCATCTCTTCTGTGGCCACGTGCAAACTGTATGCAACCATTGATGCGTACTGACTGCTGCGCAAGAGATGCCACCACAATCTTGACACTGTATTGGGCGCTGTGGACAAATCTACTGCTAGCACACCAGAAGGTCCACTGGGAAGGAGGCAAAACCATCTTCATTCCTTTTGTCTCGAACATATGGTGGCTTCCTTTGGTGCTGGTGTGTTTTGGAAATAGGCAGAGGAAGAAGTGATTTGCTCAGGGGGTAGCACAGCCAATCTCAAGCCAGGCATCAACAAGGAGCCAGATCCTCACCCAAGCTGCTATGACATTATTGCAGAGGCTTGCAGTGGCATGTGGATGAGTGTGTAAAAAGTTGTAAAAAGAGTAAGAAAGAGGCATGCAGAGGTCATGGCTTGTTGCCTTTCAACATAAAGAACCCACTACTTCTTGCACTGGTGCTGAATGTTGGCAGTGGATATAATTCATGCACTGCAGTCATCCAAAATTGAAGAAGCAACTTCACTAATTCTCAAGTCGATTCCTATGGTTCTAATACAGGAAGTACCTATATTTGAATATCATTAAACTTTCCTCTGTCTTCCCTGTATTAAAATATCCCTCTTCATCCAGCTGCAGAAGTCCTCTGGAGATCTGTCTTGGACTAAAACTACACTCATTTTTTATAGTGGTGCCTTCAAGCACTGCCAAAGGGGGGTCTCCAAACTCAGGGACCAAAACAATCTGTTTGCCATATTGCTTTCTTGCTAGTGATAGAGAAAAGCAGACACTAAAATAGCAGTATATTTGGAAGAAAACTAGTTTCATGATGTCCCTCCATGTTGGAATCAGAGATGTGGAGCTACTGTTATCAGGTCGATTATCATGCCATGGAATCAGACACAACAGAGTATGGAGGTGGAAGTGACCACTGTAGCTACGTTAACAGCTGCGGCTGAAAGAGAGGTGCTGCGGCTGAAGTGGCTTTGCAACATCGACCGGTGCCCGGTGATGACTGTCAGAAAGAATGGAGTCAGAACTTTACACTGCAACAAACTTCACAATGCTTTGGTATCTGACTGTGTTTTCACACAGAGTATTATATTGGACTTTGCCAACTCTGAATACTACTGAACAGCACAATGGCAACTGTGTGTTACCCGCTTCAGGGGCTGAACCCAATTAGGTCCCTGTGCATGTTATACCCCTCTCTCTACCCATGTTTCCTGTCTCACTACACTTTTGACCGTCAAAAAGAGGTGAAAAATGCCCCCCCACCTCCATCCCCCACCAAGGAACTAAGCTGAGACTTACTCAAGAAATTAGACCAGAGTCCTTCTGTGGTTTGTGAATAGACAGCTCACCGTGTCCTGTGCATGAATGCCTCAGGGTGTCAATAACAGAAAACGTTTTTCTGATCACAGATGTGTTAGAATGTGCGAGGATGTAACTGTGCGAGGGTAGTGTTGCCGGTGAGGAGGAAAGCATTTCATTTTGGTGATCACACGCTTCTTATAGAAGACGTGAGGTTGCATATATTTCCTGCTGAGTTGTCACTGTGTGCTTTGAGTGCCAGACTGCAGGGGTGAGTGTGTGTATATTTAAGTATCTGTGTGTCTGCGAACGTGTTCTTCTGTGACAGGATGTCTCTATTTCTGTATGCTGATGAGGTACCTGTCACATTTATAGTGCAATGTTTAAATTTTAGGTGAGGCACTGAGAAGACCTCATTTACTTGGTTGTAATAGAACAAAAGTAAGGATCTCAAACTGTCATAAAAACTCTTTGCAGGGCCCCTGAGCTACAGAGAGAACAAGTCTTTATTGGCTTGCTAGCCTTGGAACTGAGCTGCAGTTAGTCCTGGTTCTTTTATTTGATGACCGCTTTTACCTTTGAGACAGACAGAAGCTACTTTTTTTTCTCAGTGATAAATACAAACCAGACTTTGAAAAATCCTGCAGGTTGTTTGACAGCACTTATCAGTTTTTTTGATGCCATTTCCAAACCCATCCAAGACTCTTCTATCCTGCTGGTAGCAAAAATATTTTTCAACTGCAAAGTAAAGTCGATTCTCTTCTCATAACCTGTAACCACATGCCTTCAACCAAACAAAGATGGCAGCCAGAAATGATGTATAGTACGTACAATATGTCCTTGCTCAGTTTTATGACACAGCATTAAAACAGAAACTTCTATCAAGTGATTCAATCTATATGACTCTCATTTTATTTTTTAATATTTTCCTGTACAAAATGGAGATAGATGTGTTTTTTGTTTTTTGTCATTCCTCATACATGAAATGGGGAAAGTTTTGTGTATTTATTTGGAATAGCTAGTCATGACAGTAGATTTAATGAGCCTCATGCAAGAACATTTTTATTTTCTTATCCTTAACCTTAACTTTTTTTCTGTAAGACTTGGCTTGTACAAGTCCACCAAGTCAGCAGAATGTTAGCAAATGTCTCATTTCAACTTGATGACTCTCCCTTGTTTATAAGTAGGTTTGTGAGATCCAATTATTTTTATAGTCGACATCACTTAATTGACTCATAAAGTTACCTGTTTGTGGGCAAGTTTTAATCACAAAAATGTCACCCAAGAGTAAGATGTAGAACTCTAAGAAGACTCCAAGTTCTGTTGTTATAAATATGCAGACAAACTTTATCCAAATGTATTCAGATGAAAGCACTATAATTTTTTTCCCACTTTGGAGAAAGATACACTATCTGTATATTGTTGTACTTGTACAGGCCTGAACCTTCCATTAATTTTGTCCATGCCAAAGAGAAATTTCTAATTTTGAGAAAATTACACGAGGCCCATTTATTGTTTTTTTTTAATCTGTTCTTAAAATTAAAACAATTAAGTTCTCTTAAAATTCACCTTGTCTTTTTCTATCTGTCTTTCTCTCTCTCAGAGGGGAGGTTCAGCTCATAACTGCGGCCAGCTGAAGGTGGGTCAGGTTATCCTGGAGGTGAACGGCGTTTCCCTGAGGGGCCGTGAGCACAAGGACGCCGCACGCCTCATCGCTGAGGCCTTCAAGACCAAAGAGAGGGACTACGTGGACTTCCTGGTGACTGAGTTCAATGTAGCGCTATAGCTTAGTAGAGGAGGAGAGGAGGACGATGACGAGGGCAGCAACAACGATGAAGGGCAGACGTTCAAGCGTCTATTGATTTAAATGGCACAACTCTTTTAGACAGACATAAACAAACCACCACCAGATCTCTCAGCTCTTCTCCTTTCCCATGAATCCACCCCTGAATCTGGACACATGATACTCACACTTACCAGGCATTACTTCCGCTGTGGACTTTGTTCAGGATTTTCTTCAACGTGTTACCTCCCCACTGTGAGACTTTATGCACTACAATGGAAAATAGTGAAACCTATATCTTTTGTTTGTTCTCTCAGTGTTAAAACTTGTGGAATTGCCACCGTTTGAAATCACTGGAACTCCTCTTAGCACTCTCACCTTCCCCTGGTCACTTTATTTGATCAATTTTTTTGCTTCTATCTGAGAGACAACCGCACATCTAAGACTGATTCACGCTCGACTTTACAAGCTTGGATTTATATATGTAAAAATGAACAAATGTAGATACAGATGCATATATACTGTACACATAAAGATACTCCTATATGAATTATAAAACCCGTAACCTCTTTTGCATCATCAACATATAGTAATATATTTCGAAGATGATGATAATTCAGTCAAGCTTAGCGATGCAGGACTCTAACCATTTGATGCTACCGGCCTGTTTGCATATTACCACCCTTTCATTAAAAAGGAAGGTTAGGCTAACGTGAAAACTCACAACATGCTCATATTTTGTTTGATAAAATACTGTACATGTGAATGATGGCAATCTTTTTGGTCACCACACTCATAAGCATATTTCCTGTTTCCCTCCCACTTCCCTGTGTTTTAACTGTACGTGTGTTTCAGACTACATCCACACTAAGCCAGCTAATTTTAAAAAATGCAATACAATACAAACAATAGAATTCATAAAATCAATACAGCCAAACTCACAATTAAGTTCTCCTTGACATATCTTTCTGTTTCTGTTGTCAGACAACGGTGCGGGCATAAAATAGTGATTTGATCAAGGTTGACAAATGCTAACTGTTAATCAGATGAACAATATTTCCTGAGCTGCCTCTCTGAGGCATCAATAAAATCATTATTTTATGATCACAAAGTCATCTGACAACATAAACGTTGGTTAATAACAACAGCTGTTCTGTAGTCAAGTTTCATCATCAACACTAAAACACGAGGCTGGCGTATTCAGATTCATCCACTCTGTGCAGTGATTTGAAAAGAGATATTAAAAAAAAAAGGCAAAGATAAGTTTTCAGATTTGGCCCACTTAGTGTGGATGTGCTCTCAGTGGGGATAAAATCCCTCAGCTCCTCGCTCAGACTGTTCAGCTTTTCTTCTGCTGCTCCCCCTGCTGAATAACAATTGATGATTTTATTTTGTAATTTCATAGTTTTAATTATATTCTCCCTGGGGAGCTTGCTGAAGCCATGCTTGGTGCAGCAATTACACCCGAGAGGGGAGTAATGAGACATTTAGAGGACGACACTACCAAAGATTTTAGAAACACTCCTCCACACATGTTCACACATGGAACAAGCGTGCACACACACACACATTTCATCCATTTATAGAAAAGCAATTAGGAGATAAGCAATCAGGTAGAGTGAGTGATGGAGCGAGAGAGAGAGAGAGGAAGAGAGAGAATGAGAAAGCGTCTAAAGTGACAAATAAGACGTGATTGTTGTTGTGGAGATGATTTGCTTCCTCAGGAAGAGTGCGAGCGTGAAGAGGATGTATCACTAGAGCAACTCATTATGCTGCAGGTAGAAATATGAAGTAATTAGAGGAATTACTTTAGGTTTTATGTGTGTGTGTGGATATGGTTTATGTATGTGTTTAATGTGAGTGATGTGTGTGTGTCTGTCTGCCGGTTAATGGATGTAACGCAAAAAAAAGTGCTCAAAACAAGGGGACCGCAAAAAAGACAAATGTAAATGTCATCAAGGTAGCTGCTGCATGTGACACACAAGGAAGCGAAGCAGGAGTCTAGGCTATTTGAAGAATATCAACAGTGCTACATTGTGAGAAATTGCCATCAAACACGGCTGTATCATTCGGGTGACAACTGGAAGAAGAGAACACCATATTCATGATTTGTTTTTCCAACATATCCCTGCTGTCAATCTTTAAAATGTCATGCTTTAATGGAGTAAAAGCAAATGTTAGGGATGCACTAGTAGGGTTTTTTTTTTAAAAGGTCATACCCATATACGAAATGTTTGTACCTGTAACGACCAATTATACTAAAATATATATTTTTTAAAGAATCTATCAATTTTTAACATGAAAATCAGATTAAACTATTCATTTGTCAAATTACAGTGTTTAGTTCTGTTGCTAATTGGACAATTGACAAGTAAACACTGACCAAAACAACTCAACTTTTCTAGCTGCATGAATTGATTCAAAAACAAGCCAACAGACACACAGCTGTGAGATATTATCACCTGATTAAGTTCCATTCTTTGATTTATTTTGAGTCACATTTCTGTCCACCTGATGAATGTCGGTGCAATATTCACTCTTCTTGTAGCTCTGGTTTGGTCTCCCATGAAAAATATCTGGTTCTTTAGCTGCTAGATGTTCTGCTTTCTTCACCAGCTAGTCGCTAACTTTGCCCCGTCTGTTGTTTAGTGGGTAGGCGGCGCATAGTGGATTTATCTGAGCTTGTTTGCTGAAAACAGCTTTTGCTGGAAGAACCAGACAATAAATATACTGTAAAACCAAAACAGCAAGCTAAAAGAGGCTAAAAAACTCCATAGAGCTGCTGAGTTTGTGATAATTCTGTGGGTTTTTCTTTCGCATTACACAGTGTTAAGTTAAAAAAATATTGATTCTTGTTCCTTGCCAACATACACTCTCAGTGAATTCCTAACAAATATTGTTTAAAACCTCCCTCACCTCAGACAACCATAGAATTCCTCCATTTATGTAAAATTGGGCAAATTTAGGTTTTGTCCAACTCAACACTGACTTTCCACATTCAGAAACATTTTGCTGAATGTGACTTTTGTTGTAAGTCACTTGTTGTGTCAAATGTGTTTTCTAGGGCTCAGGATCAGGAAACATGCTGTACAATACTGTGTGTATGTACTGAATACTGAAGGACAACATACACAACAACGCAAGACAAAACTCGCTGGCTGCCTTCAAAACCAGACAGAATTTAGTGAAAATGTCCCTGTGCCTCACAGATTTAAGAGCCAGTCGACATAAAAGTATCGATATGATACAACTGAAGAAGTGATCCAGTTGAGATAAATCCTCTGTTTTGTGTTTCTGTGTTTTGTAGGCTTGTAAAGGACGACCTGGACCTGTAAATCATAATAATATTACAACAATTAAAGCTTTAACGGTAACGGTAACTCCTGTCGCAGGATTCATATAACCGTTTTGTAGGTGATGTTGTGTATTAATAAGTCAACAGCCTTGATGAAAACAGTCAGCAACTGTATTAAAGTGCAGCACCCGTTTAAACGCATAAAAGTTTTGATTAATATTTACAAGTGTCTGGCTTTTGAGTGCATCCATTAATCTGATTTGGAGAAATTAACTGTTTACATATTCAGTACATGATGCAAGCAATATTTGGAAAAGAGCGTAATCACTCCCACCACTCAAAACACTTAAAATTCAGGATGCATCAGCGTGTGTGTGTGTGTGTGTGTGTACATGAGTGTGTATCCGTGTGAGAACGAGAGCTTAGATGGGAAGACAAGAGCGAGATAGAGAGACAGTAAGACAGATGAGAGCTGGAGTGCGTCTTCTCAGTGGAATTACTCTCCGTTAAACAATCTAATGTGGAAGGAATCCCAGCCAGACGAAGGCTTTTGTTTTTCTAACTTGAGCATTTAAACATCACATGACACCTCCCTTCAGACAGAGAGGAGACAAGGAAAGAGTGTTCATTGTCAAACATTACAATGGACAGCCTTTTGATGGAATATGATAAAAGGGTAAATCTGTCCTGGGAAAACCACGTACTATATATCTCCAAATTTGATTTAATCTAGATTTTCTTTTTAATGTCTTTCAAATAAACTTTTGAAATAAAACTTCTAATTAACTTCTGAGATCGATTCAATTTTCCAATGGGTTGAGGGACTTGGTTTTAATGCTAATAAAACCATTTTGGATTCATTTAAAACATGCTGTGTCACATTATAGCCGGGTACCATTTGAACATTTTCCTGCTGATAGCATACTTTGGTTTCAGTACCAATATTGTTTTTCTGCAAAGCCCTTTAAAGGATAAAGCTGATGTTGTTCTCAAACAAATCCCACGAAAAGACCAAAACCAACAGTGCATTAGTCTGTCTCTCATTACTGTCAGACATCTCCACTCTGTCTGTGGCTCTCAACTCCAAGCTCACTGCTCCTCAAGCTCCTACCGAAGATGTAAATCTTTAAAAATGGGTCACAGTACTCTAATTTAATTTCCTAAGACATCTGGAGTTTTTAGCAAACTTTACTCAAACAGGAGCACACTTGTCAGGGACTGTTTTCAATGTTGGGTTCATTCACATTTGGCGCTCTAGCGAGTATTTACTGCAGCAGACGCACACACACTGTGACTCAATACAAACTGCAATGTGCATTTTCATGGGCGTGAAAAAGTATGTCAGCCAGGGCAACAGTGTGACTCACTGATGTGTTTAGGTTTTGGACAACAATGGAGCTTTATGACACAGAGGAATAAGATAGATCAGGCTTTGGCTACACAGACAATACTTGATAATAGGATTGTTGGTTCTGGTCTTTTCATGGGATTTGTTGACAATAATAAAAATATAGAATAACACCAGACTTATCACTTAATAAGAGAAGCCAAATTCTTAAATGCTAAATGTTGTCTAAACATGCACCATCATGTAAGAACTTTGCCTAAATACAGTCTAAAATTAGTAAAATTATTATTTAAATTTGAAACTCTGATCAAAGAATAAGTGAAGAATACAAATCTGAACAGTTTTTGATACTCAGCACCTAAAAGTTATTAAGGTTTGATACTCAGCTCTTTAAAACAAGGCTGATTTCTTAGTACATGAAAATTTGACATTTTGGAGATTGTTGGTTTTCACAGGACTGCAACAAAATGCAACAATTACAGAGGACAAGACAGTTGCAACTTTCTCACTTATTTTATCACTTTATTGACATCACACCAAATGAGGTAAACATTTCAGTGACCTGAGAGTCACTGGTTCAATCTCTGCAACAGCTACATGTGTCCATCAATGCCAAAGGTCCCTTGAGCAAGACACTGAACCCCCTGTCTGCTGCTGGCTTTACCCTGCTCAGGTGAAATGTAGATAAATGCAAATATGTCTCAGAGAAAGTCAAATGTAAAATATTGATGAATGAAGCTCTGCGGGAAAAGAAGCAGCCATTATTGTGTAAACCCTATATTTATTTATTTAGACATTAATTAACCATATTTAAACTGCAGGACCATCCCTCCTTGTCACAGAGCGCTTAAAGAAACGTTTCATGACTGAAGTCCATGATGACCCTGTCTTGTAGACAAGTGCCGATAACTGCTCGGCCTTCTGTTTGACCTGATATTAAAGGGCCGTCCAGGATGGAGGGATGATGGAGGGAAGTGATGGCAGCCGCTGACAGTCTCATTAATCAAACGCCAAGACAGAGAGGTGCTGGCCTTGGCTCTGACAGGAGACATGACGGCTCAGGCATGTTGCTGGCATTGGTGCAAGGTGTGATGGTTTGCCCCCACCCCTCCACCCTGAAACCACAGCTTCCCTGCAAAAGTCAGACTCATAAACCAACCAACACAACCTGTTGACTCTATCAATAATGTTTATTTGTTTCACTGACTGTGCCTCCTGCTTTATTAGCTGCACAAGTTGATTTTGTTGGTGTTCATTTTCCACCCTGCGGTGCTCTTCAGCAATCTCCTTTTGCTTTTGTTTTCCTGTCAGTCAGTCCATCCTTCTTTTTTGTCTGCTTCCTGCACATTTTAACGAGGAGTGTTGTACAATGACATGCTATTTATACAGAAAGTGTGTTTAATTTTTCAATAAAGATAACTGCATAAAAATAGCAAGCTGTCTGCTTTTATTTGAAAGTTAGAAACATAGCAATGTAGAGGGGTGGTCACTGATTTAGCCCCTCGGTCTGGAGTTGTTTTTCACAGTTTGGGCAAAGCTCCTTAGTTCCAATGAAGGCAAATCTTAATGCAACAGTGAGCAATCGTGTGAAAGCACTTTCCTTTTTCAACATAAAGCCAGCTCTATACCTAAATGGTTTTCCCAGTTTGGTGTGGAAGAACTTGACTTGCATGCACAGAGCTCTGACTTCAACCCCATTCTACACCTTTAAAGGTGCAGTGTGTAGGATTTAGTAGCATCTAGTGGTGAGGTTACAGATTGCAACAAACTGAGTACCCCGTTTCCCAAAAGTGTGTAGGAGAACTTATGGTGGCTGTGAAACTCACGAAAGGCCCTCTCTAGAGCAAGTGTTTGGTTTGTCCCATCTGGGCTACTGTAGAAACATGGCGGGGCTCCGTGGAAGAGGACCCGCTCCCTCTGTAGATATAAAGGGCTCATTCTAAGATAATGAAAACACAACAATTCTTGTTTTCAGGTAATTTATACACTAATTAAAACATATTTATGAATATTATATTCCATTTCTGCCAAGTCCATTCCACTAGATGCAACTAAATTCTGCACACTGCACCTTTAATATGAACTGTTGTGTAGTCTGTGATCCAGACTTTATCAGCCAACACCAGTGTCTGACCTCACTAATGCTCTTGTGGCTGAATGGGAACAAATCCCTGCAGTCTGGTTCAAAAATCTCTTGGAAAGCCTTCCTAGTAGAGTGGAGGCAGTTATGGCAGCAGATTAACGCTCATGGTTTTGGAACGAGATGTTCAACAATCAGACATGGGTGTTCAGGTATCCACATATTTTGTTCAGTCTCCTGAGGTAGATGACCCTGCACATTGCATACACAAGCTTCCTGCATATCCTGGTACATTATTCTAATTCTGTTCATTTGTAAACTCGTCTCTCGCTCTTTCAGGCTCTTTGATGATTCATTTCAGCTCAGAATTCTCTGTTATTGCTGTTTTTAAATTGTTTACCATTGCCAAAGCAGTGCAACACACTGTACTTTACTGAATAATACCTTCATATATTTCCTTTTTTTAATGATAAATGTACTTTATAAATAAAATTGACTCCACTTAAACAATTTATTGAGCAAAAATGCCAATTGTCCTCTGGTTCCAGCTCTTCTCATGTTAGGACTTGCTGATTTTCTCTTTTCTCTCTACATTTTTATGTTGAAACAAACTATTTCAAGATGACATCCCCTTGGGCTAAAAGGAAATTGTGATGGACATTTTTCACTTTTTCTGATCTTTTATCAAATAAATGATGTTTTCAATTCATCTAACCTGCATGTGGTCAGACCACAACTTTGCGCCACCTGGTTCTGAAAAATATTATGATTAGAAGTCATCATGTCACCAGCTTTTCTTTCAAGAGATGATAATAGGGCACTGACTTTTTGATGAATTTGTCTGTGGCAGGGACATAATACTCTGCCATTGTGTACTCTTTATAAATGCCACATCTACCTTAGTGTTTCTTGTTGCATCCTACCCAGTCTTTTTGTTCAGGTAAAGTTTGAATGACACAGATAGTTGTAGGAATGTCTGGATATATGAGAAGGCTGTCAGCTTCGTGGTCATCTGTCTGTCTTTCTGTTTCTCTCGGTTCAGTTTCAACCAGTTGTAATGAAATCTGCACATGTATAACATCATCCTACACATCTTAATATTGCACTCACATGAGTCCACTGAAATGAGCCACTACAAAGCTTCAACATGCTGCCTGCTGCCATTTCTCATGTTTTTATGTATTTAATATATTTGCACTAAACTGCCTCCCAGCCTCTTCTTTCAAGGTCTGAAGAATGTAAAGCACTGGTTCACAAACACACATATCTGAGGCACAGTTCCTTTCTGGTGTTTGTTTATTTTTTTGTCTGTTTTCTTTTTGAACATGTATTAATAGGTCTCTGTGTGCAAGAACTTTAAGTATGTGTTTTCACAAAGAGAAAGTCTGTAGGGGAGATTGGTTGGGGTGGGTAAATATGGGCCATTATTGTGGGAGTAAAGGGCAGTTTGGGGTTTTCTTTTGTTATCTTTTGTTCTTTTACTCTTGTGCTTGGGTTAAGAATGTTCTCATCGAGTCAATTGTTCTTGTCTACACTCTTTCCATCAATAACATTGTTGATTTAAAAAAGCTTCAACATGAGCGGATGTTTATACTACAGAGATCTTGTTTTTTTTTCTATAATCCCCTGCGCAATGTCTCTAAATCGATTCGTATTTCATACATATTATTTTATTTCTTTCTGTTTTACGTGTGTGTTATGTCTATGAACAGCTGTGTTAGACATCGAGAAAGATGACTGGATGACATAGAAAAGGTAGCAAACGGTGCCCTCTTGTGGGCACATCTATGAACCGCAGCCCCCCAGTGTTGTATTCCCAATATCAATCGGCGCAAAGTCCCGCCCCTGAGCAGCCTTTTAACCAATCACCACTCAGTTTGGGCTCCAAGCTTTCTGTAGAAGTGTCAAGTTTTTTGCCCTGAATTTTGCCTGGCAGGCAACAGCATCCCCATCAAACTCCACAAATTAAATGTTTATATCTACATTAAGGTCATAAAAGTTTAACTTTAGAGTCGTGGACACTGCTTGGGAAAGGGTATGATTTGTACGAGGTCTTTTAAGCAGGTGAAAAAAAAAAGCCTGATAGACTAAACTCAGGACATAACTTTGTCTATCATGCAGTGCCAGCTAAATCAGTGCCACACTCCTCTAGACTGATAATTAGCCTCTTAAATATCACAAACCCCGGCTTTCTTGGGAGGAATATACCCGTGTAACACCTTCAAAAGTAAAGTGCCAACATTACGTATTTGAAAGTCGTGTTAATGTGGCTTATTTGCGTTTGTTTTGATGTCCACGTTAGGAGTAAAGTGATGGTAACGTGTAACGTAAACCCAACTTTTGAAACTGGCACTGACTGTTAGCTAGCTTACAGTTACCAACCGTTTTCTCTAACGGTAATGTACTCCGCAGTTTATCATGACAAAAAAAGTACATACGTTGACGTTATAACACAGACTTTAAGTCAGTGGTTAAACGAATATGTAGGCTTGAAAGTGTTTGAGGAAACCTGTCGGCGGTGGTTTGTTGTGGTGTGTGTGTGCCATGGTGATACAGGGGTGGGTCTTTTCTCTTTTTAGTTTTGCGGTTTTCAAGGCAACCGACCCCTGCTGCTGTGAAGTCTGCCAGTGAAATCTCTACAGTGTCCTGAAAATCGTGCTAGCTGTATCGACGAAATAAACGAAGCCCTTATTTATGCCATAAGGTAAGTGTGCAACGTGATGCTGTTTATAATTCGTACCAAACTTATGTTATTTGAATTTGTATGTGTGTATTGTCCTCAGAAACGCAAACATATTGGATTTTTTTCTTTAGCCCACCAGCCAGACTGGTTGGACTTGGTTAGCAGTTGATGGTGTTGAGCAAGTCTTTCTTGAGTTTACAGTACTGGAACTTGTTGTTGTTGCAAGTGACATGTGTTTGTCTACTAACAGCATAGTTAGTCACAGTAATTAAAAGAAAAAGTGCATAGTTGCTGTGTCTTCTCCTCTAATCCCTGATTTCCTGAAACTGGATTGGAAAGAGACTGCTGTTTTAGGTCACAGTATATCTAACAGAATGTTTTATTACTGGGCTCTTATCTGCTTTCTCATAGTCTGTGCAGGAAACAATTTTGTGTAAAACACCAGCATGGCCAGCCACACAGATTTTTAGAATACCATATGACCTCTGATTTATGTTTAATATAAGATTGATTATCAGCAAAGTACCTTTACATAACATGCTGTCTGTAGCCAAAAATTAACAACACTTTGTGGAGTACCAGGGCAGAATTCTCCTGAGTATTCCCGGCAATTCGGTGATATGTTGCCTATTTTGGTTATATTCAGTAGGGCTGGGTGTCATTTTCAGTTTTTCAATACCACTGCAAATACCTAATTTTTGGTACCAATACAAAATTATATTAGGATTATAAGTTTTTCAACAAATTCATTTTTTCCCATTTAACAAAATAAGCAAAATTTCTCAAAGCAGCTTGTAAGAACACAATTAAACACTTTTTTTTTTTTGCAACTTTGTGTTAAGGACACATTTCAGTTGGTGCCAAAAAGTATTGAAGTTAAATACCCATGCCCTATATATTAATCAGTCCTCTATGTTTGCAACTGCAACTGCAATTATAATAAAGCACTTGTTTCCAGTCAGAGGCTTTACAACTTGTTGAAAACATTGTACATCTTGAGCTGCAATATGTTGACACTGTGATTTGATTTTATGAGTCTTGCAATAGTAAGAAGAACAGACGTACAGAAGAAACTATTATTTGTAACACTTTTGAAAATGAAATTGTTTTTGTCAGTGCCAATGAAGTGTACATGTTCAAGTCAATGAGACATCACACGAAAATTAAATACCACCTTGTGTAATCAGTGCCATAATATTAAGATTTTTAATTTAAGTTAAATCAGGGCTGCAGCTAACAATTTTTCATTATTGGTTAATGTGTGGATTGTTTTATGATTGATCAATAATTGTTTAGGCTCAAAAATATCAGAAAGTAGTTTTTTTTTTTCTTTGTTTTTTTTTTAAATGCCTACCTCAATTTTCCAGAGCTCAGCTGACATCTCCTAAGTGCTTTGTTATTTGATTTACAATGACATCAGCTCATGAATTAATCAACAAATCATTTTAGTATAACTGGACAATTTTACTTAATGATTCTTCTCATCACTCTCCTCTGCACTGTGTATCGTGTGTACTCAGCTCTCCCTGTGCCTCCTAAGAAGATTAGCTGTCATATCTTAGTCACTAGTCCATCCTAAACAGCTCGCTGTAGCTCTGCCAGCCTCTGGGGCAGCTCCAGGTACGCTTATGTTGACTTTGCTCAAAATTCAGCCGGTGTCACCCTGTGAAAAATCATGTGGTGTCCCTGTTGGCTGGGCTGATTGGTTTTGTGACAGCTCTGCTGGGCCTGGGAAGATGATAGAGCTTGCTCTTTTCCCTTTCTCTCATTCTGTCAGTCATTTTCTCTGTTGCTTTCTCTCTCTCTCTCTCTCTCTCTCTATCCCTCATTTCCACCTGACAGTCACGTGATTAAAGCCCTGCTGTTGTCTCACTGTCTGTCCATGAGGAGCTGAACTAGCTTTCTGTCTTAGATGTACACTGTTGATCATTGTCTGTTTACAATATGTGAAGCCCCCTGTAAGGGGTTTAGAGCAGCTTAATTCCCCCCATCTGGCAGCTGAGATAAATCCTCAGTTCCCCTGGGAAGGAAACGGGAGCATAGGCAGAGCAACAGGTGAGTTGTTTCTTTGCTTTATTCTTATCAAAGTGAAGCACTAAATTCCAACAGTTATGGAAAAGCTAGAAACGTGTTGAATTTGGAAATGGTTTTGGTTTCACTAGAAGTTTGTTGCTGCCTGAGACTCTTCTGGATTTGCTCTGGATATAGTTGCTGTTGGACGAACGTACTACACATGCCTAACATAGCTCTGTGTGTGGAGCAGGAACACACCACCAACCACAACTAAAAAAGATTTGTAAAAGGTGGCCAAGCTGGCACTGCTGGTGCAGCAGAGATGGAAGAAGTACCCTGTACTTAAGTAGATGAGGAAATACCACAATACAAAAATATTCAAAAGTTCTTTGTTCAAATGTTACTGCAGTAAAAGTTTTATTAGCAAATATTTATGCAAAACGCCTCCTTTTAGAGTATCATATAATTTCAATAGGTGGTACTTTGGTACAGTTTTCAATATTTAGTGTTTTAGACATATTTTGGTTGGGACCAGAAAAGCTCCCAGTCATATTATATATACAGTAACAGTATTGATGTTGTAGCTGGTGCTAACAATGCTTTATATTCTATAAGCTCGTCATATATATTGTATGTAAAATCCTGGGCAGGATAGGTGAGGTGATTTACATGGTGTTCATAAGTGCATCTCAAAATTGTACTCAAGTACATGAGTAAATGTATCCAGTTACTTCTCACCGTTGTTTACACAGACAGCAGTTCATAATGAATCTGTCTATTTGTCTTCTTCCTCCTGGCAGGAGTTTATTCTCTATCTGTAGTCTTTTGAAAATCTTGTGCGTGTCATAGTGTGAGCTCAAACTCTTTCTATTCTGAAGTTATTGTTTGTCTAAATCTTCCTCTCAACTTGTTCATTTGCGGAGCTGTGTGCTCTCATTCCTTGTGGTCTACTTTAAATGCATGGTGAGCTTGCCATGTTGGCCAGGATGCAGACACGCTGCAGATTTGTGTATGAAAGGATTGTAGAGAGAGCACGACGTGAGCCTTTTGTTTGTTTCCAGCACAATCAAAACAAGTGTCTGTGGATGCACGAGTGTCTTAATTTCTCTGCAAAAAAACAAAACATACTCTCCTGATGTGTGTGTGTGTGCGTGTGATTGTGTGTCAGACACTGTAAGAAGCACCAGACTAATAATCTACTTGCGGTAATCTGGGATATTGATGAAAGAAGCTAAAAGACAAGGTGACCACTTTTCGTAATGAGAATCTGTACTGCATGTCTTGTACTTTTATGCTTCTCTGATGATGACTTTAAATGCATTCCTTGTTAAATAACTGTAATTAATGCATAATCCGTACCACAGCCAGTTTGTCAACTACCATCAAAGTAATGTTGCATCAAAAAAGTGTGTGTGTACAAGTGTCAGGGGAATATACTGTAATTAAAACTATAAAACACTGATTACACTATGTGACATTGGTGCACAAGCAACCACAGCAATTCCTCAAGTTAATACATAGATGGATGTCTTTTAATGACGTTTGAGAATTTGGTTATGTGGCTTGTAAGTACATGAGCATGTAGAAGTTAATAGATGAAATGGGTGAGGCAGAGTAGCTGTTACACAGTACATTAAGACTTGTCAGAGATGTTTTATTGCAGACGCTGAAAGTTCAGGTCTGGTTCATGTTGTGGAGTTGCCATAGTGAGCCATAGTGAGCCATAGTGAGCGTTGCAGCTCTAAGCAGATACTTTGGGGACTTGATGGCACATTGTGAACTAGTAGTCTAATCTGATATGTTACATGTGTGATGTTCTTATCTGTAATATGTAAATATGGGCAGGATATGTTAGGTGAATTACATGGTTTTGGCTGATTTGTGTTGGTAAAAACTGAATGGTGGGACCTGATAACAGAGGATTTGAGTGGGGGGCAATAAAATGAATGCTCATCTGTGGTGTAGACCGACACAGAGGTCATGTCACCGTGGAAACAAGTCTGTTAGTGCTCACACAAGACGTCAGAATAAATGTAACAGCTCCCACCATAACCTCATTGTCCAAGTGCAAGATGAGTAAAATAACAATAATAAAAAAAGAGAGAGGCAGCAAATACTCAACATTTGATTAGCTGGAACAAACAAGTATTCAGAGTTATTGGACGATTAACAAATCAATTAATTGTCTAATAATTTGAGCATTATTCTGTTTTGAACTTTTGATATGAAATCAAAAACCCACACTGATCAGCTTAACAACTGACTTTTGATTTCAACAATGACACACAGACACCATCACATAGACACTACTGCAACTACAAGCTTTTATGAATCAGTAACCCCATGATTTTGTTTGTTTGTTTTTTTAGAACAACCTCTAACTCACATTTTGTTGTTTGCAACAGCATTCTGTCATCTATAATAAATGATTCAACTACACTGGTAAAACAGTTTGTCAAGTTTAAATGTTCTGAAAGGGGTGTGTGCTGATGCTGTGTTTACAGTACGCTATGAGGACATAATCACTCAGTCTGCTTGATCCACTTCCCCGGCTTTGTCTTAACCTGATATGTTCATTTGTGACAATACCAAATGTTCATGTATTTCAATTAAATGGATGAAATACATCAGTGTGCAGTGCTTACAGTAGAGTGTGTCGCCAACCAATAAAGTTTGTAAAGGTCTTCAAAAGTTGTCCAGATGCACCTACAACAACACATGATGGAAGCCAAATGAATGCTTGAAGGGTACAGCTGACCTTAATGATTGTAAATGAAAATCACTGTAGGCCTGGTTTCAACCTGTCTTGAGGAATCATTTTTTGTTTTTGTACAAGATGCCAACATTTATAATTTATGCTTTGATTGCCATGCATGATATTAACTTTTTGTTTGAAATTATTGCCTTTGCTTATTGGAGATTTTCATTCTAGTTATTGCCCCCCTAGGACTTCACACAGCAGCTGTTTCTTGCTGTTGGAGGATGATGCACACAATATTTATTGAGAGATGCAGATACTACAGTTAACTGATTGTATGGAGTGTCTCAAGTCTCAAAGATTGTGATTTTTGAGTTATAGGAATTAGGAATCATGTTGTCATTTTCTGGCTGCTGTTCTGCAGCAAATTTACTTTGTCTGTTGTAGGGCTGCAACAAACGGATATTTTCATTTTCAATTAATTTGGTGATTAATGGAAACATTGTTTGGTCTGTAAGATGTCAGAAAATAGAGTGCTGAAAATCACAATGTTCTGATAGTCTGTTGAATGAAGGTGCATGTTATGATGCACACTGAGTACCAGTATATTCTTTTTATTGACTTATCCTTATTTCTTTAATTGATTTCTTTTGTTTGACAGTTTAATGCTTTAAACTGTTATTGATATGAAACATCTGGTCTTATTTCAGGGGTTATCTTGTGTTTCAGGAACTGCAGCCAAAGACTCCCTCTTGCCCAAGACTGAAGACTCGCTGATGAGTCCTCCTCAGCTGTACCTCTGGACTGTTACCAGCTAAATGACATGATCTGTAAGCTCTGAGCTTCTGTAGCCATGGCTTTAAAAGCAGACCTCACGGCAGAGTCAGAGCAACAAGAAAACATGCGGAAGGTTCCCATGCCTGGCTGAGACAGTAACTGAGGTCAGAGCTGAGACTGGAGGGAGGTAACATTTGGCTGAAGGCTTAATGGAGATAAAAAAGAGCACCACAGCAGGGGTTATGTTCTGGACCCCTGCCCCGGTCCGCACCTCACCCACCAGCTCTGTAGTATCTGAGGACGTGTGGGAGGATGAGGATGACGAACAGGCAGAGAAAGCGGATGACTTTATTAGCCAGATGGATGAGAATGGCATCATTGGACTGGCAGAGGCACTGGAGGACGTGAGACTGGAGGAAACTTGTGATTTAGACGCAGAATGTAATCCAGCGTGGTATCTTAGAGCCCTCACCCCAGAGGAGGCAGACCCTAGTGGGCGTGAGATGGATACACCGCCTGAGGAGCTGAGTTACAACCTGAGTGAACATCTGTCCCACACTGAATCACCAGGAGAGGATGTACAAGTACTGTCACAATGTGAGTCTTTGATTATGCATCATCTAATGTCTTTATGAAAATGTCATTTACAGATTAAACGAACTATAATGTGTTAATTAGCGAGCTGGTGGGTGGATTTTGTTATCATGCATCCTGGCTAGCTGTTTCTCCCTGTTCCAGTCTTTGTGCTAAGCTAATGGGCTGCTGGTGTTAGCTTCATATTTATTATACAGATACATTATGACATTGGGAAAGATCTTCTCATATAACTTCCGTCCAGAAAGCAAATAAGTGTATTTCTCAAAACGTCAAACTATTCCTTTAAAGCTAGACAAGGCTACTGCTTTGTGGGAGACAGTTTATGCCTGCACTGTGTTGAAAGCATTGTTTTCCCATTTCCCCATCCCAGTAGGTGATGACACTGTGGGTATCTTGAGAGCACGAACTGAGGATGAGGAGGTGAGGCAGAGGAAGGAACAGCAGTACCTCCTTGAGAGGGATGAATACCTGGACATGACAGAGGAGGAGAAAGATGGAGAAGAAGAGGTAAAGAGAGGTTATAGAAATAAAAAGAAAATTGAACACATTAGCACATCAGGAGAGGTTAGAGCTACAACTGGCTTGGCTGGAAGCTACATTAACAAAAGAGAGAATGAGAAGATCAGCTGGACACAGTCTTGCAGTGCTCATCTGCCAGCTGTAGAACCTGCAGTCTCCAACCATCACTGTCCAGTATACCAGTCTACCTCACCTCTCACATCCTCCACCCTCCCCCACCTCCTCCACTTTACTGCTGAGGAAATAGCTTCCGCTCCGGGGATTGAAGCTGAAACGTTGCCAGATATGGGCTTCACAGAAAGTCTTCCAGAATCACACAGCAGCTGCATGAGTCTCAAGTCCAGTCCTCGCTGTCCACGAAAATCTGAAAGGGGGGAGCTGAAGGGGCTTCAACCAGCAGCTGTCTTTACCGAACCAAATCAATACAGTGGAGTCAGTAACGGGCCTTTAAAGTCAGATAAGCCCACTCCCTCACCGAGGAAGATGAGGCAACACTCTCCTGAAGCTACATATTCAAGGACTCATGCCCTTAGCCCTCTCAGGGCAGACTGCTCAAAATCCAGTCCAAATGGAGAGCTAAATACACCCAGAGTCAGGACCAATGCTGATTTACTGAATGAATCCAGGTAAGGGACTCTTAGCCATGTATCTTCACCAATCCTCATGTTACCTCCTCATCCTAAAACCACACATTGTTTGTAGCTGATTTAAAAAAAAAGCATTTAGCATGAATTGAATTATGTTTCCAGATCAGGGGCTCTGAGTCACCGGACACCAGACTTCTCCAAGGTGGAGCCCAGGGTCCGTTTCCCCAAAGGTGGTTACAAGCCCCCCAAGAGCAAGCGCTCTTCCAAGATGGAGTCCTTGTCACCTCAGCCCCCCTTAGTTTTTAAATCTCCTGCTGACATTGTGAAAGAAGTCCTATTGAACACCACTGATGGACCTCCTGCCCCATCAGACTGTAACAGACCACCAGCCAGTGCCCCCAACTCCACTGTGCCTCAGGACTTCAGATGCCGCCAGCAAGCCACCACACTGCTTGAACAGCTACAGGTACTGGTAGAGACTGACAGTACATCCACAATTAACTGAAAAACCATTTGGGCCTGCTTAATTATTGTCACCCAGACACTGAGCTTATTTAAATACGGTAAACAGAGAGGATGACTCTTAAAATACCAGCCTCGTGTTTTTGTGTTGGTGAGGAGCTTTTAGAAAACAGTGATGGAAGATGGAATGATGATTGAAAGATGGATGAAGATTGTGATTGACAGTAGTCTGGTCGACATTGCAGAGCAACAGTGCAGGAGTTACTGTTGGCCTGGTTAATAGGAAGTTAAGACATAATCAAATCACTTTTTTACGCTTGTTCAGTTGTCTGACAACAAGAACAGACAGAAATGTCAAGGACAACAACTAAATCAGAAGTTTGGCTGTATTGAAACACAGTGCAGGTGATCACGCAGAGCAGGAGGGCACAGAACAGAGGTTTAACCAAGTCAGCAGAGGAGCCAGATGTTCTGTACCACTCCTTACAAGTGTTGGCTGTGATGCACAGTTTTGTCATTTGTCAGCCAAATGAGGAGGGTGAAGAGATTTGGCTGATTTCCTTTAGGTGTTTCAGTATGGAAGAGATTTTTACAAAAACAGCCTGAAAACACCAGTATGGATGCACAATGTTTTCAGATAAATTAGCCCATATGGTTTAGGTTTTAGTTTCAAAAGTTGACAATGTCTCGCAGGATGCTACAATGCCAACATTTTCACAAGCTGTGCATAAATTTGAAGATGAGGAAGAAGATTAAGATATATAAATTAAGAAGATTATGATACACTGTCAGGATTGGCATTTATAGGCTCTTTCACGTGTCCCCATTTCACTCTCAAAATTGTAGTAATTTTTGTTGTCACTTTGGCCCAATGCAGGCCTTCTTCTGAACATGTGATTGTACAGGACCCAGAGTTAGTACATGATTTTGATAAAGCACTGTTTACACACACTGTCTAAGTGAAACAGGATCCCTAAAAAACCTGAAGGGAATTCCTAGAAATATCTTAAGGGAAATCTTCTGAAAGGAACGTCCCCTTTCTCTTTTACTTTAGAAGTTTCAAATTTAGCCTTAATATTCAAAACAAGGTGCTTCATGCAGCTTGCAACACTTCACAGGCTTTCATGCTCGTTCCCAGAGGCAGCAGTATTCCAGCTGTCCCACTTTACATCCTCCCTGTTTCTGTAGCAACCCTCAAGTCAAACAACTAAACATGAAGTACTGAGCAGGGAAGGCACACTAATGTTTGTTTTATATTGAATATGCTGGATAGATTTAAATAACTGTGGTACCAAAAAGAAGAATGAAGATTAGGCTTCCTTCATTCTGGTGCCTGTTTTTTCAAAGACATTTTTAAGGGGTGATTTCAACCAGAAAGTGTAACTACAATAACCAGATTCCAGTGAATTTCCTTTCTGTTGAAGTCTTGGATGCTGTAAAGATTTTTCCCCCCGCAAGATTATCAATATAACCACTCCCTTGTGTGTTTTGGCCTATATTCCAGTATTCCATCCTTCATGCTTTATTCTTAATCAGTCTACTGCACCAAGGCTGTTACAAAACTTTGAAGTGAGACTTAAGTTCATACTACAGTGATTTTGATTTAAAGCGGAAAGTGGAATAAGGTCTGCAGATCACTGACCTTGAGATAATATTAGTAATAAATTCTCACTTATAGTGTAATATAGTAATAATGTATGAGTGACTCTTCCAGGACGGATTAACTTTGCTTCTCAGGGTGAGATTTTTTGTAAATGTACAGTCCACTACTGGTCTGATTGGTCTATGATTTAAGTTTGGCCACTGCACAAGTCCTATGCTGTATGAACATTAGTGTTATGATGATGATGATAGAGTATCATTACATTTAGTCAGCATTTAAATGCTGAGAATGATTTTCGTTGTTACCTGCGTTACATCAGTGTAATTATAACATCTCTACTGGAATCTTTTGAATGGACCAGTGTCTTAAAGAGCTGGCCACCATGTACACTACATAGCCAAAAGTATATGGTCACTGACCTGATTTGTTCCCATTCAGGGTGTCCACATACTTTCGATCCACTATGTTTAGGTGTACTTATAAATTAGACCTAATAGTGCCTAAAGTCTGCTCCATTCTCTTTGTCCTCTCATTCCTTGCCTCTCTTTTTTTTGCCAAACTTTTCCCTTTCTTTTTAATTCTTCCTCTTCACATGCCTCTTGTGCACCTTCTTTTTCTTCTCTTCTCTTCCCTTACCTTACTTTCTTATTTCCTCTCCTCACTGCAGGAGGACTACAACAGACTGCTGACTAAATACGCTGAGGCAGAGAACACCATTGATCGTCTGCGCCTGGAAGCCAAGGTAGGTAATCTAGAAATCAGGCTTTAATTTGTCACTATCTAACAGTTTGCAGTAGTTTGGGGTTTTAAAAAACTTGCGAAATGTTTTTTGCACTCAATTTTAAGTCAATATAACACCTCCAAGTTATTAGAAAGCTTCAAAAAGAAGGACAGTTAATTTTTCTTCAAATACAGGCATTTATATGAAATTATCATTCACTGTTGAGTACTATGAAACAATTCAAGCTGCGCAACAGAAGCCAAAATAAGATCAAATGTGCATCAATAAAAATAATAGTGCATAGAAGATTCTAATAAAAACACATTAAACATGAAGGTTTATAAAATATAGTCACAACATTTCTAATAGAATAATAACTCTTTGTTTCAGATCTATATTCAAATATGAATGAGCCTGTTGTGTTTTTATTTCCAGATCCAGACAGTCTCAGCACATCAGTGACAGAGCAGCATGTCAGAACGAGTGATTAGAAATCTCAGAAAAGCGGGATGTGAAAGAAATGAAGGAGGAGTGTTCAAGTGTTCTGAAGTAGCTCCTTTAAAACATTACTGGCCAATTTATGTCGGAGCAGCAGTGTGCCACAATCAGCACCAATTAAAATCAGCTTATCGAGCTCCTCCGCCTCTCCTCCATCTCCTTCACCATAACGCTGAACCACCATCTGTCTCCCTCTCCCGCACATAGAGTCACACAGGCAGAGTGAGAGGAGGGCAGTGGGGGTTAGACCCAACTTTAAAGTGGAATTACACTGTAATGTATTGTATTGTGTAATACACGCTACATCTCCTCAAGACTCAAGCCAAGTTCATTTTAGTGAATTTTGCTCCCCAACCCCCGCCAGTCCTAACAACTTTTCTGGCGCAAACCCCAGACATGACGAGTTACATTATGATTTATGCTCTAAACTTAGACCATTCTATCTTTCTGACCCATTTTTATCAGTGTCTTGCATCTTAACTGTGATAAATGGGAAACAATCTGCAAGTAATAGCAGGGGAAAAAGACAAGAGCAAGTTAAGTGGTTGGGTGAAATACAGCTCATAAGGTTTTATGTATTTTATGTGTGTGTGTGTGTGTTTTATGGGAACTGTTGAGGTCAGTTTAGGGTCATTATGATTTACTGCTCAGAGGGCTTATCATTCTCATTTTCATTCATTTTGTGTGTGTGCGTGTGGGAGGGGAGGGAGGGCAACCGCTGTGCATTTTACCCTTTTATCACACAGTCCAGTCCAAATTCATTTAGTGTCTTTTCTGCACTTAAGACGACCTCAATGACCTCCTGGTGTGTTGATATGACTTGTTGTTTAATGAAGCCAAGAAAACAGAAAGTGGAAACATAGGACAATAAATAGATGGGGATTTACTGGTCTGCTTTCTCTGCTGGGTCTGAATGTCGCGGTTACTTGTCTCAGGGAATATGAAACATTTCTCATTTAGTTTAGTTAATCCAAATGAAACTGATCATCTCTAATTTTCTGTTTTTCTCAAGTGGTATGATTAGATTTTTTTTCTGCATAAATATTCAGAAAGAGAAACCTGTTCTATTGAATAAAATTCTAACATGTTATATAAAGTATTCTAGTCGTCAGTACCAAATGTTCAGGCTGTACCTCAGCGTCACCTAAAGTCTCATTTCTAAAATAAGATACCCAGTAAAATTAAGTCTTGATATGTGACAGTAGTTGGAGTCACTCATATCACTGTTCTTGCAGAAGGGAAAAAGTTGTTCCAAGATATGACCATATATTTAGAGGTTAAGATGTGAGTGGGGGGATAATGATAATGGATGACATAGATCATGATATGGATGACCATATCACATGTACTTTTACACATTTCCACCAGGTGAACTTGTACTCTGACCCTCCAAAGCCCGGTCACTCCGTGCAGTCAGGACTGAACAAGGAGGCTTCAAAGTTCATGACCCTGGATTTTCCTCAGGCTCAGAGAGCGGACACCAACTCAGCTTCTCTTCATCCAGATAGACACAGCCCTCACCAGAGTACATACATCCCATTCAATGTCTTTGCTGTCACAATCATCATTTAATATATTTTATTATATCAATCAGTGAATCAGCTTTCCCTCACCCATCTGAGTCAACCTGGTCTTCTGAAGGCTGATTCACTGTACAGTTAAATATATATACACAAATAAATCAACTGGCTTTCATCTATCGTTCAGCTGCTGCTTACAACTCCCATCATATAATTGTTCTTTCCTCTGCACGTCTGTCAAATAAACAGGAAGTTCTGCTGCCCGTCCTTCATCATCTGCCTCCATCTCTTCCACAAGAAGTCCAGGCCCTCAGGTGGGACAGCAGCTGACCAAGATTCTCTACAATCAGGCTGACAAGTTCCTCCAGCAGGTAGCTGAACTATTATCACAGATGTGCTGAAAATCCTCAATGATTTACTTGATAACATGATTTCATCAATGTAACCAGAGGATTTTTGTGTGTTTCTCATTTAGCTGCAGACTTTTGAGGACCTTCTTAACAGTGAAAAACTCAAACCTTTTGAACAGATGAAGGTAAGAACAACAAACAGTTGAAGTCTGTAATCCCACTGGCCACCTCATATTTGCACTAATGAACTGATGCTCTCTTTCAGGGTCTCTCACAGCTTGTTCAGGGGCTGGACTCTTTAGAAAGGGGCTACCTGTTAGCGAGGGATGAGCACAAACTCCTGCAGCAGCGAGGGACAGAAATCAGCCACTTTGACCCTGAACGGTGAGAGTGATTACATTCTATATTATGTACTTAAATGCACACTATCTTTTACCTGTTTTGATTATGTTTGTCTTCATGTACTGTATTTACATGTATGTATGTGAATGTATCAGGGAGCTGGATGGGCTCATCTTCCAGTGTGGCCTTCGTATGGATGAGCTTAAGGAGCAGGTGGAACAGATGCGACAGGACCAGCCCATCTGTGAGCCTCCTCCCTCTCCACCTCTTCAACCTGCCACTTCATCTGTACCCTCTGAGGGGAGAGAACCCCTGTCTCACCCACAGGTACCACCAAAACCACTGCGCTCTGTCTACATGTACACAGCTACACAGTGATTATGGTATTAATGCACAGACGACTATGTTGTGCACCTGTTCAAGAAGCTTGCTATCATGTCTCTGTGTCAGTACCACAAAGACACGATCTGTGTATTTATTGTACTGGATTACTAAAGTGATTCTGAATAGAAATATAAAATAGGATATTTATTTGTAAATGTTATATATAGAATGCCTATAGAAAAACTGTTTTGTATTCCTATTAGGAATCATTGTGTAAGATATTGAGGATATTTTTGACATTTTTTCCAGTCCAGTCTTGTCTACCTCTTACAAGTACTTAGTAGAGACAGATGCTGTTGTTACTGATGTTGAAAATTATATGTTCATTCATGTTGAAGTCTTGAAGTTTTGTTGAATTGAAAATTATAATGTGGTTTTCTTTGTTGTATGATCAGTCAGAACTATGTCACTGTAAGAAGAATGGCAGCCACATCATATTTTATATCGTGACTCTACTTTTGATGGTCTGACACACTGTTTCTATAATGACTGTTTATTATGTCATACTAATCAAGGTTTGTAACTCCTTCCAGAGCCCAGCTGTGCCTTTGCTGGTTGATCCAGGAGAGGCGGCAGTGGCGGAGGTGAGCTCAGTCAGCGAAGAAGAAGAGGAGGATGAGGAAACTTTAAATTCTGTCTTCCTCAAACCCCTGAATGGAAAACACAGAGGTGTTGACCAAGACTTCACCACACTAATAGATCAGTAAGTGGTGATGTTTGTGTTTTAAATTGTTTTTTCATTTTGAAAAAAAGTTCACAGCACTGGAGCATGTGTCAATCAATAAAAGATCTTCAGTCAGTTTCTCTGCTGTGGAAAGATTTTTTATTAAAGTCATGACATGAGACCCAAATGCTTTTGATTATTTTGTGCACTGTCAGAAGGATATTTGGAAAATATTGAGCTCAGCATACAACCTGGAGCTTCATTTTTTCACTCTGAATGTTTTTACTGTTGTTTAGCTACCAAAGCTTCAAAGAACTTCCCAGACTCCTTGACCGTGGCCTGAGAGAAGGAGCTCCCCTCTCTGCTGCTTCAAGAACTGACCTGCAGCCTGGAGAAAAGGGCAAAGAGGGACAGAGTCAAGAAACTGGAAATATGGAAGTCCAGAGAAGTCTTCCTCAAAGGTTAGTTTCATCAGTAAATGCTGGAAATTACTCTTAAGATCTTTGCTTTGTTCTAAACTTGCCTGGTCCTGATTTTGTTGAAGCTAATTTCAGTTTCTTTACAACACTAAGATCTCTGATTGTCTCTGACAGGCAAGCTGAATCAGACCGCCAGGACTCTCCTTCTATTCCTTCTAGCAAACAACGGACCAGCAAATCTAATCTTCCATCATGCAGGGCCTCCAGTCAGTCCACCACGCTCCCCGTTCATCCACCCAGTAGCAATAGGAGGTTAGAGATGGGAAAGTCCCACAGTAGCAGTCTGAGCAGTCTGGGAGAGATCACTGCATCAGATAGAAGGAGCTCCAAACTACAAACTGGGACCAGAAGAGTGCTTTCTCAGGTCAGTTATATTGTAAACTGTCTGGATGAACAAAAGACTTTCATTGATTCTACATGGATTTCATTCAAAAAATGTGACATGATGTATTTGCTTGTGTGCAGAATATAATCCTCGGAAACTAAAACAATGCTTTCTGTGGTAATTCATCACAGGATTCCTAGCTTTCAGAAGTTTAAGCATTTTATTCTGTTTTTTCTGCAGTCAAGATATTGTGTAACATCCCATTAAAATAACTTTAAAACAAGCTTGTTCCTGAAATACTGAAATCTGTTTATTTAACAAAATCATATTGATTATGACTGTAGCTACATGAACTTCTAAACCTAAAAAGTCTGTTTGTGTATATATGTTTTGAACTAAGAGACCTTTGACCTCTATGGAAAATGAAATTAAAAATCTTGATCCTGTCTTCACTTGTGCAAAAGAACATTGAAACCACATTACCCTGCCCCTCCCCTCCCCTGATATTTTTTAGATGAATTAAGAGGAGGATGGAAAATCTGGTTACACAACCTATTTAATGAGATTTTTGCATAAACAGATGTGGTTTGTTGATTCCACAAATAAATATGTAGTATGAAAAAACACTGTTGTGTTGGATGGTGTGTGATTTTCTGTGTTGTGTTCACCAGGATGGGATCATCTCTCCGGAGACCGACAGCGGGTTTGTCGGCTCAGAGAGCAGCCATCCGACTCCTGCAGCAGCTCCCAGTCCTCTCCACCAGAGGGCTTCAGAGAGGTGAACACTGCTTGTTTACATCACACATACAGTATTTATTGCACCATAAATCTCACCTCATGTGCCTTCCCCCACCTCTGTAACACACACACACACACACACACACACACACACAGAGAAAGCATTCAGATGTCTGATCCTACAACTCCCCTTAATCCCCTGACACTCCTGTTTTAACTGTTTTCATCAAAACCTTTGTCTTTCAGTCCATTTCTGATCAGGTCTTGTATGTTTTCTGTCTTTGTATGTTTGAATTTTCCTCCATCGTGCACCAGTGTTTCAGTCCCTCAGGAGGTGAACTCAGGGAAGCCTCAGACAGGCCCAGTATCAGCACCACCTCGTGCTTCCTCACCGTCACACAGACGCACGGCTTTGGAACCCAGCAGAGGCTCCCGGCGGAGAACCAGACATGTGGAGAGGAGACGCACCTTCTCCTGCTCTCCCCAGCGCTGGGTCAGTCAGACAGACCAAACCAGGGCTGACAGTGGAACCAGTGAGTTTGGGCTGGAGAGTGACTGCAGTGAGTCTCCAAGTTCTATCCATCAACAGAGATTGTTGTTTTTTTTAATAGATGCTCAATCATTTGAAACACTTACAAAATAACAATAACAAAATGTTGTTTTTTTTTATCTATGAAATCAATACTAAGGCCTGTTGTCTTGTTGTTTTCACTGTCACCTTGAATTTCCCTCACTGATGACTGACTAGTTTTTTCTTTCATTGTGTATTTAACCTGCTCTGACTGCAGTTCACACAGTGTCTGAAGAGGGACAGAGTGACCAGTACACCGAGTCCATCGATTCCTTTCACAGCTCCTCCCCGAGCTCCTCCCCCGCTGCACGGTGTCACCATGGTGATTCTCTTACAGCACTGAGCTCCAGTCAGGTGGCGAATCGCAAGTGAGTATGTAGCAGCAGCTGCCTTAGCGATAGCTGTGCAAACAAGGCCAGATTTATGTCTCCCTGCAGAGACTCCTACATGGGACTCAAAGTGAACAAGCTGTGTTGCCACAAAGTATGAAGGCAGAATATTATAGAAAAATACTGCTAGAGCTAAGAGCTCAGGTATCTTCCTGTACCTGCTCTCTGTTGATTCTGGCAGCAGCTTTGATTTAATCAGACAAATCATTTCTAAAGGGTGAGAATAATATTTTCAGATGAAATTAACTGCTTAACTGGAAGTTTACCCTACGACATCAAGCTTCAGAGCTCATGAAATGCGGAACCATCCTTAATGTTTATATCATCATATTCTTTTATGTATTTTATTACAGAATCGGCTGCTAGTGAATGTGGTTGCGTATTAGGAGGTACTCTGTCTTGTTTCCTGCATGGCGTGGTGTTGCATGTCTCTTTGCAAAGAGTGTGTGTGTATATGCGTTTGGATTGACACCTGTCACCTGCATTTCTACTTGAATTCACCTGTCTGGTCCATCGTTGACTTGAATAGTTCCACAGTGCAGTAGGTCAGCGGTCACATTTCCTGGTGTTTGACTTTGGATACGTGTGGTACTGAAAACAAAAACATATGTACTAAATACAAAAACCACCCCCAACTAGATTGTTTCATATGATTTTAAACATCTGTGGTGTGCTTCTGTGTGTGTTTCTTAGTGATGCAATCCAGACCCTGCAGGCCGAGGTGACCAGACTGAAGGACCAAATAGAAAGCTGTCTGAAAAATAAGAAACCTGTCAGCTCTGTGAGAGCAGCTCAGGAGAACTGCACTCACCAAAACACCTCTACACCTCACATCAGGTTGGTTTGTATCTTCCAGATGTAATTACACAGTCCATATGTCCTACTGCAGCATTGCACAGGCCACTGCAGGCTTGTGTTTGATTTTACAGCCACACAAGCACATAGAATCCGTTTATCTTCAGACTGAAGCATCTGCATAGAGCTTGGACGCCTGCAGCCTGCCTCCTCCATGGTTACCTTCTGTGTATGCAACCTAAAAACTGCCCTATACATATATACTGTACTTGACTAGTTATCTGCTTTTTTTGTACATCAGCTTGTTCTTAGTTTGGTCTTCTCTCATTGCTCAGGTCTGGGGAGCGTCGGCGTGACATTAGTGGGGGAGGAAGGGAGAGATGGACGGTTGATGAGGCTGAAGAGTCCACGCTGAGACGAACAGCCAGGAAGAAATCAGCTCCTGCACACAGACAAAAACCACAAGCTGACATCTGTAAGAACATCCGAATTAACTCTTGACCCTTAATTCATAAGTTTGCCTGAAAGATGGTGTTTAATATAGTATGTATATATCCTTCAATTAAGGATGAGGTGAATGAACCTAATTCTTCATTATCATTTATACATGAGCCTTAAATGATAATGCATTATATGTTTTCATCCACAGTATTTAGTCCAATGAGAATAACACATAGGACTGTGACTAAATGTTGTGTATGTTAAACACTTTTACCTGTACATAGATTATATATAGACACATATGCTAGCACATTCATAAAAAGCATGTGATTTTAACAAGTATATCATTTAACGCATGTAATGTTTTTGTTTTTAGTGACAGGTTCACAGCTGGAGCCCTCCACACCCCGGCCTCAGCCTCAGGTGTCCAGATGTACTCAAACATCTGAAGCAGCACGAGACAGCCGCTGTTCACGCAGCAGCAGAACACACCCCAGTAAGAATATCCATCCTTCCACCACAGACATTTGATTCAACATACTGTATGGCCTGTGCTTCTGTCATTGATCATATACAACACTGTTAATGCTTCCTTCAGTCTCTCTTAACCTCACCAGCTTCCAAATAATGTGTGACATTATGACTACTTATGAATTTCTACATTGTTCATGCTAACTAAAAACCAAACCAGTTCAAAATATGTACACGCGTGTGTTAAATGAAGTATCAAGATTACCTTCATGTATTTTAGATGAGAATCTGCCAGAAGAGGAGCGTATTTTTTTCTTAGGCCTCACCTGTGTGTGTGTGTGTGTGTGTTTGTGTCGCAGGGCAGGATCCTGGTGTGTCTATACAAGTGTCTGAAGCAGCAGATGAACCTGACAGCAGAAGAGGTCGAGCTCCTCTTTGTCCTCAGTGTTTGTCATGTCACCGAGGGCGATCTGAAAGTAAGGAGGCTCTTCTCAATCTGAGCAGGAACTCTGTGTTTGCGTTCAGGCAAAAAGGATAAAATCCACTCTTTTTGTATTGAATCATTTGAAACCAGTGTTGCAGCTTTGTCATCATTGATTGTCCTGCTTGAGTTGTTGATTGGCCTCATTCAGTCCTCTTTCTATCTGTCTTTTATTATCAGAGCCAGTTGGTGGCAACAAAGAGTCGACCCACTCACCCTCTCGCTTACGTCACTGTCCTCTCTGTGGACGCCTTGAACCGTACAGAAGCACTGAACCAGGTGAGACGAGACAATTAATCAACTGACGTGACCTGGACCCAGATAAGTGGCAGAAAACTGATGGATGAATTAAACTCTGAGGAGAGGTTAAACGGCTTGTGCAGCACAACCCACTGTTGCACTAGTCTCACTTGTAGGTTATAGATGTGTAACATCAACTGACAGCCTACATGGTAGCACTAATGTTACTGTCCACAGCAGGCAAGAAAAAATATTCAAGATCTTTGTAAATGAAATTTAAGACTCTTATTTTGAGCGAACTGAATTCAAATCTTTTAAGACTTTTTGAGACTCAGATACTTCCTCAAAGATTCTGCTCAGACACTTTTTTTGAATTTTAAATGCTTATTGTGAGGTGTGTGCAGTTTTCTGTATCGCTAAGTCTTTGCTCTGTATGTGGTTGATGATGTCATTAATCTATGACTTGTCAAAATTTGAGAGTTTGTTGTTCAGTATCAGCAGCACAAATTTCTCTACACTCACTGTACTCGGCACATAAATCAGTTCAGTCTGCAGTGAATGAAATGAGCTTAATTATCTGAAGTGCAGCTTTTGACCTGCTGTGATTCACAGACTGTCGCAGAGACTCAGACTCCCCCACATGCACCAACCGCAAACCAGCCAAGTCCCTGGACAGAACAGCGAGGTGCAGATACTTTGCAGCTGCAGCTCCTCCTGCGCTGCTGCAGTGCACACCAGTGTGCCCACCACCACTGCTGTAAGTCACCTACACACACACACCAGACATATGATGGAGTACGACCATTAGGATGATTTCATCCACTAATGGTGAAATGAAATGAGTGAATGAGCCAATGAAATTTCTCACATTGGCTCATTCACTCCACTCAGCAAACAATTCCACATTACATACTAGTTCTATACAGTATACAGTATATACTACACACTAACTGTTGAAGTATATTGCTTCTGCAGTTAATATACAAGAAATGAACATAAATTTGACTCGTTTGAAATAAGCCACGCCTGTGCAGAATCGTTCACTAGTGATCACTGCACAATACATGCAGGTTAGATTTCTGTCTGATTTCATCCCAACTACAAAACACAAAAATTGAGCATTGATTCACTGTATACACACGGCAAAATCTACTATAAAAAATAATATTCAGTACATTCTGAATATTACACACTTAAGAAGAGTGACCAAGTGTGTGCACATCCAGACAAATTATGTGTGTGTGTGTGTGTGTGTATATATATATATTTTTTCTCTCCCTCACAGACCATTGCCCTATGATGTGTGTACAGAGAGACAGAGTTTTGCGATTATAGGCTAGGATTATTTTACCAGCATGTTCACATTTATATTAAAGCCTCTGTGGAATCTCTGTAAATGAATTGATTATTAGAAAGTTGTCAATTTTGTTTTACCAAATGACCACCATATGGTTTTAAAGGCTGTCATATCAGCATTGTATTTTTAAAAACATTTTTGGGGGAATTTCAGGTGGTTCTATTTTCTGGAGTACTCATTATATACATTATTGTGACGCCATCTTGTGGTGTTTGTTTTCCCTGCTGCTTGCTGACCAGCAGGTGATAATGATTAGATTTGATTGTTGTCTCTACATGAAAGACATCTTTCTCTTTTACATTTGCCTGAGGAAGATCTTACAGATCGAAACGTTGCCTCAAAAAAGAGAGTAAAATTATTTATTGGGAGCTTAACAGTGTGCAGATCTCACTCCCTTGTATACTTCATTTCTTTGCCATCATCCCTACCTTCTCTTTAGGTTGTACTCCGGTCCTGTGATGAACTCCTACCAACCGCCCCTCTACGTGTCTCCTAGCAACAGCACAGGCACATCCTCAGGGATCAGAGGTCGCAAGGAGGTGAGGGGGAGGACGAGACGCTCCCTGTCCGTCGATACGCAGCGCTCCATGGACAGTTCTTTAAACAGAGCCATCAGAGCAGCTCAGCACATGAAACACACCTCCAGACACATGGCCCGCTCTCTGGCTGCAGGACTGCACTACCAGGAGCTGCTGTCTCAATCCTGCAGCTACTAGTCAACTATATATCACCCTCAGTTCAGCTGCAGAGTGAGGCTGTCAGGATCACCGGCTGCCAACAGGACTAAGTGCAAGAACAAAGAATAAAAATCTGAAATCCTTCTCTTTGTAACTTCTCTTTGGCTCCTACGTTTGGAGAAAAACTGACGCTTCTTTTGCTGCGTTTTTAATTTAATGACATCATTACTGTATGTCTCAGGTGTCCAAACATGAATTTGTATCTTTAGCAGGCATAATATTTATTTCAAAAGATGTGCTGGCATACGTTGAAAAGATAAACTAACTTCCTAATATGATGTAGTACTGTAGATCAGTTTGATTGGAAATGCTGTTGATCATATTGATTTTCAAACCCAAGAAGTAAAGAAATTAGTTTCTTTACACCATATGACAGAGTTTCAGCTGTCTGGATGTGGCAGTTGTCCTGAGTTAATACTCAATTATTTTGAGGTACTGATTATGTGACTGTGCTTATTGATCATGTGAATGTTTTTTAATCTTTTCTAGTTTATATAAATCTAATAATAAGTTCAGCATTTCAGTGTTATTTTAGTTGCAACTTTTTTTTCACCTCGTTGATACAGTGACACATCGTGCTGTAAATGAAACGCACTCGCTCATTCTACCTGTTGTGATGGACTCGGACTTCAAAATTAGTTCACGTCTGTTTTATTCTACATATTTCACAGATTATGGAAGTTATGAATGTAATTTAGTCAGTATTTTTTCATAAGCTTGCACATGTGTGTGAGCCAGATGTTTACAGTAACTGAACAGCTTTATGTGGATCAAACATCCACACAACTCAGCACTGCAGTCATGAACGCCTTTAAACATCAAGGCTGATGTAGATCCATCTCTACAGGTGGGACTGCAAACACACAGGACAGTTTCTACAGATCAGATTATACGGTACATACTGAAGAACTGTGGATTTTAAGTGAATTCTGTTTTTGTTCTAATCCTTTTTTACTTTTGTACCATTATTTCTGTATTTTTTAATATTTTGCAGGGAATCTTCTCAGTTGTCCCGAAGGAGCCAAATAAAGGTGAAAGTGAACATTTTGTCTCAATGTATTTTTGATTTTATATTATAAAAGAACCTAATAAAAAGCAAAGATATTACTCAAGAAGAGTTGAGTCTGAAATGTAATGGAAGCCAATTTATTAGACAGCCTTAGTACATATTAGGTACACATGGAAGTATTGTTTGTGCTTCGACACTCGCAAACATACAATCCCAATAAGTTAAACAGTTTTAGGACAGACTAATGTTTCAATAATATTTTTTCTCTGATAAATAAATTTGATATAAATCAATTGATTTGACAGAGTAAACCCTATACAACAGCAAATTATAATAGAAAAAAATAAACACAAAGTCAAGCGTTTGCATCACAGAAAACGCATTATAGTGCAATATACAACTTGTTTGGCCAGGGAATAAGGAAGGGAGGGAGGAAATAAAATAAAGAGTTGGATTGAAGTCTTTTTTTCTTTTGCAAAGCCATTCACCATTGGAGGGTTTACATTGCACCAGAGGAGGAAACAGACAAAGAAAATATAGATATTAGTTCTTTTTTCCAGTTGACCACTAACAGCTACAGCTAAAACATCACAAACACGGTGGCTTCACATTGGCATTTTTTAAAGGAAAAGTATCACTACTTCACAGTCAGAAATATCACCAGTCAACAGTGAGACGCTAAAACAGCAACATATGGCATATACACAACACTACTCAGTGCATGGCCCAATTAAACATCATTACTAACCAATGATAAGACTTAATCTGACAGGATACAATACTGAAATACAACTGGCCCTTTTAAAGATTATTCATTAAATATCAGCAAGCAACGGCCGTTTCGACATTAAAACGTGAAGTTTCTCCGGAGAAAGGAAAAGTTTGTGGCGAGTGAATACTTTACAGTCTCAGCAGGGTTGATTCTGGCTTTAACAGAGCTTTTTCTCTTCTCAAAACCCTCTCAACCAAGAGTTTCTACTAAACTGAAAATTTTCATTTTGAGTATCAAACATTCACCGGCTGCAACGTGGTACGATGGAAAGTTGCAGAGGGCGGCAGCCGAGGTTAACTTAGATACAAAATGGCTACACCGTGAAAAAATGTATCAAAATGTTCACAGACACTTATAAAACCACTCCTGTAGCATAGTCCAGTTATCAGCTGCTCAACCATGTGCTCAGTCTAGTCAACAGTTACATCTCTGTCAAATAAGACTTAAGCTTTCCTTTCTTGCTAGTGCGCACATGTGCAACAAACAAACTGAATCAACATTTCTTAAACATTACCTAAATTTGTGAGTTTTAAAAATATGAATTATCTCAACAAAATGACAGCAGTGACCACTTAAAAGTCATTTTGGAAGCTACAGTTTGTGATACAGTTGAATTGTATTGCACTATACTGAGAGGTGCCTTTAATATTCTGTACACCCTATTAATATCAATGATAGAAGACTAAATATTAGAAACTCTTCTGAGTATACTGCATTAGTTTAATTAGTTAGCTTAGTGTTAGCTAACGCTAGGTGTCCCTAAAACACTGGCAACTGAGTTAACAGACAGACCTTTGAGTAAGAGTGGTTTGAAAGTGTTTCTGAGCACATTTTGATACTTGTTTGATACTGAAAAGTAAAGTTTTCAGTGGAGTATTCAAGCACAACATCTTAGGAAAAAGCTAAATGCTAACTCTGTGGCTCCCAGAACATCCACACTGGATACAAACACAGTAACAGTCCACACAAGTCCAAGCATGCTACTGAATACGAACATCTCAAATGGGCAGGGGCGACTCCTCTCTGATGAAATATATTTATATATATATTGCATGTTGACTGATATGATATATTTTACAACATCAACCTCTCAAACTGCACATCCCTCCTCCACCCGCTTCCAATAAAACTCACACAAAGGAGGTAACCCAAAGGAACAAACGAGAGAAAATATCTACCTTTTACACATTCTAGCAGGATTCATAGCATACAATATTACATTTTGGTACTTTCAGTTTTAAATGGCCTTCTGTTCTGATATTTAAACCTTTTTAAATAAGTTTATTTAGTTGCATCCATTGTAAAACATGAGAATACTTACAACGATTTTATTCTTTGATATAACATATATTTTTTTGTCATCTAAGATGTCTTTTTTTTTCTTCTCAAGCAAGATGCATACACAATAAATGTAGGATTCTTGTGGGGAAAGGAAGGAGGTAAGATGGGTAGAGGGGGGCCAGGTTCAGGTTAAGAGGAGGGAGATGTGATGGGAGGATTTTAGCTTGTCACTTCCTCGTCTGGTTTGTTCATGGCCTTGAGCTGCTCCAGCAGGCTGGTGGGGGTAAAGATGTGGGTCGATCCTGAAGACACGCAGAAAACACACACAAACACACACACACACACGCACACAAAGAGAGAGTGTTAGATCTGCGCGTTTGGAAAGACACAGAGGGAAAAATGTGTTTTCAGCTCTTGCTATGAATGCCTACAGTAGCTGGATGAGGGCAGTCTCACATAATGAAAGTAAAGATAGAAACACTGAGCAACCCAAAGTCAAGAAATCATAATCAGTTAGTCTGTAAGTTAAAAATGGTTCATGTATTAAAGAGAAAAAAATACTGGGACCAAACTTTCACTGTACTTACAAGTTTAAGTGCTTTGAGTATTTCATTTGAGTGTCTATCTACTTTCATGCACTTGTATTTGTCCTCTTTTCTTCACTACATTTATCTTACAGCTGCAGTTACTTCTTACTCTGCATATTCAGATTTTGCATTAAACAGAAGAGGTCATCAAATAGCTCATCAGTGTTGTCTGATAAACATTTTCCAGTCTCCAAAATATCAGTATTTTCAAAAGTCCAATAGACAGCAGTGTGATGAGTTTTGTACGTGATTTTAAACATTAATTTAGAGAATTTTGTCAACTTGTAGAGAATCATGTACTATTTTAACTAGTCTGAAAGTAGGAAAATCCCCATATAACTTATGCAAGATTAACTAGACAGGTTGGAAATCCTCACAGGTCCAAATTTAAAGATTTTCTTTTTTTTTTTTTTCATTTTCATTTCATTTTATATCTCCAGCTATCAATCCATCACTTGTTTCAGACATGAAATGTTTTCATCTTTTACCCAGGTGAAGTACCATGTTAACCTCTTCCACCTCTGACTAATACTCTGAGTCCGTCACATTACAAACATACAGCCTGACATAAACTTAATCACATGCAGTTGAACATTATGGAAGCACACAGATCAGTGATGGCACCACACAACTGTCATGTGAGCTGCAAGCTGCAGGCGGGCTAGTAGAAATCCTCTGACATCAAACCTGTCTACACAGCGCAGCCAATCAGGTGTTAGAAAAATGTGCACACAACCACATACAGTAGAGAGTGGTATAGTACAGTCATTAAAGCATGCACACAGCTGAAAATACTGCTAGAAAAAGCACAAAAAAAAAAGACAAAAGCGGATCTCTACATGTCATGGGATCAAAAACCACAGAGTTACGTCTATCGTCTACTGTAAATATGAATGAAAATGTGAAACTCAGTAGCTCTAATGACACAGGGATGAACTCTTGTGACAGCTGAAGACACATTTCGAACATTGTAAAACTTGAAAGGTGCTCGACTGGAGTAAAGCAAACATTTTGCCAAATATTTTTGTCGCTTCATTACCAGATTGACAGATGGATAACCATCTTAATCCTTGACCATAAAGAAGGCAAACAGACGATTTGATTTACTCCTCACACCTGTTCAACATTATCAACAGTATTTGGCCTACATTGGTTTGTTTCTGTTGCAAAGCTGCATGTTTCTTCCACTTTGGTTTGATTTGCTTCTTTGGCTCAAAGACATTCGCCTACAGTAAAACTAAACTTGATCCTATGAGGGGTCAAAACAAGAAGTGGAAGTAGTTGAAGGTAAAAACAGGAGAGAAAGAGGCAAGCCCATCTCGAGTTGGGTCGTTATGGTGATGCGGGGGTCATAAGTGTCAGGGATCGTGAGTGGGGTTTAGTGGGGGTAACAGAGGTCAACGTCGGACTGGCTTCGCCTGCTTCTCTGCTGTTCCCCAAAACACACAGCTTCGTGGGCCTTTTTGCCCCAGAAACACAACACCGTGACGTTGATTTCCAACGCCACTAAACTCTTGTACATGACCAGATTTAGACCAAAACAGCATAACAAAAACAAAGACTTGTTTTAGTAAGTGATGGCCATTTTGCTCAGGAAGTGTTGAATGCGGCAGTATGTGTCAGAGCAGCCATACTGCTTATGGTGAGAGCTGCTTACTGAGGAAACCATAAAACCAAAAGTTGGTTTGTAAACGATATCGCTTTAGCAGATTAGTCAGGAATGAGATGGATGCCCGGGGAAAGAGTATTCTGTCTTTAGTGGGTGAAAATCCAGCTTTTAATGGAAATGTGTGTGTAAAAGTGGCCTTGCTGATGCATTACAGAGACGGGCAATGAGGTGGTCATGGATATTAATGCAGATAGGTATTATTTTTTAGTCTGTATTATTTATTACCTCTGCCAAGGAGGTTATGTTTTGAATGTTGTTACAACTTCTGAGCCGAGGCTTAAAAGAAAAACCTTTATTTTCCCTCTTTTATACATTTACATGAATTAATTTGAATTTAAATGTTTTCAACAGTCGTTTCTCAATGCTACACCTGTAATCCAAACGAAACCAAAATTGTTACATAACAATAATGGGTGACTCCATCAAAATGTATTGATTTTTTCACATTATACACAGTTTTCCTTTAAATGACCAAATTCTCGCAAGTGTGGCTTATTTTAAATAAACTACAGTAACTCTTAAATGCATTGTGCTGTTGTCAACACATCTGTTCAACACATGCACATATCAGCGTTGAGCAATCCTGTGAAATCTGATGACATTTCACCAATACGTGGCACAACAGCAACAATCAGAACAGAACACGACAGGTGCTTTTGGATGTATTGTCTTTTTAGTTCTTGCATCAACATACTGGAAACTATCAATCTGCTAGTGGCTGGTATAAAGGATTAGTTTTGGAGGAAATGAATCTTCTCCTACATTAAGGGAGGGGGGATTAGTGGCAGCTGTTTGACATGTGTGGCATCTTTATTTTTTGTTAGGTTGCTAAAGCATATCAGGTGGAACATTGCTACATTCCCCGACTGAGTCAGCAGAGAGGCTTCATAGTGAGACTGATCCACAGGGCAACTTTTTAGGTGTCTGAACTGAATTCTTCTGAAATAGTTTTTCTTGCCTGACTGTTTTTTTCATTTTGCTGCCCCCAAAATTGCCCTGTGTGACAGCACCGTGTAGGTATTATCATGATAAAGATGTTCTGTTACTAATATCCAGCACCCTCTGCAGACGAGCCGTGAGCCATGTGAGCATGTGATGGTGGGCTGAGGACTGGGAGTCAAAATTAAAAAAAAAAAAAAGCAAAAGGAAAAAAGGAGAGAATCATCCAACATCAATTTAAGGACCTTGTCCTGAAAGAAACTGGTAATAAATCAAGGTGATTGTCTTTGCGAAGGTTTAATTCTAAAAATAATCAGAAAGTAAAAAACTAATAAAGATGGATCTCGGGGTAGATTAAATCTGGAGTGAGTGTTCAACAGGCTCAAAAGGCCTTTGGGTGGCTGTCGAGAGGTGATTTAATCCACCCAGCTGAGATGATGGGAGGAGGCAGCAGGGATGGGGTCACGACCCCCTCAGGCATGGCCGCTCTTCAGCACAGACTTTACTTGGGCTGAATCCAAATGTCTACCCAGACTTACAGACTGGGCTGTCGCAGCTCATGTCACATACATACACAGTAAGACTTCACAGCTGATCACTTTTTAAAAATATATTTTTTTAATGCATTGAGTCTGTGACTTAAAAATGACAGCATCACATTCGTTTTGCAACGAGCTGTGGGTTCAATCAACAAAGTCTAAACCCTAAGTGAACTCTCTAGTAGTCTGTAGAAAGTCCACATGTGCCCCCTTGTGGACTTATGATGATGATGAATTGTGGACTTGGGTAGTCCTAGGCACTCATGGACTTCTCAGGAACACGCCTGATATTCGGTAAAGTTGTGACATTTCGATTCAGCCTTCCTGTAGGGGCAGCAGACAGGTAACACCTGATGAATAGCAGGACTAACTCTCTAGGCTAACTCTCAGCCTATAGGGAGTGGAGCCTGATGGAGCGGTCCATGCAGTGAGTAAAGGTCGGGGGTTGCCCATCCCTGAGGGACACGAGGAGGAGGAGGAGGGTGGAGGTACATAAAACGGTACTGAGTGATCAAAGAAGAAGAAGGAACAAGGATGAAGCCCTTGTGCTGTGAAAGATCAGAAAGGGCTTCTTTGTGCGGCTGCCTTTACTTTTTTCAGTGTGATTTCTCTCTCCCTCCCTCCCAATCTGTCTCTGCCTCACTCGGCTGAGGGGTCTGCGTCCTCAAAGGACACCCTAGTGGACTCTCGGAAGTCGGGGTGCTGCAGGTCCGATAAGAATTTGGTGGGAGTGAGCATGTTGGTGGAACCTGTGGAGGAACAGAGGCGGCTTCACCACTCGTCTCTCAGCACATGCCACGCCCCCTCCCCCGCTCTCTCCAGAAACACAAAGGGTTAAAACAAGCAACCTGTCGTACACACACACACAGAGACACACTCATCCACTCACAGTTCACACACACACACACATACACACACACACACACACACAGACTTGCCATGTTGCACAAACACAAAAAAACCGGGACACAGAAAAAGACAAGGCGTGGCTGCAATTTAAAGACAACAATTGTTTTTAAAGACAACAGCTGAAGCAGAGCACAACAGAAACTAACAAGACACTAACACAGACTGACTGGCGAAGCTTTAAGACATTAAATAAACAGTACAGAGGGGCATGACATAAAGGACTATTTTAACATTAAGGCTTTACACACAGTAGGCAGGTTGTAACAATCTGCAGCTAGACCCTCCCAATACTTTACACAAGATTACATCTAAAGTGTGTCCGTGTGATTGAGGTGGTAGTGATGTATGTGATTCAGGATCTGGGTGCATGACATTTATGTTGTGTTGAAATGGATTCTGTTTGCAAAACATGAGATGTCAATTCCTAATTTGTCGTTTTGTATCAAAAAGGTGAAAAAAAAAAGGTGTTTAACAATAAGTCGGTATATAAATCTACCTCTCAGTCGTATAGTTGATGCAAAAATCAATGAAATATCAAACCATGTTGAATATTTTATTTATATCTGTTGAGTCTAGTTTGGCCTTGGTGTGAGATTTCACTGTTTTTGTGAGTGATTGTCAACTTTTTCCCATGATTTTGTAAAAGAAAAGAAACTATCTTATAATCATCTTTCCGCCTACTTCAACAAAATGCAACTTAATTCCTAGAAGTAATACTTGAAAAACTTAAAAACAGGTTCTGATATAAGGTTTAATATGTCATAAAGCAGTAAATCTTTCTTTTTATGCGCTGTACTTCCACCTCAGGTTAGACTGCCCATCAGCTCACTTCCTGTGGCTGACTCACTCCGTGTTTCCCCTTCCCTCCATCCTGATATTTTTTGCTGCGTCCCGGTTCAGAAGCTGTGTCCTTCTGCGGACCTGAAGGCCAGACTGAACCTGCACCTGCTGGTTCAACCTCACACAGTCCTCTTAAATCCTTCAAAGGATGTGGCCCCTGAATTAGGACGCAGCTTTTATAAGCTACCACACTTTCTTCAAATCGTGTCCACTCAGAGACACACCTGCTCTGAGTTTAATGTTGCAGCGGGTGTGTTTTTGAGTAGCCATGTCCACAGCCTACACATGAACGCTTCTTCTTGCTCTCAGTCTGCACTCAGTGGTGCCCCCCTGTTGCACTACTCACCAATGATGGCTTCCCACTTCCCATTGGCCTGTGTGACCTCATAAGCGCAGCGCATCTCGCTGAAGGACACGCCCCCAATGATGAAGACCATGACACGTGGACCGGTGCGGTACTCTCCAGGTGTTTTATTCTTGTGCCAGTGGCCGTACCGAGCACTGCCAGACAGGAAAACAGGATTCATGTTATTACAGTTTCCTAAAGTATGTCATGTTTTTATTAGCTTGGCTGTCACAACTGAGTCAAAAAGATTTAGTGAAATGAGAAAGATTTCCAAATTTAGGATTATGTCTCCCTTATAATTTTTAGAGACTTGGGAGAGACTTTTCAAAATGTTATTTTTGTCACTTCCCACATTTCCAGCTAGCATTTGAGTTGAAACGCTAAAATTGCATTTAACAGTGTCCTCTTATCGTCCAGCTGTAAAAGTGAGATTAGATCTCAAAATAATGATAATTTAAGTAGAGGAAAATGCAAAAAAAAAAAGGCTTTGGGAAAACTATTTTGCCCTGAATTTTGCCTGCCAGGCAGCGTTTCCGCTCAGGCTACATACAGGCTCCTGCATCAGATTAGTGGAGCTTGTTGAAAGCTGCATACACTCTGGCAGGAAGCTCTGCAGCCTGCACAAACTTCTCAGGGAAAAAAACAAATCATTTTGGCAGATCGTGATTCACAGGCGACAGTGTGTTATTGCAAAAGGCCTTTTCACAACAGACATTTTGGCTATGTCTGAAATCACTCCCTATTTACTATAACCTCTGCCGTTCCATTTGAATGTCTGAATTCTGAATGTGTTAATTTATCCACTATATATTTCCCTCAAGAATTTCACGACAAAACAAAAAAGTACTTTGTGCTAACAATCAAACAATGCAACATGCTGCTTTTTATAGATGCAAAAATTACTGACACTACAGCTGACAGTGCTGATGCAAAATGACGATGATTAGCAAATGTCCAAAATCTCAATTTGCTGCTCACTACTGAGTAGATTATTGAGTTACTATTACAGTAAAGGGAGTAGTGAATGAGTGAACGAAGGAGTGATTTCAGACACAGCCTTTGATTTGTCATAGTATGACAATCACAGCTGTTACTAATAACATTAACGATGGCTCTGTTCTATTCAAGTGTCTCAGTCAGTCATTACAGAGAGATGGTGAGCCAGCATGAACAATACCAGTCTTTGAAACTGAAGCAGCTACATGGAATTCAGCCATCATCAGTTAATTATTTACACCTGTGCTTTTCCTACTGTGACAAGATCAAGATGTATTTCTGGAAAAATGTCTATAAATATGCTACAACTGATCATTACTAAAAGCTAAAGCAGTGCTTTCAAAAAAATTTGCAAGCAGGTATCTGATAGAAAATACTTAGTGGTTTTATTTTTTTGTTTGGTTTTATTTAAAAATGATCAAGACTAAATCAAAACCTGGTATATGGCTGGACTGTGTATGAAACGCTAGAGGGCTTTTCATTTGAAATGATGGATACAGGAAGTGGTGACACATGGCGACCAAACTGCCAGGAAGTGTGCCGGGCTTTGACTGAAGCCAATTTGACCTTGATACCAAGTACACCGAGTTCAGACTTGTGTACTTGCTGGTTCAGACTTGGCAAGTTGGACTCAGGAGTACAAACTTCTGAGGACAGGAGGACGCAGTACGATCATTCTGCCTGCTGACAGCAGCAGCTCAGCTTCAACACACCAACCTGACTGTAATGTGACAAAATAATCTCAACTCAAAACTCCACTAACAGTCTTCTCACAAAAAATAACCTCATTGATAGAGAGATGCAGTAAATTTTGTTATTCAGTCTATAATGTAGCTATAACAAAATCTAAACTGTTGCGTAGCTTAATAAAATAAAACTAAATTTAAAATAAACTGATCTGTTCATTTGAATACATTTATATTTATGTAAATGTGGTGATATCTGTACATAAAAAGCCTCAGAGGCAGCGCTGTTGTTCTGTACGGTAAAAACATGAAGCTTCACTTTACATTCAGACAAACTAATGTGGCAGCTACAATTGTTAGATTTCATCTGTGAGGCCAACATTTATCTTCCAAAAGGAATTATATCATACAACAAAATGCATTAAGACATTAGAGCCAGTGGTAAATCTCCAAAGAGCTGCACAGATCAGTTCATCAGATCATTTTCTCTCTGGGATGTCGACATGTTGACTGGCTGATTATCTCAGTAAGTCGGGCTGCTAGCGGCTTAGATGACTGGCTGGTCTCACACGGTTACATGCCCGGAAACGTTGGAGCACATTACAAACAGGTGTTATTTGGATAAACTGACGAAATATTGGGAATCTAAATGGTTATTTTCTTGCCTGAAAAATATTAAAACTTAATAAAATTACTGTCCTACAGCGAAAAATTATGACGGCTTTTAGTCTGGCTCAAAATCTCTGCCATCGCTGCCAGTTGGTGCGAAATGCATTCTGGGATACTTGGCTGTCCCGAGCTTTGTCTTCATCACTCTGTCACTGAGTCAGTGAGTGAGTCAGTGACGGACAGACATTTAGTGTTTATAGGGCTGGTCCCCGCGGTCCAGCCAACAAACAAACAAAACGTGGTGTTCAGTACTGCAGTGCAGAAATCAATGCAGAATTTCTCATTTTTAATCTATTGTTATGATAAAAATATTGATTATAGCTGCTTTAAATTGGGAAACTGAAACCAAATAAAGTGAGTTGAAGCTAAAGTTTGATCAGACTCCATTAGAGGTTTTATCTGCATGTGTCTCAGTAACCTACATGTATCCTAACATGATCCTCAGCACTGGGTATCTGTAGCTGTGGGGGATGGACAGCTAGTGAGACACAGCAGTTTGTAACAAGAGAGAATTTGATGCTGAATCAATACACACCAGCAGCTTCTACACACAACGGAGTGTAAGGATTAGAAAGGTTTGATGTGGCGTCATCCTCTCATAGACAAACACACACATGGAGTTGGAAATATTGATGATTTGTTTTCAGGTCAGCTTGCTTAAATATTGTTGCCAGGGGTGATATTTTAACTGATATTGTTTTTTTGTGGAAGACATGAATCATTTCAGAAAAGACTGTCTTTGCAACGTTTTTTACTCATTTCTCATGTCATTTGTAAACATAAAAATCTTTGCAAATGTTTCCTTCTTTTATTGAAATTACTGCATCATCCTCTATGAATATAGATCATTTAATGAATTCAATCAAATATTTCAAAAGATGCAAGGTAATTAGTTTAAAATGTGGAAACTTCTATGGTTGATTTCTAAAAATGTTACGTTTTTGGATGCTTCTGCCTGGTGCTTATCGGTCTTGCTAGAATATATATAAGAGTTGGTGAATGTCTGAGCTCTGATGCCTCCTATCACTGCACTGGCATCTGTATACGGCTCACTAACCTGCCAGTCATCAAGCACCTCCCTGCTCTCAGTTTTTCAAGTATTGATCTTCCAGACTCATCTCCCTTCCCAAATTACTATTGATCTAATAGCACCATTTCTGTCTTTGTCATTTAAAAAGGGCAAACCATGCAATAAGATGCAATGTGTGTGTGTGTGTGTGTGTGTGTGTACCTGACTGCAGTGGTGCTGAAGGAGGCAGAGGAGCGGGTGGAGATGTAGGGGTAGTGCTTGGTGTCCAGCTTATCGTCAATTGCATCCTGCAGGGGGACAAAAAGACAAAACAGATCTTTGTCAGCAATACTGTCTGCCTTCTGTACACACACACACACACACACACACACACACACACACACACACACACACACACACACACGCTTGAATAGGGGCTTCACAGTTGCGTCATGTCTCTTAGCAACCATGTGTGGCTCCATCATGGAGGTCCATTGGAGAATTGGCTTTGCACAAATAAGAGGCTAAATATAGTCAATGACAACAGGGCTGGAAAAACAGATGTTTTGCTGAGTCAAAAAAAAAATCTGCTCAAATGAATTAGTTTGTTGCTTTTTTCATTCCCAATTTTGTTTGCTTGAGGAAATAAAAAACACATCTATAGTGGAAATGTTTTTGAAAATGAAAAGTGGAGAACCGGGTTAAAATTAAGCTATTTTTGTCTCGAAAAACACACAAATAAATGAATATATGGTCATTCTAACGGAGATTCAAGCCCTGCAAACACACCTCCATGATGTCCTTGACCAGTGGTGTCCAGCGGGACAGCTGATAGGTCTGTTCGCTCACACGCTCCTTCCTGTCCAGCTTCTTTCCTCGGCGGAGGGTGGACTGATGAAGGACAGAAGAGGAGGAGGTGAAAGAAAGAGAAAGTAAGAAGGACAAAGGAAACAGTGATCAGAATAACCTGCATGTCTCAAAGATTTTGTGTCAACTTGTTTGGTCCATACACTGAGGAAACAGTATCTCTGGTGTCTGATAATGAAAGAAGTTGATCAGCTGATCAGTGAGGGTCTTACATCTGTGATGATGGGGACGCCGAGGTGAGCCATGTTGGTGATGATCTCACTGTCCTCAGGGGGGATCTGAGCGTGCTGGATCAGCTTGTTCAGGTTCTCCTCCGTTATGCCTGAATACACACACACACACACACACACACACACACACACACACACACACACACACACACACACACAGGTCATGTCTTATAACCTCTAAGCGTATTTGTTTACATTTAATATGTTCAGCCTGAAATGCGATGAAGGGGAATTAATATCTTGTTACTGGAGCACAAAAATAAAATTATTTCATTAGAACTCAAAATGTGTTTAGTTTGATGTCACTGCACTTCCTTAACAGATAAGTGTATTCTATATTTTTCTTGTTGTTTCCATCTGAAGATGATGAGTCACTGATATATCCTTTCATTATCAGGATGTATCAGACTTTCGCTACACAGAATTTGAATTTTGGATTTTTGCAGCGGTAAATTTCTGTCTTTCTCTGTATCTGTATCCTGTATTTTTACATTTCACATTTTCTGAAAAGCTGACTGGTTGAAGCTCGAGTTGGGCTGTAGTGGTTCATTTCTCTCTTTCGTACAAAGTGGATATTAATTAGTGAAGGACTACAGTGGCACCAGCAGTGCAGTAGCCCCTCATTTCTATTATAATTTCTAAAAAAGAGCGGTGACAGATAAATCTAGAAGAATGTTCAGCAGACAGACGTTGCCCATGAGTCTCAGATCCCAACTGACTGTGTGGTTAATTACCAGGTTAATGTTCCTGCACTCTGAGCATTTCTGTGCATTTAAACAGTTCTATGTGTAGTACGGAAACCCTAATACTCACAACTCTGTGTTAATATTTAAAAAGGTGATTGGACAACAGCTAAAGCAACAACAAAAAGTACAAATAATTTAAACACAATAAAATGAAACAAGTAAAGAAAAAAAGGCATTTACAGGGACAGATGGCAGCACAGAGTTGTACAAACTTACCGTTCTTGAGAAAGATGTAGAGCAGGATGATGCGGATCTTGTCATATGTGCTGACGTTTGCATCCAGCAGGATGGGCACGATAGCCCTCATGGGGTCTTTGATCTTCTCTCCCTCAGCGTCTGTGCCCATAGCCAAATCCTGCAACAGAGAGCCCAGGTCTCATATAATGTTTGACATCTAAAATGGTCTCATAACAACATGTATTCCCTCAAACCTTCAAATAAACTATTGCACAGTATTACATTGTGGAATTCAAATACTATAATCCTCCTTTAGATCTACTCTCTTGTCTCATTGTTTCCTCGTCTTCCTCCACTGCACTCTCACCTGTTCCACACGGCACAGCTTGTCCACCGTTCCCTGGTAATGCTTCATACAGTCCTCAGCCAGCTGCAGGTGAGTGGAGTACTGAAAAACACAAAATATACAGAGTCAAAGTACTGTACACACTCACACAAACACACACACACGCACTCATATGAACACACACATACCTTGCTGAGCTCCTTCTGATACTGAGGCATCTTCTTCAGCATTTGGGATAGATCCCTCATTGTGGTCTGTTGACACAAAAGCAACATGAAATTACATGATAATAAAAGTGTGATATATTAATATAAATGCAAGATAAACTAAAACCTACACACTGGTCCTTTAAGTTCTTGCTACAAATGTGAAATGGAAAAGAAAAAGAGAAACATCACAGTTCATTCAGTTTCCTCTGCCAAGTGACGCTGACCAAATAAAAACTAAAATTATGTTCTAAGTTATTAAATTAATTTAAAATATGCAGTAGATCTCTTCACCTTAAGTGGCAATTCAGAGTGATCAGTTTATACACCAGAACTTGAGATTGTATTTAGAGCTTTTATTGCTATTTGCAGCGGCTGTGGCTCAGAGGCAGAGCAGGTCTTCCACTAATTGGAAGATTGGTGGTTCGATCCCCGGCTCCTCCAGTCCGCATGTGTAAGTGTCCTTGGGCCACATACTGAACCCAAAATTGTTCCTGAAGGCTGTGCCATCAGTGTGTGAGTGTATGTGTGTGAATGGGTGAATGTTGGCATGCAGTGTAAAAGTGCTTTGAGTGGTCAGAGGACTAGAAAGGCCTATTTACCTAAATTACTCAATTAATTTAGCATTGAAACGAATAATAAGTAATGAAGAATTAAAGAAGTTATCCTCCATGTTAAGTAACACTATAATACCAATATCTTTCCAATACTGTGTGTTCAGACTCTATACGTCAGCTTATCAACATCTCCTTTAAGCAGCTTCCTCTTTACCTTCTCTCCAGTGTTCATCCTCTTGCTGGAAGAAAATTCCTTCAGCTGACGTGTCACTTCCCTGATGACAACACACAAACAGCAGAGGAGAAGAAGTGACGCATGAGAGAAAGGTTGTTATATTATTTGATTCAGTATCAAAAGACTGAGTGAATTGATCTATAAAGTACATTATAAAGAAAAGTACTCACTGGGACACCTCAGCTATGTGTTTGTGTCTCAGGCTCACCCACAGGTCATCGTCTTCATGCAACAGAACCTCCTTCTCACGAGAGTCTCCGATGCCACTGGTGTCATATCTGAAGAACGGAAACAATCATTTTGACTGAAACAGACTAGTTTGGTTAAAATCTGATTGGACCTGATAGGAATATTTTTATAAAAAATTCTGTCCAGTGCAGCGTTTGTGTTTGTTCCTACTTGTAGACGTCGTTTTCGATGGGCAGCAGGTCGTAACCCATGGCCTGGAAGGTGAGCTCGTGCAGGACAGGTGAGACGGGGTCAAACGCCCTGTCCAGGATGATCAGCTGTGAGCGAGCCTTATCTGGACCCTACAGAAAGCGAGAGAGAGACAGAGAGACAAACAGGAAGAAAGACAGGAGTGAAAGGAGCGATAAGATAAAAAAGGACAAGAGAAAATATTTAGACTGGGCAGATAATACACTTTACAAAATGTTCTTACGAAAACACTATCTCGAAAGAAATGAAAGTAGGCACACAAAGGCACGATGAGAATACGAGAAAACAGGGGACAAATAGTCAAAGAAATTAAATTAAAAAATCTCCTGAGCTCACCTCTCCCATGGTGGGGTCATCAGCCTTGTAAGCGTCCAATTTGTCCTGAACCAGCTGAGCCAGGGTGGCGTTGTCCTTGTACTCCCTGACAGACAGACAGATGGTCAGATAAATGGAAGCATGTGGAAGTGAGACACAGAAAGTCAGAAAGACGATTAAATGTGAAGGAGAGGAAGGAGGAGGACAGACAGACATTCAAGCCAGCAGGTGAGACAAAACCAACAAAAAGCAGAAAACATTTTGATAAAAATTCTACGGGAAAAATACATTCTGACAGCATCGGTCTGACAGACAGGTGTGTAAGCACTCTGTCTAAGCTGCAGCTTCCAGAGAACGCTGCTCTCAAGGGAGGGAAATTAATTTAGGCAAATATGCTGAATCAGTACTGCAAGAATTATATTTGATTACTTTTTTAAAAATGACATTAAATGATCTACAGTAACATCTGCAGCACCATCAGTTTTCTCCTCTCACACAAGTCAGTGCAGCAAAAACAAAAACAGCATCCAAAAGAGATGTGTCATTATGCAAAATACATCATTAATAATACTAATAATAACAACTCATCTGTGTTGTCAGTCATAGGAGCTGTAGGTTTTAAATGCTGGAAAATGAATCAGCCATCTAGAAAACTAGCAGACTACTCATCACAGCCAACTTAAAATTAAATGTATTTTTCGAATGAATAGGGTTTTTTAATTTCATTTTTCACCAGCTTCCAAAATTTGATCAATACAGGCCAATATCCTCCCAAACTGCAGCGCCTGAACTTCAACTTTTAAACCATATCTGTCCAAATAAGCTACTTCTTTGAAGTTAAGAAGCCTTTTCTTTGAGAATCCAGCTTGTACCCACGGCTGCACCTGAGCAGCGACTCCCACTGCTCACCCTCGATATCTGACGGCAGGATACTCCTTCAGTGTGGCGCAGAGCGTGGCCAGCTGCTCAGCCAGCCTCTCCATCACCGGGTTCTTCAGCTGGGTCTTATGAGGGCTGTAGAAACTGTGGAAGGCATCTGGATTGTCCAGAGAGTACACCTGCACACGCAGACACACAACTTAAACTCTGCTTTAACGAAACAGCAAACCATTTCTTGCCTTCCTACTTTTGTTGATATGAGCTTTTCCACCTTCCTTCTTTTCTTTATGTAATGTGCAAATTTAGTCTCAGAGAGTTGTGACGTGTAGCTGCTGACTGAGACACTTTGTCGCGTGCAGTCAGGAACAGAGGATGTGTTCCAGGATGTGATGGCTAATTATGGATGTAGAGGGTGATTGAGATTTTCAGTATCATGAAGAGTATGAATTGCTCTGTGTAAAATACAGAAGGTCACCGTCAACAGACAGCATGTTATCTTACTGCAAAAAACAGGCTGGAAGTGTTGTGATAATATCAAACATATCTGATGTATATACTCTCTCCTCTTCCCTTATCTCCTCTCATCTCCCCTCTTTGTCTTTCTCTATCCACTCTTCTTTAATCTACTCTCTACTCTTTGTCTGTGTACTCTCCTCTCTCAGGTCGTCACGCTCATTCTCCTTTTCTCTCTCTCTCATCTCATCTCTCCTCCTCTATGTCCTTTTTTCCTTGTTGAATCTCCTCCTATCTTTTCTCCTCTCCTCTCTTCTTTCATTTCCATGTTCCTCGTCTCCCCTCGTTCTCCTCTTCCTTCTCCATTTCAATTCCCTTAATTGCATCCACGTTTCCCTCACTGGCATCTTAGTCCCTCCCACTAAAGATTCAAGGAGAGATGCAAGGAGAAGATGCACAGAGAGGGGAAATGAGGAAACATGTTTTTAGAGAAATGAGACATCCTTCTCCTCTCCTGCATCATTCACTACCACTCCCTCCTCCCAACCCATCTGTCCACAGTCACATGACCACACTCCTGCTCTGCAGAAGGGTCCCTGCCTTAGCTCGGCTATGATTGGCTACCGCCCGCTGTGTGGATCCTGACTCATCCAATGGGACCAGAGTGTCGTCTTGTGGGCGGGTCTATGAGGCAGCACTTTGCCTAGAGCAGAAAACCACTGACTCTGAATTAATCATAGTAGACAGGAGGGCAGCAAAGCATTGTGGGCCGAGCCGCATCTTCAGATAGGGAGAGATTGAAGGATGGACAGAAGGAGAGATGTGGGAGATAGAGAGGGAGGGAGGGGTAAATTAGCAAAATGCTGTTGGAGGAAGGGAAATAATAAACATACATAATGAAAAAAAAAAAGCAAGAAGCGACGTGCAAAGGCAGGTTGGGAGGAATGGCGGGATTAAAAAAAAACAGAAAACAGAAGGAGGGAGAGAGGGAGGGAGGAAGAAAGAACATGGAGGCAGGAATTTGGAAATTTAGCAAAGGGTGGAGAAGCAAGTGGGAGGGAAGGAAGGCGATGTGACAAATGTGAGTCTTTCTCGAACAGTCTGGCAGTAAACAGAGCGACTGGTGAGTCAGCAGCATTCTGCCAAGTGGCCACCTGAGTGTGTGTTTGTGTTTCTCTCTCCTCTCTTTGTCTCTTTGTTATCCAACCCTGAATCTAACAACCAATAACCTCACGGTTACTATTCTTGTCCGTGTCCTTTACAGCATCTCTCTCCTCCCATCTGTCTTAATCGATCTCTCGCTGCTCTCGCTCTCGCTCTCTATCTCTGCATCTTTCTCTCTCTCTCTCTCTCTCTCTCTCTCTCTGGTTTTTACTCACAGTCACTAACAAACAATAAAAGTCAACCAGCTTTCATTCATGGCCTGTTTTGAGGAGAGAAGAGAGGTGAATAATGCAAGAGAAAAAACAATCCAGATGCAAAAAAGTCTATGCATACGCACTCTTTTCATAAGATTTCTATTGCCATTTGTCTGCATGGTTGTGTTTTATTCATCTCAATCATTGTGACACACCCTTAATCCTCTGTTTGCATATCAACGTTGTGTCACACGGACAGCGCTCTCTCACAGCGCCAGAGCCACCTTCATTACATGTGGCAGGATGTTTACCTGAGACTCATAGGGCAAGAAGGCGATGTTGATCTCCGTCAGAGTCTTGATGGTTTTGGAAGCACGGCTCTTCACCAGCTCGTTGAACAGAGGATCAGGGCAGGCTGGAAGGAACAGAAACAAGAAGTAATAATAATAATATATAATAATATAGCTTCTAGTTGATTATTTGCTCTCATCACCTTTGAAAACTTATGAATCTTAATGAGGTGGAATTGAGAAAAACTGAATTATGCATCTTTATCCATAGAGGAATTCTGAAGGGATGTTGGTATTTGTTAGGAGATCATGTTTGCCCTCAAACATTCATCTAGTAACCTTTTTGGCAGATTTTGTTATGATATTTTTTCGCATTTTGCATAGCAGATACGTAATTTGACCTCAAAGTATGCTCTTACAATTTGTCACTCTAAGCTACGCAAAAAGCTGGTGACGCCTGTGAGTTCAGTTGTGCGCGTGCCATACTCAAGTCTAACAGCAAGAGGCAGCAGCGTCTTGGCACTGTAGTCTATAACTTTGCCTATTCTAGGAAAATTTCCCCATTGTAAATTAAGTACAATTACTTCTACAGTTTCAACAGCCATGTTCATATTCAGCTTGTATTGTTATTAGGTCATCATAACATTAAGTAATAGCACAGCCCTAAAATATTTATTTCACCATAGCCAACAAAAGGTTTAGGCTACATTGTCATCATCTTTTCAAATTAGCTGATTTTCAAAATATCAAATTGGCTCAAAGTTTGATTATTGTGGAGGTGCAAACAATAGAGACTATATAAATGCAGCAGTAGTGGGAGGTTAGTGTGTAGTAGTGGTGAAACTGTGTTCCTTGGTGAGCTGTGTTTAAGCAGCTGAAAGACAAATGGACATAAACAGGTATAAATGACAAACTAACAGTATTGGCATCTGCAGATATTTTTGTAAACAATCTGTTATTGGTATCAAGAATTTTCATATCAGTGCATCCTTCACATTTATGTCTGTTTGACTGCAGCGTGTATGCAAATGATGTACTGCTATGCTTATGTTTGCAAATGACGCGCAACAATTCATTGTGTGAACGGCAGTTATTTGCATCTGAGACAAGTCTGAGCACCGTGTCCAACCATCTCATTCATCAGTTGACAGGATGTACAGTAGCTGCAGATTCTCAGGAGAACAGCAACTTATATAACAGAGACATTTCAAACTCAAAGCTCATTGTAGCATTATAGTAACTCCATCCAATTTAATTAAATGAAGCACAAAATAAGAAAGAAATGAGAGGAAAACAAAAAGGGACAATGGGAGCTCATCTATTAGATCAATTATTACAAGGAGCTTAGAAAACAGCAGTAGAGAAGAAAAAGAATACAATAATACATTGAACAAAGAGTATAACTGATGACCGGAAGAAAATATTAAAGAGCAAAAAGCACAGAACACAAAGCTACATAACGTGCATCTACTCACAATCAGTGAAGAAAACATGGGCTGCTTTGTATTTAGCTGAATGAGGATCTTTGAAGTCTCCAATGAGGGTGTGGACAGACTGAGGAGAGAGAATAGTAGCGTTCAGGTAAGTGTGTGTAGTGTGTACGATCCAGTTCATTGAAGCTTTTCTGGCATTCTGATCAGAAGGATGTTGCCAAAGCTTTTACATAAGCAGAACTAAATGAATAAATACAATAAGCACATGAAAAACATTTTTTTTAGTATTTTTAACACTACACAATACATGCCAATGAAGCTTAAATCAATTGACCAAAGAGACCAAACAGACTAAACCAACCAACAAAAACAAAGTTAAATATTTAATAAGGAAAAATGTGACACTATGTCAAAGAAGCAGCAAAATATGTCAGAACATGTCAGAGCAACAACAACAGCGTATGAAACTGTTCTGTGCTCCTTCATACAGTACATAATACACTTCACGGTACACTGAAAACATTATACAGCCTGCTTTGACAACACTGAACTTAATTACGGTGTCGCCAATAATGAATTCAGAGACCATGGAAACCAATAAGTGTGTATGCGTGATCTGCCTCGGGTAAGTCAACAGCCATGTGTTTGACATACAGCGGCTTCTCTGTTCTCTCTGCTGAAAACACAGACCTGCTGCCATTGACACACCTCTGAATATACACTATGAATGAGAGAGAGAGAGAGAGAGAGAGAGCATGCTCACCTTCTCTGTGGGTGTAATCAGGTAAATGGCCTCCAGGCTGGGAAGAGGCTCTCGCCGCTTGTTGATGTCCTCCACGACTAGAGGAAAAGGAGAAACAGACGTATGCAGGCACACGGTTACACAAACAAACTAAAGGAAGTGTCACAGAGAAACGGTAGACGTGACCATCGTCTCTTACTGGTGATGCCCTCTGTCATGATGTCTGTCATCTTGCAGCAGGATGACAACATCCTCATGCTCAGCTGGTCTACAATCAGCGCCTGGCAACAGGAGAGAAGACAGTAACTATACAAACACAGTTTATTACAGCTTGCTGACAATAAAACTGTCTCATTCAAATAAAGTTATACATAAATTCTTGGGAATTTTCTGATGTTCACTGCCAGGAATTGTCTAAGTAAATATCTTAAGCTAATGTGTGTCAGTGGTCGGTTTTATTTTAATGTCAAAACTATGAAAACAAATTGATTGGAGCTCTCTGCTCTTCCTGCATTCGTTAGTGACTCAGGCTTATTCAGTCACCTCTTTTAAATGCAGGCTTCAACTCTTTTCATGTGACTATGGCTTTAGTTATTCTGGCTTGTCTAATGTGGACCATTATGATATGAGGACTTATTACACACAACATCTCTTGCACGTCTATGTGTCCTGGAAGTGAGATCCTTCCTCTGTTGCTCCTCCTGAAGTAAAAGAGTTTTTCCTTATCTGAGTGGAGGGTCTGAGGATAGAGGGTATTATATGCTGCACACATCGTAAAGACCCCTTGAGGAAAATTTGACCTTTAGGATTTTGGGCTATATTAATAAAATTGATTTAACTTGACTTGACTTATTGAAATATGAACTTTCTTTTCATTTGTTTTTCACTCTATGCCACTTCTAAATGTTTTTATGTGTCTTCTATATTTGATGTGTGTATGTTTCATGCATTGTTTGTATCTTTTATGTACTTCTCTTTGCTTTATCTTCAGATTTATTTTTTTTCCTGTTGTTGTAATATGTGTAAAGACATTTCTTAGTGCTGAAAATGAAATTTAACTAAATTTTGTGGTTGTTTGCTCGTGCAGGAGAACTGCACAGCCCTGACATCATTATTCAAGACTAACTCCAGGATCTATAGTACTATTTCATTAATATATTATTTGGTTACATTTTACATCACTCACTAGAAATGAGCACTACATACATACCATTACTATTCAAGATTGCCATTTTCCAATAAATATAGGTATATGTGATGTAGCTAATATCAGCGTCGACCAAAATCAGCCCAGTTTCCTGCTCAAACAATCTGCAAAGAGGTAAAAATGTGCAGCTGCTGTGTGATGTCCAACATTTAGTTGAGTCAGAGACCTGCAGAATAAGAACTTAGATTTCTGCTTACGCCTCCAAAATCCTCTGTCCATAAAAGATACAGAGCCCAGCAGGTATCAGGGAGAAGTTTTTTATAATTCATGTGTATGAATAACTATCAGTGTTTCTTTTTACACATGAGTGATTTGTGTCCTTAAATGAATTAATAATGCCTACACAAGACTCGTGCTCCCAAATGCTGCGTGTGCATGTTACTGTAAGCAGGCTGCTGGTTTAGACTATCTTTTTTTTTCCCAATTCCTACTCAAGCCCTGGAAATAAGAAATCTAGTTGTTTTATCTCATTCACACAAGATGCAGATTAAGGGGCTACTTTGCTGAAAACTTCATTATGTCTTTACTGGCAGCTATAACACTAATCAAACACTGAACAGGGAGGACTATTCTATATCAGCCCAGTTGTAAAGCAGTTGTGAATAGTGAACGGCAGATTTTCCTTCCAAGAATGTACATTATCAAATATATGTGTTCAACACGTGGAACAAACCAAATTTGATTTGAATCAAGCTCTACAACAGTTGACTTCACTGATCACTTTGTGTGGGAGTCGAGACATGTCGGTTATTGAAATATGATGATGTACTGTTTGGTTTGAGGCTCAGTCCTCCACATCAACTCCCCCCTCAATTAGACCCACAGTTTGTAATTACAGGGTATTTTTTTATAACTTTTTTCTAACAAATGCCTACAAATGTATGTACAGTATGTGTCTCATCATGTGTCGGAGTCTCTTCTTACCTTCCATTCTCCCTTCTTCTTTATCTTCTTGATTACATCATTCATAATCTCTGTAAAAAAAACAACAAAACATCAGGAATCTCAGGGGTGCATGGTGATCTGATGAGCAAAAGTATTCCATTTAGTAAACAGGGAATACTCATGAAAAGGCACACACACACACACACACACACACACACACACACACACACACACCAAGAGTGCTATGTCCACACAGTAAGTTAATATCAACCCTCAGACCTAAATACCTTCACATAACGTCAACATAAATGAATAATTTCTAAATTTCAGGAGAATATACGGTATGTAACAACCTTTGTTTGGCTGTTTCGGTGTCGCTGCACCCTGCAGGCCTGAATATGTCCTCTCTGACTGGATAATTTTGCCTGTGTGTGTGTGTGTGTGTGTGTGTGTGTGTGTGGAGGGTTCACATATGGCTCTGTCTTACAGCACAGTATGTGCTCCATTAATTTGAGTATCTAGTTCTACAACACTGACAGCTGACTTCATGTGATTTGTTGTGTCCATAAAGAGATTTCCTTTTTTTTTGGCCAGAAATGTTAAATATCTTATTTTTACAATCATAATTAGATTTTCACTGTGATCTCAACTGAGCAGTGAAAGATCTTGACAACTGTTTCTGCCATTCATTTCAATTAACAATTACAAAAGAACAAGCAACCAGTAATGACGACAAATCCCTCCATCCCAACTGCATATACTGACAATCCTAATCATCTTTTAAGCAAAATACAATAATTGTATTTAAGAATGTCAGAAAACAAATAAAGTGCAGTTAAGTTTGAATAATGTTCCACAGTTTGATGATAAAAAAATATTTAAGGAATATGTCTTACTCTTTTCAAAGTGTAAAAATTCACTGATTTCTGCCAAAAGCGCTAAAAATGCGTCCTCTAAAAATGACCTATACTACAACAGTAATGTATGTGCTGCTATAAAAATGTACTTTGTAGTTGTAGTATAGAGTAGAGAATAGATTTAAGAACACGTTTGAGTATTAGTTCAACGAAACTCAACTAACAACTAAAACTAAACTGTTCCAACCATAGTGATATAGATTTAAAAATCCCATAATGCAATTCCTGCACTGGAGGATATCAACATGCAACAGTCAGATATGGCCTGCAACAAGGTTAATAACCACAGATGTACACTGTCGGTGAGGAGTGAATAAAAACACAGAGACTGCTGGTAAATGATTCTGCTTTGTTTCTCAGGACCTCCAGTAAAATCCACAGAGGAGAAATAATCCAATCCACTGTGGGGTTATAACACAACGGCCGTGTTCATGCCACGATACTGATATTGGCCCGATCACTTTGCCAACCATCTGCCAGCCGTATTAGGATAAATCCATTTAGGGTGAATTACTGTTAAACATCATGCTGGATCACTGCAAATATAAACCGCTAAGCCCTTCGTCCCCGGCTAAAACCTGAAGCCACACAGATACTGATGGATTACGACAGATTAAAAAGGATTCGTACAAAAGATTACAGAACACACATCGAATAAAGATCAGGGGTGTGTTCGTTTCAGTCAGCGCTTTTGTTTTCTGCCTCCATTACAACGTCTGATAAATTCTTCCAGGTGATGAAGATAACAGCTTCTGATTGGCTCTTTTGACAGACAGAAGGAGGAGCTAAGGGCTACCAATAGGACAGATAGATATGATGGAAGGAAGGATATGTAGATAGGATGGATGTAAAGAAGGAAGCAAAGAAAAGCGTTCAGTTACATGCAGGATTATAAATCAAATTTATGTTGTCAAAAAAAAAAAAAAAAAAAACACAGAATGGGCCTTTAAAAGCAGCTGACATACTGAAAGTGAATGAAATGTGACCGAGTTCATCCAGAAACAGCGTCAGTCTCCGGCCTCCACCTCCTGTGAGTCAGAGGAACTGTATCTGACCTCCTGTGGGACAGATGATCTTGGAATAGTGCAAATCTTATTCTCACTAAATGAGAGATTCCCCAACTCAGCTTCCTTCAGTCTATTTCCAGCATCTTCTGTATCCTGTTCTGTAAGCCGCTGTGTCAGCACAATAGCAGAGAGAATATCAACTCAAGTGACAAAACCAAAAACTGACACACATGGGCTTTTAATGTGTTAAGGAGTGTGTGCTTTCACTGTGGAGTTTGACAAATCTATGCTAAACGCTCAAAGTAACAGTTGCAGCATTCAAGCAGGTTCACTTTCATTCCTAAAAAGTTGACTTGTTTTTCATCCAGCAGCGGCTCCGGGCCACAGGATGAGACACAGACAAACAAAGACGCAGTGGGATATCCGTCACTCGTTTTCCCTTTTCCTCTGCTGCAGCTGATGTGTTTCCTTTTGTTGTCTGCTGCAGCATTTTTCTGATAAAGGTTTTCTGATAAAAGCTCCAAGAATTGAAATCTCCAGTCACTGAACTGGTATACTGGTGTAAACTTGTATTATTTATTTTTTAAAAATGGTGATTTTGTCCTACACAGAAATTGCATTAAAATAAAAGCAAGGAGTTACTTTCACACTGATTCCTGTTTTTAACTCTGCCTCTAAATGTGAATTGAATGAGAGAAACTTTTATCATTTATGTTCGTCTATGAAGGCTCAAATCCTCATTGTTTATTGATAAGTCATTGATACTCAGTTTGGGGAAATATGTATGAAAAGATTGTGAGATATCAGGTTGTGTAAGCAATGCTAAAGCTGCACTATAAAGTATTTTTATATAAACAATGGATCTATTGATCCAGAGGTGTTGTTTGTAGTGACGAACCCACAGAGACTCTGACTCTGCAGTTCCCCTCTGCTCTACAGAGAGTTTTACCACCTTTTAGCTCATTGTTTTGGTTTTCTGGCCTGCAAACTCTGCCCTCATCAACCTTGTTTCCAGCAGCGGCAGCAGGCAGCTGTTTTAAACAAATAAGCTTTTATAAAACCACTGTACACCACTGGCCCAGCACCAAAGCTATCAACTAGCTGGAGAAGAAATTAGAGCATTTAGCAGAAAAAGAGCCGAATATTTCCCTAAAGAGTTAGTTGAGACAAAACAGAGCTATAAGGAGAGTGAATATTGGACTTACATTCATCATGTGGACACAAACACAAGTCTAAATGAATGATAATATTGCTCAATGTCTCCTTGATGTGTAAATGCTGTGTAAACGGTTTGCTAACATGTAACATATATGGTTATGACAATGTTGTTTCCAGATTGTTCCAATGACTTCAGGTGGCCAAAAATTAAGCACAATTTCAAAGCTCTTTAACAGTCACAGTTCACCCACACAAGTGTTTGAACTAAATCTACCTGTCTCTGTTCTCAGGACTGTGTGGGCATGTACACACTGTGTTTTGTTGACTGACATCTCCCTCGCTCTCCTGTTAGTTTTATTGCATCTGTTTGGATGAGACAACCACACCCCTTTATCAATTCAATTGGTGCATGAAGTTTAGCGACCTTGTGTAATTTCCAGCATCCTCCAAGAAAAAAATGAAGGACTGAATTGTACATCATGACGTATTTTTCCTATTTTTGATAATGTGTGTTTTATTTGCTAGATTTGGACTGGCTAAATAGTGTGCAATATCAGGAACTGTGTGAAATCTTACAGCTAAATCAGTTTTGTATTGTCTTTAGAAACGACTCACTCTTCCTCTCTTTCGTCTCCTGCGTGTTGGCCTTCGTTGGAATCGTGGGAATAATGAGACGATAAGCTAGTGAAGTAGCCGCTGCACACTCTCGTAAGTGACGTGTTAAGAATGAGATTCAAAACCACGTCAGAAGGAGACAGCGCTGTGGATTTTTCCTCTCTGACGTCCTGATAGTGGTACAACAATACAGGAACGCATCGGTCAGACAGAAGGAAAAGGACCTGAACAAACACAGTGCAACAGCTGTGTCAACCAAACGGACAGAGTGGCACAAACACACTCCTCAAAATCCCCATAATCTCTCTCACATCCAGTTCAACAGGATGCACGTCCTCAAGGTAAAACAGGGTACGACAATGGAGACGGGCAGAAGACACGACAAGATTTTTACAGAGAAAATACACTAAATTATGAAAAATGCTAATGAAATTTTAAAAAACTCAACTTCTAAACACATTACATTGCAGAATTTTGTTTGACAGAATCAGACATATTGACATTTCACCCTATTTCACCCTATTATAACACTCTAAGAGGCAGTGTGATGTGTTACTGTACATGATACTGCTGATAGAGTCGATGTACACTCCTCCACCCAGCCTCCACTCCACATATATTACAACAGTGTAGCCGACAGTTTTTCCCTTTGCCTTGTGGTTCTCCCCCCTTCAGGGACTTTCACCTATGAGTACATGACCCATTTTTTTTTCTCTGGGTCTCGGCTTCACAGCGGCATCGTTCCCGAGAGAATCTGACACGTCTGATCTTAAAGAGACAGGCAGACAATTCAGCAGGCCATCACCACAGTTCAACTTTTTTTAGTCTGCTTCTTAAAAAAAAAAAATCACTTAAAGCTTCAATTTCTAGTGTCTCAACTTAAGAGCGGCCATATTGAAAAAGGAAACATGAAGCCAGGTCTCAATCCTAATCCATCAATAAAACCATGCCATATATTAGTGATAATTAATAATGAAGTGTAATAGAAAATATTGGAGGCAAAAAACATGAGTGGCATTTCGACATGGAGACCATTATTTCTTAGATTGGGGTTTATGTTGAGTTGATAGTGTGTGTAAAACAGAGCTGAAATCATTAGTCAATAGCTGATTGACTAATTTGCTGTGATAATTGATTAACTGCAATAGTTATTTATCAGGTACCAAACAATTAAAGTTCCTCAAATGTGAAAACTATCTGCTGTTCTCTGTTTTATGTCATTGATAACTGATTTAATTCAGGATTTGCACTGCAGTTTTAAGACATAAATTAACTTTCAGTGGGCATATATCAGTATTTTTTAAATTTTTAATCCAAAGAATCACTCAGTTAATGAAAATTATCAACAGATTACCTCATAATCAAAATAATAGTTAGTTGCACCCCTTGTTTAAATGGTGATCCATTTGTTAAAGTGTTTGTAGTCATTTTAACTAACACTGAGTTTATTTTAACAGTGAGGGTTAACTGGTAACGTAGCATGAAACATCACAGTTGCTATGATTTCCTGCAGTTCAGTACATCCTGATATCGAATTAAATTACATCCAAGAAATTGAACAAGACATAAAAAATTGTATGTGAGTATCAAAGCTGAAACCCAGCAGTCATTTATTCTCAGCCCACTGTTAGTCTGCAGCTGGCCTGCAGTTACATAACACCACTAACCAGCCCCAACCAGCACAAGTGAGATATAAGAAAAAGCAGAAGAGGATCATGACTTTGTGGCCTCCAACATCCATCCACTCAGAGGTCATGCAGGCTGATGAGAAGTGCAGGTCACCAGTAAATGGGAGGACGTGAGGACCCTTTCCCATGACCTGCGTCGATGGGGAGATGATGTACAGGAGCAGAGAAAAGGCAAAAACACGAGACCTGAGAGCAGAGATGCTCTGACAGCACATCCACTGAGAAATCTTCCTGCCAGAAATACAGTATATTAATGGTAGTGGACTGATCTCTGGTGACTGTGTGGGCAGTATTTCTCCTGTAGTTTACATACAGTAAACGTAGCTCATTAGGCTGAAATCTGAGCAGATGCAGAAGACATATAAAGACTTATGACCACATATGACAGCACGTAGGCGTGCGGGAGCCCTTTATATTTCCAAAGGGAGCAGGCCTAGCAGTGCCAGCCAACGGTGTGGATGCATCAGTCAACACTGGTGTGATTACTCAGCAAGAATCAACATATTCATACATTTTTAACATCTTGAGACAAGAAGAAAGTCTTCTGTGCTTGCAATTCAATCGCAACACACGTGGAGCTATCAGCCACCTCTGTTCACCTGACAGCAAGGAGCTTCTCTGAGGGGACATTCAGATGAATGGGTGGTCTTATCAATCCACAGAAGTCAGTAATGCGGCAACAACAACATGATTTATTGTTAATTTCACACATGAATGCATCAGGCTGTGTGTGGCCTTCATTGTGTATTTCTCCTCTCACATGAAAGGGTTTGCAGACTAGTTGACTATTACTACCAGTAGATGCTGTCCATAGTGGTCATCTAGTGCTACTCACAGTCTGTATGATTTTATCCAGTAAACACATTTACAGCATACATATACTGTGTACACATGCTGTGTGCATGTACTGTATATATACAGCTTTGTATTATTGCTCCACTCTCACAGTTGATTAAAAATACTGTATGTATGTATATGTTTCCTGTTTTACCTCTTAAGAAATTACATTCAATTTTTATTTATTTTTTTATGTTAAAATGTTTTAAAATGTTGCACATAATAACACTGTTTGTTTTCTTACATAATTAGGTCGATGACAACCAGTTAACTAACAGATGCAACACTTGGGTGTCTTAAACTCCTACTGAACACCCACAGGTAGAATAATTTTAGCAAGTATGACTAAACTGTTCTGTGTGTTATAAGAACACATCTTGTCTTGTCTTTTCAACACATTTCACTCAGAGAGTGATGACCTACTTAAGTCTCAGAGTGGTAAGACCAGAGGCTCTTTGTTTTCATGGTTATGGTTATAATATGAAACTATTAACTACTATTTTTTCTCTTAATCTCTTGGTATTTGTCAAATATATGTTAAGAAAAATATTTTTTGAATTATTCTATATCCAAATCTCTTTTCTCTTACTTAACCTTTTTGATGATTCATTTTAAACTCAGGGGTGTAAACATAAATGGATCCTATCATATGTAATTTGGAATTAGACCTGGGACTAACCCCTCCCATCATACAAACCTCACTTCACTTTGTGAGCTTGTGGGCATCTGTGCTCGTGGGTCGTACTTTAGTTTAGCAGAGAGATTTTATGTGTTTGGATTATCGGTTGGCAAGAATTTTGTTGACATTCCAATAGAGTGTGGGTTGCAGTCTAATTTATTCATTTTTCCCTTCTAACAAAGTGGGTTGAGGAAGGTGTGGGTGAAGGCCAACAGTCCTCTACAGCTCCAAATCGCTGTGAATCTCCAGAGATGCTGTATACTCACTAAGTCACACTCATTGTGATCAAATGAAATCCCAGAACGATTTGATCAAATCCCCATCGTCATTATACCCCACATATTATGTCAGTTAGAAACCCATCATGTTACAGATGCTTACCATGCCCTAAATGCCGTTTCAGTCAGACTTAATATTTTAAACTTGATCACTAATCATTTCTTTAGACTGATTAATCAGCTGATTGTTTTCTTTTACAAAAATATAACGCTGATATCAGTATGTATTAAAAATCAAAGCATAAATTCAAGAGGTGTACAAGTTGTTCTCTACAGCAACTAACCAAAGAAAGATTTAGATGAAGCTTGAAAACAACTCACAGGAGCCCAGAGCGCTGAAAATGACAGGAAGTATATAATAGATTGTAGGAACGCAAGTGATGCATTGTGATGCCGCAGGCTGCAACAACCTGGCTGGAGCTCTGAGTGCTCTGCAGTCTCCTCCGGCTCAGTTTCACTCGTTAATGTACAGCATAAAACCTCAAATCAGTATCATTTTGCATATAAAATCCTCTTACAGTTAACATAACAACCTGACACGTCACCATCATGTCACACTATCCCTCTCTCTTTCTCCTTAATCTGCGTTTTTGTTGCTGTCGCTGGAGGACAAGAGCATCTTGGCTGTCGCTACTTGGCTCTCTTACCGTACCGATCTTCTATAAGAATATATTTCGGTAACACTGTGTTAAATATGTCTCCACTGTATGTGTGTGCGTACTGTATGTATGCGAGAGGAGGATGGCGAGAGCGGTCACGTGCTGCTGAGAGGAGTGGGAGGAAGAGGATGTCTGCCAGCTCTGACACAGCACTCTTCCTCAGTGAAAGAGAAGGGGAATTCATTACAATTACGAGCCACTGCATTAGAGAGCTCTATTTCTGCCAGCCCTTCATGCTCTGTAGCCACAGCGACATGACATTTCGGCATGGATTTATTTGGGAACATGTGCTTGTATGTGTGTAGCCTGCATGTGTATTTGTTGTGTGTGTGTGTGTGTGTGTGTGTGTGTTCTACGGAGGCCCAGGGGCTGCAGGCACTGCGTCAGACACTGAGCCCAGACGATGTGCGTGATGCTCTGGTTCAGCGATGCTTCCAAGGTCAGTTGAAAGCTTTAGACTGTGTGTGTGTGTGTGTGTGCGTGTGTGTATGTGTGTGTGCGTGCAACTAAGTGCATGCATGTGTCCTTCTCTGTTTCACCTTCTTCCTTTCTTCTCCTCTACACAGTCTGACACTGAGAGGAGTAAATACACATCCGGCTGCTTCCAGATTTATACAAGGAAGACTGAACTTACTCATCACAACCAATAAGATATTTAAAGGAATAGTTCAACATTTTGGGAAATTTTCTTATTTGCTTCCTTATTCTGAGAGTGAGATGAGGAGATCAATATCAATCTCACGTATTATGTATGGAGCTGGAGTCAAGGTATGCTTAGCCTAGCTTAGCATAAAGACTGAACGCTAGCAGCTACCCTGGCCCTAGACAAAAATTAAATAAAATACGCCAACCAAGACTTTTAAAGCTCATCATTAAATACCTTTTAAAAAACCTTTTATCTCATTTCTTTTATCAGTACCTAAAGAGAAATGCAAAAAAGCAAGTTTGTGGTTTCAGATATCCAGTTTATCTACCCGATCAGTGCTTCTGTGCAGCATTTCTTGCGATAGCGCGGGTTCCGGGATACAATTGGCGAGCACAAGTTTTGATTTTGGTCTTGGCACAGGCATGATGGAAACAAACCTGGCAACCTCCCTACGATGACAAGACTTGGGGAAGCTGCACAGTCACTGTCGCTGGCTGTTGGTCCCCAATAAACTAAAACTTTGGACTGGGCCAGGCTAGCTGTTTCCTCCTACTTCCAGTCTTTATGCTAAGCTAGGCTAATCACATCGTATCCTAACTCTAGCTCATGTTTTACTAGTACATTAATGTTTTTAAAATGTTGCAAGAGAAAAGACTGAAAGAAACGGGCATAAATACTCAAAAACCCCAGTCCTTTATACTACTCCAGTGACATCTTTCAGCACAAGCCTTGCATCATTTGCTGTTGTTACAATATCTTACAGTACAAATTTATTGTATCCTAATTTCCAAAATATTATACAGTGAAGAATAATGTATAGCATTTAGTAACAGTATATAATATAGAATCAGGACAAAATGACTTAATTCACAGCCCTATCACTGACACATGAGGACAGCAAAAATTGAATTTGCTTTAGTGTTGTGGGTATGGTACAACTTTTCAATGTTTGGATTACGATAAGCTAATTTCAGTGTTCTGACCAGTTGACTGATGTATAAAGTCATCAAAATGCCACAAGGAGAAAATGAGAAAATGTATCTTCAGAGCAGAACCCAAATTCAGTCCACAGCTACTGACGAGTATCCTGTTGACCAGGGGATCTAAGACTGTGACCATGTGATCACAATGTCCGTGGTTCAAGTCAGGCGGACGTCAAACCCCCTCTCTCTACCTTCATTTCTCAGATCTCAACTGTGTAACATCAGATGAAGGCAAAAGCCAGAATGAAAAGCTCCTGTATTAACAGAATGCCATTTAAACAATAGTAAGGTTACACTGAAGTTACTGAATGCAATTTTCATGATCTAAACCTTTAACTCAATCTGCTCATCGGGCATATATGGTCTCTGAAGTAGACAATCACATTACTTTTACCTGTTATGCAATCACAGGATGGTGATTATATTCATGCTGAGTGCTGGGTGTCAGTTTAACAGCATTGCATGTGCAGTATGAACCTCATGACCCTGCACAACAATAATCAGGTAGACAATAATCTCTATAATATGTCAGAGATTTCTACATTTCTATTGAGGTAGCTCTCCGTTTTATATCTTGTCTTGGGTCATTGTAGACAATGTTGCAGATCAGGACTGTTATATGGTATTATTGGATTTATAGGATTTTGGCGGAGAGGTAATTAAGTATCTCTCTTGAACAGTCAAAAAAGGCATTTCTATTCTTCTATTTCATCTACAAACTGTTTCTCAACTTAATTTCCAGAAATTTTACTATATCACAATATAAAATTACATATACTGTAATACACAATTTTATCCATATAACCCACATTTAAATAAATGAATGAATGACTGAAAGTAGGTGATTCCTTGTCTAGGTTGACATAAAATAAGTCATACCTGTCCTGTTGTATTTCTTGAGAAATACAAGGAGTGGGCAGAATAAACACCTGCACACTATGATAATATCCAGTCCACCAACTCTGCATGCATCATATTGTAAAGTGTTCACGTCTTGAGTGTCAAATGCAGAATATTTCTTTTTAATCTCTGGGTTGCAATTTGCAAAACGTAATGATCACTGAGTTTCATCAAATCTGTTCACCTGAGAAGCAACACCCCTTTTTAAATAAATACCCATCAGCTCAGGCTTTTGCTGACTGATGAGATCCTCATTCAGCTTCTGTTGCTCTCTGGGAATGATGCTCACATACAGTCATGAAAAGGGAGGGTTAAGCATTGCTCGCTGCCCATCCCCCCCTCTCCTCCATCCTGGCTGCTACATCCACTGCTGCAGAGAGGACCCATGATGGTGTCGCCCCCCCTCCCTCTCTGCCCCCTCCACCTCCACCAATCCCATCCCGGCTTCACCTAAGCCAAACAGAGCGCAGGTGTTGCCTGCAGCGTCCCTGCCTTCACCTACTGGGAAACACGCACAAGTGTTTACATTGTTCTGTAAAAGACGATTCATTCGACACTCAAGCTTGCATGTGCTTGCCTTTACTTTAACCAACGGGATTATGTAATTGACAGTTACAAGGCCTACATGATTAAAGAAGACAGAACATGCAAGAATATCTGGCATGTAAAGCGTGGAGTTGTAATGGTGTAGGTGCGCAGAGGATTTCATTCCCATCAAATTTCAGTCTGAGGGCCTTAAATCAAAAAATTTTACCATGCCATGACAATCTCCTCACTAGCACAGCTAGCAGTGATGCAGGGCGTGAAACTGCAGGTCTGGGCTCCCACTAATACTTATTCTCACCTCACCCACAATATGGCACCTGGGCCAAACAACGTTTCCTACTCAAGTATCCAAAAATCTGCTCCAACTACACAGTAGGGCTGGGCTATAAAGTCAGTATGATCAGTGGAATCTTATCATGACAATATAATCATATCATATCATTGTTTTACATGATTATGTTGTAATTAAAAATGGACAGAAGCTAATTGTAATTAAAAATGGACAAAGTCAGTTGTTAAAGTATGCAGCCATATCCTCCAGCCCTATACTACAGTCAGTTTATATAGGCTACCATTAATCAAAAAAAAAAAAAAATGTTATTATATTTATTATGTAATATTATATTGTTGGCTTCAGAGTGAATTTACATTTTTGGATGTGTAATCATTAGTAGTGCAGGATCAGCTCTTGTGTGCTCCATGTGGGAGGTCTGTAGAGGCATTTTCACCCTCCATCATATCATAGCAGAGGAAGTGTGTATGTATGACTGGGGAGGTGGATGTGTATGTGTGTGTGTGTGTGTGTGATGAGGTGGGGGTGGGGGTGGGGGCCCAAAAATTTGCAGCAGAACCCATGAGTAATATGATACACCACTGAGCTTGATACAATTTAAGGAATTTAAAGATTCAGCAATCTTATTGCCAGAAAGTGAGGCGTTACTACAGAGCGAGTGTAGATTTTTGTAAGAGATGAGATGTGAAACCGAATCAATGAGCTGAACAACAGATATTAAATGAGGCAAATCCTGCACCATGGGCAGGGCACGTTAATGATGGGAACGTGCAGCTGAAGAAACGATGGCAAACAATAATTATAAATTAGAATAGCTGGCTTCACATTATCTGAGTGCTCTGTGTGAGTCTTTACTATGCAGGCCTGTCTCACATCATCACGACCACCAACACTTGCACCCAGTTGACCCTGCTGAGGAGAATCGAGCTGCGCCTCCATGTTCAGGCCTGCATCAGCACCACACACCGACACTGCTGAAGCATCGGCCGAATGAAATGAGTCTAAATGGACAAAATCAGACAGAGGAGAGTCGAGTCTACAGCGTCTGAACGATGCAGGGTTACACAGACCGGGTTTGATCGGTGGCGCACTGCCAGGAAAGGGCAGATGATGATGAAAGGGCATTCACTAGACGGTAGCTTGTACACAGATAATGCGGAATTTCTCGCAAGGGAACTTTCTCGCCTTGAATACAATCCGCCATTAATGTGAAACAGAGCTGACAGCAGCTTGTTTCAGCTTTCGACCGCACCGGGTTAGAAAGGGTGTTTTACGCAACCGATTCATGATCCATCAGAGGGGTGAGGCACTGCTGAAATCAGGGAATCCCACAGAGAGAGAGTGTTAATGTCCAATCACTTTACAATCAATAGCATTACAGTAGATTACAGACTATAATTAGCTAACCAAGGCGTGAGAAGCCAGTGTCTGCAGCATCCTCTTGCACAATAGTCAGTCAAAACTACAGTTGTGATGCAGCTCCAATGCAGCGCGGATTATTCCTGAAATAAATTGAGGCTAAAAGGGCGTATGTGGGCTACATTTGCCTCCAGGCTTTCTGCATCATGCTGGACAAGGATGCCTACATTTTCCATCAGTGGGCTAATCGCTGCTTGTTAGAGCCATTTTCAGGTCTCGGCCGCTTTAAATACTATTGCGCATCCGCGCCGCAGGAGCCCAGTGAGACAAACCAGCCTCTGCAGGTTATCTACAGCTCCCTCACCACACGGCTGTGGTTTACAATGGGATACAATGGGGCACCAACAGCACTACCTTCATCACCATCATCATCACTGCCATCCAGCCATCCGCATCCTGTTAAAACACAAACACATTTGCGCGCACAGCGCAGAGCCGCAGCGGAACATCTCCACAAATTCTGAGCAAAAATAATAATAGTGAAAATCTTACTTTCGCCGACCACCGCCTTTAATCCGATAGGTGCCATGATGCTGCTGAGTGTTGGACCGAGTGTTCACCCTCTGCTTCCTCCCTCTCTCTCTCTCTCCTCTCTGTGTTCACCTCACATCGCTGCGGAGGAGCCTCCAGTGGGAAACGTCACCACGTATCCTTCCGCATCATCCGATCATAGGTGGTGTTGCACAATTGGATACAACTGCGTCTTATTAGCCTAAAACAATTCCTTGATTAGCCGTATAATGACAAGCTTCATTACCAGCTTGTTCTTTAGCCCCTAATAAACCCTTACAGATTATTATTGATACATTCCTTATAAAATAATGATATTTTAGAGCTTGTGTATCCAGAAACATGCAGCCACATGCAGTTAGTGTCTGTAGCCTATAGTATGTATAGTGTGTACAGCCTACAGCAGAGCATGACCCCACTCTATAACCTCTCTACAGGCTATGTCATATGTTTGGTTTTGATGCTATTTTATTGCGTTTGGTGTAAATGGTGATTAGTAGTAATTAGTTAATCGATTAGTAGTTTTTAATTGGTGAAGATAGGCAAGTAGGTCTGATGATTCTTTTCATTAATCATAATCTACAAATGTAAAAAAAAAATAAAGTTCCCAGAGCCCAAGATGATGTTCAAGTTCCTTATTTTACCTGAAAACTGTCCAAAATAAAAAAAAATGTTCATTTACAAATATAAACGAGGCTCAAACACACAATTGAGAGGCTGAAATCAACAAATATTTGGTAAATTTGCTTGAAAAAATGACACTAACAATTAATAGATCACTGACGCTGTTGTGTAATGTTTTCTGTTGATCAGCTGATACATTTGTACTTTCAGCACTAGTGGAGATTATTGCTGTTACTGTATTCATATGGACCCCAGAAAGAGAAGTAACAACTAATCTAATAAATGATTAACTCAGAACTCGACGGTTGTCAACAGTTTATAAGACATCAGTCAGTGAGAATATCGTACATGGTTTTCCATTAAAGGTTAAATTACACTCATAGGCCTATTTTAAGCACGGCAATTAAAAAAAAGTGAGTAATTGAATTTATATCACAGGTTTGCTGTGATGGAGGATGTGTGAGGTAGATACAGGCCAGTTTAAATATAAAACAGCCGGGACACAAAGTGTCCACAAGGGGGCAGCATGTGTCTTTCTGCGGGACCTGCACTGGGCATCATGGAAAACGGTTTCACTCCAATGCAGAACTTCTAATTCAATTGAACTCAGCTTATTTTGGTTTTATAGTGTTGTAAGAAATTTTTAAAAAAAAATCAGTTTTGAAATAAACTGCAAAAAGCCTCATTGGTTAGTAGTGATATCTGAATAAATGGGAGTTGGTGTCTTAAAATTTCATATCAACAAGTCATAAGTTTAACACCAAATAAGGGCAGCACCCAAAAAATAGCACTGAGATACACAGTAGATATTGAACATGGTCTTACTCTACGCAGGCCACACCCTTGGCAGCGCCGACTGAACACGTTGGACCAGTGATGACTCCCAGAGGGTGTGTCCTGCCACCGTGAACCAGACCAGTGTTCACCTCCTCCGTCTCCTCCTCCTCCTCCTCCACCTCACCGCCGGGGAGTTGACACCTCGCCTCAGTCCTCCTCTTCATTGGGGTAAGCAGGAGAGTAGTCAGGAGCAGTGCGTCTCTCAGGAGGGAAAGTGAAGCTTTTTTAACCCCCAGCGGCTCAGCTCGGATATTTGCAGATATCACCAACTTCACCTGGAAATCTGTACAGTTTGTAACCAGCTCGGATACTTACAGGATCTGTGAGGCTTTCCTGTAACCATGGGGGACGTGGTTTCCTCTCACCTGGATGAGAGCAGACGGGAGATGATTACAGGTGAGAGAAGAGTTCCTGCACCAAGTCATTTTGTTTAAATCTAAAGCAGCACAGGAGCTTTCATCAAAATTTGTAACAAGTGTGTTCAGTTTTTATATCCTCGTGTAGGGTTATCAACATACTGCTATTACATAATTCATGGCTTGCTCTATTATCTCCTCATTACTCATCATTCAGTGAATTTCCATTATGTGAAACTACTTTTCTGGTTTTATAAACTCATCCAGAGTAAAAGCATTCGTTCAGCATGTCTGCGAGTCTTGAAATGTCTTAAATTCACTTTTCCAAATACCAGGGTTTTAAAAGCTAGAAAATTCTTTTAAATTCCAGTTGGGCGTCATTGCAATTTGGGCAATTTTGTCTTTCAAAGTCAAAAGATTAATAGCCTACAGCATAAAACCCATGTTTATCTGTTGGAGAAACCTCTACTTCAGATAAACCAAACTGCTTTTATACTGAGCTGTCATCATGCTGACCCACACAGAGAAATCCACTGAAACCTTCCTGCATGATTTAGCCAAAGAATCTACAAAAGACATTAACTCCTGGTTTACTTCACAGCAAGCGTTCCCTTCCCCGGTTTCATTTTATAAAAAATTTATTTATATCAGGGGATTGTTGCTCTGCTCTACTTGAAGAGTTCCCCTCAATCCCACGTCTGCTGCAGGCCTATTTCTCAGAGATAATAAGTAGGTTTCCCAAAGGGGAGCATGTTTGTATAAGTTTGGGACTCACTGCTATTTAAGTCTCAGATTGCTCCAGCCTCCCCAAAGTGAACTGTGCAGGTCTGTGTGATTATTTCAGCGGGCGTGGGAGTGGAGTGAAATACTTGGATCAGTGGATGCTTCCCTAAAAATGATCAGATTCTCTTTGCTAGAAGTAGTTAGAGGATCAGAAATAACTCAGGAAGAAGGAGACTTGCTTTTTGTTATGTTTGTGCTGGTGGTTAGATCCTTTAGACTTGTGCTTTCCAGAAATCTGTCACAGAATCATTTAAGGCTGGGTTAGGATATTCTTTCACTATTGTAATTGTGTTTGTGTATATGCTGGCAGGCGTAATTGTAAGTGGAAATCAAACCAAACCACAGCACACCACACACAAACACACACACACAACCAAATATGATTTTTTGTTGGCCAGACAATCAGTTTGTTTGTTGTTGCTGCTTTTTGTGAACCAGAAAGAGAAATAGTCTCAGAAAGTCAGACGTATGACCCTGTTTGCGGCTGCCTCTTTACACCAGCTGTGTTTATTACTGTGTATTTAAAGAGATTCAGTCAATTAACTGATTATTTGATCAACGCAAAATATATCAACAACATTTTTGATAAAGAACTAACCATTTACGTCACTTATCAAAGACAAATGCCAAACATTCTCTGGTTCCAGCTTCTCTAATGTGACGATTTGCTGAACGTCTTCTCTCTGTTTTCTATAATTGTAAATTGAATTGTTGAGTTTTGGAATGTCGGTTGGAAAAAAACAACAAATTTGAGGACATGACTCACTTTTCTAGGAAACTGTGATTGTCATTTTACCATTTATCACAACTTTCAATCAAGCTATACAACAATCTTTCAGATTCAGGGTGAGCTGAAAAGAATCTGTAAACAAACATGGAACGTGTCGAGTACGGAAGTTCACACTATGTGTAACATCGTACTCTCATCCCAAAGGTCCTCTTACTAGCTTTTTCTCAGCTTTCAACTGCATTTCACAATCCTCATCTGTGAGTGGAGCTGGCTCAAGTGTCATCACTTGACTCAAGTGTTGACAAAAGGTGTTGTCTCATCAGAACAGTCGGCCTATTTGGGAAATGTATTTATGTTGCTGTCAATCTGCTAGAATGCAGGAATGCACAGGGAGGTTTAAACTGTATTGTTACTGTGGACAGCAACATTAACTTCATGTCATTTTAGGGTTTTAGCTAGATTAACTTAAACCGTGTAGTGCTTTTTTCTGCAGGAGTCTGGTTAAGAGAAAGATACAGAAGATAGTGTGCGAAGCTGCAGAAGTAAAGCAAGTAGAAACATGTCACAGGATTAATACTGTAGCTGAAACTGCTAAGTCTCACACGCCCGCTGCCTCTATTGTCTCCACCCCCACCACCTCTCTCTGTGGATCCTCTGCTGCTCTTCTTTTCTACTCAGCGTTTCTGCTCTGGGAGTCTTATTTGTAGTACGTACCTCCCAGCAAGGTGATTTCTTCATCCTCGCTGCCTTAGCACATTCTCACAAGATGATCACGTACACACACACATTACATTGCATTGACAGAAATAGCAGAGACTGAATGACGCATACAACATGAGCCTGTCTGTGGGAAATACTCCTCCGAGTTGCTGCTATGCAGTTTTCCCAGTTTTCTTGTCAGATGTGGTGCAGTTTGTGTAACTGAGACCCTGCTCACTAGAATACAGGGATAAACAGCATTTGAGTGAAACCATCTAAACCCTAAAACGAGCTATTATCCGCCCCCTCTGCTAGCTAGCATCTCTCCCACTATCATCTGTAACTCTGTTGATTTTCTCATTGAGTGTTTGTTTCATCAGGCTTTCTGAAAAGCTGGAACATGATCCTGAGGTTTTCTGTACATATTAGAAGATAAATGAGTATCTACTATTGTGCTCCATAGTAGAATTCAAACTTCTGGTCATTTTAGCTAAGATAAAACAAGACAAAGACAAAGCTGGGCAACAAATCAATATAATATTGTCTTGTTTCACACATGACTGACACTAGCAAATTGCTGTTAAATCTGCAGGTATGACATTTGTTTTGATCTGAGAAACATGCCGAAAGGGGAGAAAGAAATGATCTCATCTTGCAAGTCATGTTGTGTGCATGTTGTACTTTTGGTGAAACGAGCCCCTGGTCAGCAAAGCTGAAACAACAGACGCTTGTATTATCTGCCAACCACCTGATATTTAAATTTTTTAAGAAGTGAATATCCTCAGTCAATTTCAGTCAAATTGTATGCCTTTATTGTTAGTCAGTAATGGAGGGAGCGAGAAATGGAGAATGGCATGCAAAAGTCTGCTGCTTGACGCAAAACAGAGCCGTTAAGGTTCATGGTTGGTGCCTTAATCCCTTGGCCAGTCTAGCCCTTCTTTCATCATAGTATTTTTCCATAATCAGCACATTTAGATTCGAGGTGCAATCTTACGTAATTTAAAGTTAGTTTGTAATAACATGTGAAAAGGTCTTCAAACCAATAAAATAACTGCCTCTGGGTATGTTCTCCCACGTGTGAGTGCAGGTGTGATTGTGTTCTGGTATCAACATCTATACATATTTGGGGTCAAGTAAAGAGCGAGTGTATTAGCTCAGTGATTTCAGGTGGTTAAGGGTTGGAGGCACATCTCATTGATGGACTACAGGATGACTATGTCAGTTTTCTTTCTGGTTCCTGCACTGGACAAGAGAGCAAAAGGATATAGAAAACAGGTCTTGGAGTGAATGGAGGAATATGCAAACTGAGAGAAACAGGAAAGAAAGATTAATATTGGCAGGCCTAAATAGTGGAGTATGTATTTAAGGAGAGGTCTTTGTTCCCAAACTCCAGTTTTTCAGTCTGCTGACTTTGGCACAGCAAGACAACCAACGGAAAGTACCGACTGACTCCCTGCACGTTTGGAATGGAGGCCTCATTAACCAACACATATTTGGTGGAAATTTACACAGAACAGAAAAAAGTTTCTATCCAGAATCAGATAAACACATAAAAAAAGGCAAAATGGTTGAAACATTTTGTACCTGACAATTTAAAATACACATTACTCAATACTCAGACACATTCTGGTCAGTACCAGAAAAATATTGAGATTTGATACGCAGCCCTACTAAACAGTGGATTTACAGGAGGAAAAAGAGTCTGAGTCTCATCAGTCATCTGTCCCATCCTGGTATGAAACAGATGATGTTTTTAATTAGTCCATGTGTCCCTGTCCCACCTCCTCCACATTCTCTCCCTGTCTATCCTGTCCTGTCAGCTCTTTCCTTCCTGCTCTCCCACTGCAAGCTGGCTCCCTCCTTCCTGTGTTGTACCTTCCATAAACAGATCATAGTCAACGCTGTCTGCCACTGACAGAGCCAAACACTCTGATTGGCTCGCTAACAGACTCTTTCTCCAGTATTGGAACGTGGGAAAACCTACGTCCCATCCATCAGGGTCTTGGACTATTTATTGGAAACTGGTTGCAGACAGCAGTGGAAAAGAAATGATGAGTCAAGCAGTGGAGAGGATCTGTGATAAGGAAAACAATGATCCAACTTTATTGAACCCCAAAGGAAGACGCTGCTTTTTATTTTCACTTTTCAGTTAATTGATTAATCGTTAGTCTTTAAAATATCTAATCATAGTGAAAAATACCTTTCATGATTTCCTAGAGTGCAGGGTGACATCTTCAAATTTGTCTTGAAATTTGTCCAGGAAAGGTGAATTACACGATGAGCAACAATTTAATTGAATAGTACAGCTGTAAAAACATGGCGTCTTGGGTTTGAGTTCAGTGTAAATATGATACATTCAGTAAAGAGCTGGAACAAGATGATACAGAATACATATGATACTGTCAGTGACCTTGAGGGTAATTAAAAAGGAGAAACCTGGATTTTAATTGGCTAAGGACAGTTAAGGACCATCTCCCCTAAATTATGTCACTGATTTTAGTAGCATTATAATTTAGGGAGTGAAAAAATTGTCAGCCAGGTCTGATTTCGTAGTGCACAGTTGAAATGTTTCGAATCTAATGCTGATAAGATAATTAGATTTAAAGAATAAGTAAACGAGATTACAAATCTGACCAGAAATTCAATGCGGGCATTCAGTGGTTGACTGTTGTCGATCTGTGCCGCAGACATATTTTGACCTGTACCAAAAAAGCACAAAGGTTCAATGCCCAGCCTTAGAAGTAGCTGAGAAATAACATTTTAAGCTAGAGAATGTTCAAACGTCTTCCATTCATTCAAATGTCTTGTGACTGTGGTTATACTTCAGCTATGCAAAAGCTTTCCATCCAAACATTTTCCTGTGACTGAGCTGTACCAGACAGCCGTGACATACAGGAGAGTGTGAATTATACTGATAATACATGGTAGACATCTCTGTTGAATGCTGCACCTGAGTCACTATCTTCCATTTTCAAAAGATCCATTTTACATTTTATTGTATGGCACTTTTCATAAAGAGCTGATAGCAGCAGTGAAGGTTTGTGGCCTCAACTGCAACAATTTATCTTCACAGGAGAATGTCTGCTCCCCTTCAACACTTAGCTAATATTTAACAAAGAAACTTAAATTGCAATACTGATAAGTTTTGAAAAGTTGGTGGAAATCAGTCACTCTGCAACAAAACTACCTTGTTGGGGATAAATTGAACTGCTTCATTTGTTCTTTTGTGACTTGTGTTGTTTGAACCAATATCAACTTTTACTATGTCATTGAAGATTTCTTCATTAGTGTACACTGCAGGACTGAGTTGATGTTTTACCTCAAATATGTTACAGTGTGTACCTTTCAACACAAATATTATCCCTTGTAATAAGACTGACTTTTCACTCTACTGTATCTTCAGTAAAAGTGCTATAGAAATATATCATTAGTGTAGTTTGGATGTTTGCTGATGTTGTGTGTCTGTCTGTCTCCTCCTGCAGCTCGGACCAGAGATGTGATGAAGGACTTCAGTAATGTGTACGAGCAGCAGTATGCGGTCGCGCTCTTTAACAGCGTCCGCTTTGAGATAGAAGGAGGAGGAGGGACGCAGTCACAGCTGCTTCACAGAAAGGCAAGTTCAATATCTCTGCTTCACAAGAGAGGTTCAAACGTGCTCAGTGGATAGAACGATAAAAGACATAAACAAAACTACAAAGAAAGAAAGGATGTTTCTTCCCCATCGAACAAGATCTTTATAATTTGTGTAAACATATTTGTTGTGGTGTCTTTAATGCCACATGGGACTGGATATTGAAGGATAATTCCACTTTATTACAACTTGGTTCTTATTTTTGTAAGTTCATTGATTTCAATTATGATAACACTGCACTCACCACTTCACCACAAGTAATTACTGAGACCTGGAAAAACAGGAAGTCACTACAACAAAATCTTAACAGGGCAACAAACACAAGCACAAGACAGGCTGTAAACGAGACAACAGTGTATCCAGATTAAACTGACTTTCAATATTACCGTGAAAGTGAGCACACTCACAATGTTGATAATAATTCCTCACTGTACAAGAAAACACACTATGACATGTATGGCAGGTGACAGTTGAACCAGATAGATTGTTGTGATGCAACAAACAGTTGAGGTAATATTTTTACAGTTTGTCTCAGTAAGTTTGGCTAAGTTGAGGGCTAATCTGTCTAATCGTAACTAGGTGAGTACAGTTTTACTATTATCTATAGTAATGATGAATTTGTAATAAACCAGTTCACAAGATTCCCATCTATGTGGATGCATCTTGCTGTTGGGGATAAAACTTCCTGTCATCCAGGAATTGTGTGTTTTTTCCCTGATGTTATTTGTTAACTGAAGAATTATATCCAGAGTGGTTTGTTATATTAGAATTATTATGGTTTATTTGGTCTAATTATCAAACTTCAAATCAAATTATTATTTATCATTCTAACTTACTTTTGGCATTTTTATGCCTTTATTAGGGAGATTACACTAGAGATTTGACAGGAAGCCGGGGTAGAGAGAGGTGAGGAACAACATACTTCAAAAGGTCTCCAGCTGGATTTGAACCAGGAACGTTGAAGTTCATGGTCAGCTCCGTAACCTCCAGGCCACCACACATCCCTAACTTGACTAATTTGACTATTTCCAGCTTCCTTTCTGCCATCTTAAACAGGATGTTTTTGTATTTAATATGAACAAATTTACACCGGTGTTTGTAGCTAAATGATTTGTGCACAACAGATTTGCATCAGTATGGGCTTTGTCAGGCCAACAGAGCATGCTGTTATACACAATGCATGAATGAGCTCATTCGTGGGGGTCTGTGTACCAGTGCGTTACCTAAAGAGCAAGCCCTCTGCATTACCACTCTGTAGTTTTTGTATTCCTCTCATCTTTTTGGTCACTGAATGCACTGAAGGTCTCACTTTTGTCTACGTTTTCAATCAGCGAAAAGGGAAAGTGGAGCACATTTCACACATGAACAGAGATGCTGTTTGGAATCCTGTTATGGCAGTTCATCTCCTCTCTTCTCTATGTGGAGGACAGCTGCTTGTGTGTGATTGTGACACAAACGTACAAAACAAACTGCACATGTGAACCAACCCTGTGCAAACACACAGAAACAATTTGCAAATTCATCCGTGTTTACTTTGATGATTTGAAAATATTGGAGTAGAAATATACAATAATATATAATAGCACAAAAGTCTGTCTGACATTTCTATCATAAAAACACCGTTTTCAGGACAAACACTGCATTTTAACCACTTGTTTGTTTACTTACAGTAGATGGATGCATAATCAGCACCTCATTTGCATTTTCTCCCTATTTTTATTTTGACTTCTTTACTGGAAACATTTCTGAGCTGTGTGCATTGCAAGAGGACCCACTGACCCTGTCACTCATGGACACAAAATCCACAATTTAACATTTTCAGGCAAACAAACAGCAGCCAGCCGGACTTCAAACACACAAGCACCTCTTTATGTTTCAGCCCCGCTGCTCGCCTCTGCGCTCGTTCCTTCCTTCCTCTCTGAGCGGTCTGAGTTACAGGATTATTAGATATAAAACAGGAAATCTGAAAACAAAGTGGGTGGTGTATTTCCTTGTGTAAACACTTGTGTTTTCGGGTAAAAATCTCCACCTCTGCACATTTGAAAACACAAAGTAAGCTTCAAGACTTTGGAATAGTTGAAGAGGAAATGAAAAAATGAAGAAAAAATAATAATTTGTGAGACTAATGAAACTTAACTTTATCTCATTAATGTCTGCACCTATTGCGCTTGATATCTCACAGTAATTTCATACTAAAAATGGCTAATGTGTGATTTTTCAGGACCCCCTGGCAGGCCATTCAATCTTCTCAGGGAGTCTGTTTCAATACCTGGAGGAGAATCGGAAGTGGAGGAATCGCTTTGTGCACGTGCCAAACAGCTACACCATCAGCCTCTATGAGAGCAAAGCAGTGAGTACGCTTCTTCTAAACTGCTGTTTAGTTTGCTGATTTGGACACTTGTGTTAAAACTGTTTGGTGTGTTTTTCTGTCTGTCTAACAGGCACATGAACGACACCTGCACCCAAAAGTAACCATCAACTGTGCTGGGTACAAGGCCCTGACCTCCATGGAGGAGTACATGGAGCTGATTAACACCAGCCTGCCAGGTAGGATAGTAAGAGAGAAATAATGACTATGTACTGTATATATGACAAAACATGACTGAAAATACTGTATAACTGATGTAATATCATCAGTCTGCAATTGTTTTACTCATAAATCAGTTGAGTTTTGTTGGATGAAATGGATGGATACCCACTAAATAACTTTCTGTGCATTTATTCTTGTGTACTTTTCTTGCTCTCCCCCAAATGTATTCATCTGAATCAAAATCAATTGATCAATCAATCAATTTGGCCATGATGTACAAATTCAAATCAAGACTGAAAATGGGCAAAATCTGTCATTGTTTCATTTAACTTTTTTAAATCAACTGATATTTAATATATTTTCCCTTTTGTCATTATCATCTGTAAAGCACTTTCTAAATCTTACTAAACAAAAGAGTTTCTCATTCTCCTCCTGTCATGTGACTTATTGTAGGTATCAAGGCCAAAGTGGGCAGTCATCCATTCATCAAGTGTGCGACTCAGTTTCCCCTCATCCTGTGGCACCCATACGCCCGCCACCACTACTTCTGTGTGTTGACAGAGAAGGAGCAGAAGAAGTGGCACGCTGTGCTGCAGGACTGCGTCAGACACAGTAACAATGGTAACAATACACACAAGCACACAGTGAAGTACACAAATGTTTTACAACAGTAGAAAGGAAGCAGTAGGAGCATTAGAAAAGATCTTCAATTAATGGGATTCAGATTATTTATTGAAAACGGTGAGTAGAGTAGAAACTACAGTACATACAGCAGACTCTCTGTCTGTCTCTCCACCTTTGTCGGTGTCTCAGGCGAGGGCGTGAATGAAACCTTTACATGCCATCTGAGTGAGCTGGTTAGTCTGTGAAGGTGAGACACTGCAGGAATAATGTCTATTTGTTTCTTTATTTGTATTTGCTTGGTTACAGTGTGACGTGTTGTCATTTGATCAAAGCTATAAATGTTACATATTGTACAGCCCAGACAGAGAATCTGCAACGCTCACACTGATAGCGGGTGGAGACGTTATTTACTCAACTGAAAATAGAAGCAGACTTTCATTTTAGACAGGCAAGACTGGCTTTTCTTCTATTTTCCTGTTATATATTTGACTGTATTTAGTGAAAAGCTTACCATTTTCTAATTTGATGTTTGCTGTGCAAACACAACTCTTTCTGTTTCTGTTTCACAATAAAAACCTTCCAGCAGTTCACAGAGTGTAACCTCTTCTAGTACTGAAACCATCAGCCAGTTTATTGATTTGTCAATCGACACAAAATTAATTATTAATCAATTAGTCATTCAGATGTCAAACATTCTCTGGTCACAGTTTCTCAAATGTGATGTTTTGCTGATTTTTGCTGTTTTAAATCATTGCAAATCGAGTATAATTTTTTGGACATTGAAGCATTATAATACAGGTCATTAGTATAGTGATGTGACAGCACACCAGAGGTTTTCTTCCAGGATACAAGTACTTGATGACAGGTACTATAAATATTTAAAAAATACATTGAAAAGAGAAAAGAAGCAAATCCAGAGTCCCCAGTATATAAAACAATCCTAAACAGTCAAGCTTATCACATTTCAACATGTCGTGTTTATCAAAAGCTTTAATAGTGAACTGGTAACAAGTTGCTGCTTTTCCCTTTTATTAGATTTTTTTTCTAGACTTTTCCCGCCTTTATTTGTTTGCATATGCCACAGTGATTTAAGTTCTGGCCTTTATTTGTGAATTGATGGTATTTTGGAGGATACTGCATTTTGCATTTGGTTGCACATTAGTAGATGTTTGTTTTATGAGGATGGCGAACTACTCTTGATCTGCTATCGAGGTTTCTTTTGAGGACATGACTTGTGTCTTTATGTTTAGAGACAAAAGACAGAGTCATGCCAGAGGATGTGAAAAACATAATGTCATCCATTTTTTTGTCATGTTGTCATACCGCAAGAATCCGAATTGGTTTAAGTGATCGGCCTGCTTCCAGACTTTGTTTGCCACATGGCGTGTTGACTTCAAATTATACTCTTTTAATTGGCGGGTATATTTAAATTTACATTTAGCAGTGCAACGCAGGGAGTCCACATGCTGCCTTCACTGGAAGAGAGTCAAGTTACATTTTTGTGGTTATGTGCGCGCGTACATGTGGATGTGAGCTCACATTTAGTGTGCGCTTTATTTAGACGTGACAAAGAGAATCACAATGAATGGGAAACTTGGGGTAGATGAGATAAAAATACAAAGCTTTAGAGATTCAGTCATAGAAAAAAGGCTGCTGCAGGGAACGTGATCAGGCTTGTTTGGATGCTTTGGGCTGCAAAGGCAGGTGGTGTTTATGTTAAATTGCAGATCAAGCACAGATTATTTATTAAGGTCCACCGTAAAGTTTTAATTTACAATAAACTTTCAGGTAATGTGGACCTTTACTGGCTATATTCATTTTTTCTATTACAGATATGTTTGAATTTAAAATCCATATAATTACACATCATTTTAAATAAATCCACATTTTTACTTTGCTATTGTACAGACAACACTAACCACATGTTACCTAATATGCCTTCTCTACATTATTATTAATCATTATATAACTATTATGACTTCAAAAGATATTAAGCACATCTTGTCTATAAATTATTTTAGCCAAAAAGCACTCACACATATGGTTTTATTTAATTTTAGGGAAATAAAACAAAGATAAGGCTTTACTTTAGCTGACCCTAGTTTTCAGTCATGCACAGTACATACAGAAGCATGTGGATTTACATGCCTGTGGGGATTAACACGCACATAATTATAATTCTGTTTGTATTGTTAGTGCTATTATATTTCAACAGCTTTCCTCACAAGACAGCTAATTTAGGGCTTAAGTATCTGTAACTGTGCTTTAAGTGATTGTTAGGATGGGTCATCATGCAAAAGGAGTCATAGAACATCAAGTCAGCTGCATCAAATCACTACAGAAAGATGAGGGCACCCGCTCACTAAAGTTTGTCTAAAGCCACCAAGTTAAATCCTAGAAAATCCTAAATCGTGACCGATACAGCAAAACTTCATGCCATGTATCAAATGAAACAATACACTGACTGGAAGCTTATCACCAGGCTGAAAAAGTTGTCCAACCTGATTTAGTCTTGTTTAGCACTTAGTCAACTATTACGCCAACCAACTGTGTTGCATGAATTCAAAGTGTTCTGATTAACCACACATGACAAAGCTAGCAGCTATCTATCATCAGTATTGGTTTGAAAACATTCAGTACGAGCCTAGAAGTCAGAGGAGCCAAAAAAAACAGAGGCTTCATTTCTTCATTTTAGGTTTAAGTCTTAGCCAAAACCAACCTGGGTGCAGATTAAAATTAATTAAAAACCAAATACCAACTTTAGTGCACACATTTGTTGACTGTAAAACAAGATCAGCCTCTGTCTGTATCCAGCTGAGCTCATGCATTACTTCCCAACTCCACCTGTTTGGGCATGCTCAGTAAAAGCCTCCGTACATTCCAGCTGTGGCAGGCTGGCCTCCAGGAAGATGTTGTAAGTAAAGGTTAACTACGTTGCTCTCTGTGTGGATTGGCATTCATGCTTTTGGCCTGTGTTGACACGCCCAGTCTCGCCTCTGTCATGTCGATATTTTGAGGAAAACCAGAACCGGTAAAAGACTTTTCCTGGGGGTGATAACAGCCTGACCCCTGTCCTCTCTGCAGTTCCTTTAACTCACTGGAAACACATTTACACTTAGTGTACATGCCACCATTTCCAATAGGGCAGATTAGAAAGAGTTCCTGGTCAAGTATGTCAGAATTAACACTTTTTAGATATTAAATTGTTAATAGAAATGTTGTCAGGGTGTACAGGCCATCAAAAAATACAGAAACTGACCACTGAATTCAGCGCTTTAAAGAAAGTTGCAGTGCCAATAAAGAATAAACCGTTTGCAGCACAGAAACTTCATGCAAAGCAGTTTCTCAACTGAACACAGACACTGTTCAACTAGCTTTGATAAGTTTAATCTATTTGAATGTACTAAAGTGCCTATTGTTTTATCCATAATAGCTGACCAATAAAACGATCAGTAGCTGCTTTGCATCGCCTCAACAGGATGATTTGCAAAGCGCTCTGTGTATCAGCTCAGTTACAGGTGACCTCATCGCACAAGAAGCCGCAACCCATCTGACTGGTCCACCTTTCAGTCTGAATGCACACCACCACAGAATTAAATGCCAGCGGCCATTATGCTGCTGAAAGGGACCGTCAGAGGCTGAATTACATGTGTACAACCCAACAAGGCTAGAGATAGAGGTGTGCGTATAAAAAGACTAAAAGCCCGTCTCTAAGTGGATTCACAGGGAGAGTGTTAAACATTTTACACTCCAATATTGTCACTGAAAGATTGGTATAAACTCAGCTTTACAATGGAGCTTTGAGCTTTTCAATATACAGTTTGGTAATAACTTTAACGTTCATCTTCATTTATACTTCAAAATAAATAGTTTAGGTAGCATAATTTAACTTGGGATTTATTTAGGCCTAAGTTAAATCTGTCTGACTGCTCTGGATGCTTGAGCTACAATAATGGAGTCTGTTGTAAAGGTAGAATGATGTGACAATGATGAATCAATGTTAGACAACAACTTTGATTACTGATTTATCATTTAATTCATCATTTATCAAGCAAAAATACCAGCTTCTCAAATGTGGGGATTTGCTGCTTTTCTCTGTTTTCTATGATTATAAATTGAATATATTTGGATTTTGGACTCTTGGACGGACAAAACAAGCAATTTTCAGATGTTACTTTAATCAATGAATTCTCAATAGATAGGATAAATTAATCGACAATGAAAACAATCATCAGTTGCAACTTTAATGATGGCTCCAGTTGTTGCTATCAGGCCAGCAGGCAGCAGTCTGATGCTGCAGGGCATCACATTAGTAGTCAGACCCTGCACTGAGCTGCCGCCAGGCCACTAGAGAGCCATCAATCATGGCCGACTCTCCACCCCCACAGCCTTTAAACCCAGCCACCAACCCTCTGCTCTGATCCACAGACCTCAGACTAATTCCACTCAGCAAGAGGAGACCTGCGATGTGCACATTCAAAGGACGATAAAAGAACATTTCGACGCAGGTTTACGGCTCGTCGGTAGCAGAGCAGTGTGCTTCTCAGCTATATGATTCAAAATGCTGACGTTTATGTTCTCTATACAGTAGTGTTGACAGACAGTGTGTATATACCAATACAATACAATATATAAACAAATACAGGGCGTCCAGCATTAGCTTATCCGCTGCTACTGGAGGCAGGCATCTGCTAAAATCGCATGTTAAGACTTATTCATTCATGTGTTTGTGATGTCTGCGGCTGATGGTATGTGTCCATGTGTGTTTATTGGACTGTGGGTTTGGCTGGTTCCGTAGGGCTGCACCATATGGTGAAACCCTACTCATGCGTGTCAATGGGAGCAGCAGCAGTGTTTGAACGAAATTTTTTCAAATCTTAACGTGAAGGCAGGTGGCCTGCAGCTTAAGTCCCGTCAGACCATATTTGACATCCAAAAGCTTAATAGGTTTTAAAATGTCAAATGTATTCAACTCAGACAAACATTTGTAGATTTGAAGGCCTGGGAACTTGTCCTCGGCTGCTGCTAAAATCCCACCAACCAGAGTGTGGTGAGCAAGGCAGGGAGGGAAATGCCTCAAATAAAGAGACCGTGATAAGTGCTGCCACATGTTCTATTTATACATAGTACACACATACACACACACGCACACACACAAACACACACACACACACACACACAGCACAGAGAAAATGTAATCTGTTCCTTGATCTAGCTTGGTTCAGACACATGGAGAATGTGTAGTGGTTTACAGGCCTGGCAGGTCGTCAAAAAATATTTTCCTTTTTCTGCTGGTACCAAGAGGAAATTTCAACAAGCTGAGAATGTATGTCAGGCGTTTCACCCTGGTGATCTGTCCCTAACTCTAGTTTATATCCTAAAAGATTTGCTCTTAGAAACACTTTCCATCTAATATTGAAGTTTTAGATTGACATTGTGTGAATCTATTTTCCAACATTCAATAAATCAGACAGAGATTTGGATTGTAAAGGGTCAAGACCAAGCGGCAAACAGCAAGGCTGAATGTTGTATCCCAGTGGTGGCAGCTGCTGGACCGTGGACCAGTAGCAGGGTTGGACAAGGCTCTGCGGTTGGTGTTGACATGCATGTTTTCATCTGTGAACTTTTTGGTAAACCATCAATCGGCCTGTTGCCACCTTCAGACACTTTTCCCTAGATTTGACCTCCAAATGATGGCTGGTCACCTGCCAACATGGCTGAAGTCTGTGTGGTTATTTTCCCACTGCGCCTCTAACTTTAGTGTCCAGTGAATTCTCATGGAAACTTGTGCCAAGACAAGCTAACTCCCGACCCTCCGCCTGTCAGCGCAGAGTTAGTGAGCCGAAAGCAGAGACGGCTTCCTGTCTGGCCTCACTCCTTGGTCACTTCCTGTCTTTGTCAGCCTCCTCTGAGTCACAGATTTACAGACACAGACAAAACAACTTGAAAGACACTCAGACCAAAGACACGCAAATACACATTGATGCCCTTGTATGACAAAGCTCACAGAGAACAGATTATCACTTTGGCATGCTGTGGATAAACCATCCATTCACCTTTTATTTGCTACACTGGAAACTTTCATACTTCTATCATTTCATCTCTCGACATCTCTGGAGGAATCAGCCTCAAAAAAAAAAAAAAAAAAAAAAAGCAAGAACAGATGCTGCAGTGTCCACAACAGCCTTGTTTGTTTTTTTCTTACACTGCCTATTTTTCAATTTTCCTTTTTCTTTGTTGTTTTTTTTTTTTGTCTGAAAGCCTATTTGGCCCACAGGTGGGGCTACAGAGTCTTGACAATATAAAAAATTACAGCCACACAATTCCACATTAAAAAAAGTGCTGACATGTGACTTCCTTCTCACTTTTTGGGTATATTTTCAGCTGCCTTTCAGCATGTTATAAGCATCACATGTTTGAGTTGTCAGTGGTTGTAATGCCTGTAATGACATCATGATGACAACATAGCCTGTTCTTACTGTGCTGTCTTAAACTTTAAATAAACATGAGTTGTATCTGGGCTGGTCATTCCAGTAGAAAAATATGTATTATTGTAGTACAGTAATCTGTATTATACTAGTACAGTATATCCACTTTTACTTAAGTAAAGGGTCTAAATATTTCTTCCACCATGGCAAAATGGAAATACTTAGAAATAACTTAAAGTAAAGTGCCTCAGTGTTTAAGTGCAGTAAAAAGCGGCAGCAGAGAAGTAAACTTTTTAAAGAAGTCATTGCGGCTGTAGTTGAAGTTGTGATGAAGGAATGATGGTATTTCAATAAGGGCTGGGTTGAAAAACAGCAAACATATCCTTTAATTACAAATTTGTGCGTCAGAAGGTTTGCCTTTTTTTTGTTGTTAGAGGAGAAAACACAACCAATGCATTAGCCATTTTTATTTAAGGACAGGACTGCTCTGAAGGGCAAACTGCTAATTATAGGGATGCTTTATTCCATACACCTGTTTATACTCTTTTGTTAGGGATGTATGACTTTCAGCACTTGGTGTCCCATGTGCCGTGGCCTTGAGAGAGGCAGCTCTTGACTTCAGCTATTGATGTATTTTCATCATATAAACATAGCCACATGACTACGTGATAAGAACCAACTTCCTAAAAACACACGCTTGTTCCAGAGTGGTTTTCTATTGTCCTGTCAGCTGGGAGGGGCAGTAACCATAGCAACCACATGACATCTGTCCACCAACAAGATGACATCTTCCTGTTTTGGGGGATGACATGGTTTGCATTTGTTGTCCAACACTCCAGCAACTGCTACTGAATATAGCCTACCACTTGCCAAATTCATACCGCCTGACTGTCCAACAGATGTTTCCATAACTGACAACTCAGATGTTATGGAAACAGCTTCAGCAACGGCTGTTTGCAATTTATACCAAGATAACATTTATTATGTCACTGCAAAGTATTCTGACACCTTACTTAAATACATAGAAATCATCAAATACCAAAAATATGCATCCACCATCCTGCTACTAAGATTTCAGCCCACATCATCCTCTCTTGAAGAACGTTATCAATCATCTGCTCTACTCTCTCCTGCATCACACAGGTCTGTCAGAGAAGTGCACTGTTCAGACGCCAGCCTTCACGGATGCCGTGAGACTTCACAGACAAGCCAAGGGACACTATGGGACCTGGGAGATGATGTGCGGAGCGCCCCCACAGGTGGGACACAGTCAGGGTCTTTGTTTAATCACAGTACAGATGGTTTGCAATTCTCTGACCAAATATGTCATCACAGGTTGACAAAGCCGATGTCATATAATGTTATATTGTGATATTGATATCAGTGAGGTTTATGGAAAATCACCAGAGAATCTGATGGTTGACACATTTATATTGTCACACCACCAGCCCTAAGTTGAAAGACATGAATGGTCAATCTATTGTGCAATGATCAGTTGCTTTTTTTTCTCTGAAGACATTTTGAAATGTCACAGTAGGAGAAACAGAGGTGTAACTAATAGATTAACATATAGCATAACATATAACAATAGATGCATGTATTCCTTCCTGGTATGATGCATGCTGGCTCAGTGTCACACTATCATGGCTTGAATATAAGAGAACCATCATTAATGTTATTAGTAACAGCTGTGCTTTTCCTGACAAGTCAAAATGTTTGCTTTGAAAAGGCCTTTTGTGACTCAGGCAGGATGAATATAATGAAAATCAAGTATTAACACATTGCTAGTTGTTGTTTGATGGCAAAGTCCTGATGACACTTGGAAATGTTTGACATTACAAGTTGTTGAGGAGTACCTGAATGTACCATTAGTAGTTCAGGTTCAGCCCTGCCTGCAGGTTCTCAGGGGGATCCACCTTCATGGGCCACATCCTTCAGAAGATCAAGCCCCTGATATAGTTTATGTTTCTCTCCTGGGAGGTAGACTAACAATGAGGATATTGTGACTCAAACTGCATGTTTGCCGCAGGTGACAATTTAAAAGAGATTTTCAGGAACAATATCATAACAGTCCTTGTGAATGATTGTCCAAAGTTCAGATCAGTGCCTTAGTTCAACCTCTTGTGAGGCCAAAATGATGGATGACACACACTGGAAGAGGCAGGGCTGCTTCCCAGAGACAAACTTTTTCTAAGGGAATTTAGCTCAAACAATCATGCATCATGAACACACACCCTCTCCTCCCACTAAAGAACAAGAATGCATTGACATACAACCTTAAAAGAGACTGTCAGCAACACAACCCCACCCCTCAACATACCAGCATACACAAACACTGTTGATTGGAGTCTTTCCTCTGAATAGGTTCCTTTCAGACTCCTGCTAGAGCTTCAGAATCATTCTGTGTGTTTATGTTGGTCACCTTTTCCTTACTTGATGCCTATGCTTCCTGTCTATATCCCAGTTTCTCTCTGTCATCTGCTCCTGTTACATTAAGAATGGTACAATGTTTCCAGCCCAGATTGACAAGTACAGGTAAACTATAAAGAGTAGTACAGAGGAATCATAATCTGTACCTGGCAAAGAGATAATTTGGTCTCCAGTGTGCTTTTCCTAATGTAATAAAGAATAAAGTTAGCTGGAGCAGATGAAAGTGCTGTTAGTACTTTTTGGAGAATATAGAGGCCTCTCCCTTTTAGACATTCCTGTGGGTTTTTTTATTTATCGTGTGATTGTAGAAGAGAAACATACTGAAAGCAGCAGTTGACCATTAGTACATGGATATAACCTTAATGAGCAAAGCAGAAAGTAAAAACAGCACTTAACATGGAATAAGAGATTAGCAGTTAAGATTTAGCTAGTTTACAATATTACCTTCTACTTAAATTCAGAGTTTGCAATGAGCCAAGAAGAGATGCTGCAAAACAAAAACCAGCAAGACCAAATCAGCCCACAACATGCATCATTTTCAAACATGAGTCTTTATATTTCACCACTATTAACTGCATGACAGCACCGTAATGCACCTACCAAACAATAACCAAATGCAAAAGAGCTGTGACGCCACAAGAAGCAACCAGTGCACAATAAGTATAAATGGAAAAACAGAACATTGGCAGCAGCATACAAGCAGAAATTAACAGCCAGTAAACAAGACATGGAACATAAGCAAATAGGTTTTTTTGACATCTTGACAGGAAAATCACAGATGTGAGTGATCAAATTAATGACTGCTGAATTCCATTTAGCTGCTTCAGTTTCAGCTTGAAGATGCCGTCGTTAATTAGAAACACCTGTGCTTTCCTACTAAGACAAATAAAAATGTCTGCTGTGGAAAAGGCATTTTAACCTCATAGTTTACTCACATTACACGCACACAAACAGCAATTTAACACAGCCAAGGCACACAGTAGTCTGGCATTTTATAATGACACAAGCAGCAAATGCTTACCTCAGTGAAGAGAAGCGGGTATAGACCTCACAGTACCAAGTAGGTGACGGCAGGGCAGGAAGACTTCAACTAGCTTAGCTTGCTAGCTGCTGGCTTTAGACATAATGAAATAAAAAAATACATTTTCACAGTTCTTATTATGGGTCCTTGTGTTAATTGATCAGTTGTCCCTTGTTATATGCCAAATATATGTAAATTTTTATATCAAAATTAGGGATGCACGATACTATCCGGTCCCGGTGTTTCCTCCGCAGGCTCTACTTCACTTAAGCTGCCCGTCAGACCCGCTGCTTCTTCCCACTTTAACTTGAATAACAAACCGGGGCTCGGTGGTCTGGTTGGATCCACCTGCAGAACCGGGGCTAACGTTAGCTGGGAGGCTAGCAGAGGCTAGCTAGCTGTGTGAGGAGGAAGCACCGGGACCGTCAGGGAGAAACAGTCAGTTGAGGAGCTGCAAAGTTCGGCCGCACAGATAGGAAACACCTCGGCTGACAGGATGTACCACTCTGTTTGGAAAAAAAAAACTTTTTGGTTTATAGGGCAGTTGGCAACCAGCATATTAGATGCATTACCGCCACCTTCTGCTCCGGAGTGTAGACCAGAGATTAAATCCTACACATTAATCCTGTCTGTCTAATGAACTCAATGAAAACTCTACTGTACTCTACTCTAAAACTCTACCACTTGGCAGATTCATTGAAGTTTTAAGGCTTCCTAAATTCTTCCTTCATATGTTGTCTTTCTTGATCATACTTAGTACAATCTATTGCATGCATAATAGTCTCCTCAGCCATCTGGAAAAAAATATGTGCATATATTGATATCAGCAATCGGCCACAGTGAGTTGGAAATATCAGCATATCGGATATCGGCAAAAAAATCCAATATCGTGCATCTCTAATCAAAATCTCTCTTTCCTCTTACTGTAAAACATTTTCAGATGGTTGATGACTCATCTTGAACTTATACATACTGTGTACCAAAAATTCATTGAATCAAATGTGACTTTGGGTGACCAGTTAACTGCACCCATCATATAAATCCTCACTTGACCACTTGTTGAGGGTTACAGGTGATACAACCAACAACCAGGGAACATTCACAGAAGGACAGGAGGAAGGATCAAAACAAATCATTTCTTCCACAAAACAGTCCTGGAGCAACATGGTCAGACTGTTTGACAAGCGATCTTGACTAAAAAATGCTATATTAGAAACAGTCAGTTTCATAAAGTGTTTACAGCAGAAACACAGCAGTTTTTAAACGAGCAGAGTAACAAAGCTGTGAGCGATAACCAACGGTTTAAATAGACCGCCTTTTAACGTAAGGTGCATTAAATATACAATACTTGAAGCACATTAGTATGTTGTGTGGAAAAAGTTAAAGAAATTATACAGCAATACAATATACAGCAGCTACTCAGAGAATACATGATATTAACACATGCAAATATTGATAAAACACAAGAAAAATGATAATATTCTGAATAAAAATGGTGCTCAAGATATTAAAAAAGTTCTAAAAAAAGTCCTACAATTTTCAGAAAAAGTTTTGGCTTATTTGGATGTTAAAAGTGGCACAAATATATGGAGTTTGGTTTATAAATTTGCTAATATATATAATATGATATTTTACAAAAAAAGAAAACCAGGTCCACAGTGCAAGGTAACACAGAGAAAGCATTGTTTCACTACGTGGCGTTACTTCCATGAAGTTTTGTGTCCTTAAACAACTAACAGTTGTTTGCCAGGCCCTTCTGTTTGTCCATGTGGAAAAATAAATGATGCTTTTGTTACAGTCATTCATTACCCGGCAACATGTTTCCCCAAATATTTACTTTAGCTTAGTTAAAACCTCATGGAGGTGCACAGGAGGTCTAAATAAAGGAGTGCTTAAATTTATATGTGTGAGTTGTGAGGGCAGTACCACTAAAACCAGCCTTCCTGTCTCTCTGTATCCAGCTGTGTATCATCTCAATCGCTCCACTGTATCCACACAGGAAAGACAGGCTGCACTTTTTTAAGGCTTATTTTTGTTTTTCTTTGGGTGGAGGATATTAGTTATTTGTTTTTTTTAACTACACCTCTAGTCAAACCCCCCCCCCCCCCCCCCCCAAAAAAAAACAACCCAGTTGGCACATTGACGTAGAAACAATAACATACTATAACTGGCCTGACCTCACTGCTCATAGTATATATATGTACTGTAAATATATATATTGCATAGTCATAATTATTATAAACTTATGCAAGGTGAGCCAGACAGGATCTCTTTCTTTTCTTTTTTGTTTATTTTACTTGCACATAAAAATGCACAAAATATAAAACAACATAAACGTGTTTAAGTAAATAGATGGGTTGTGTATGTGTGTGTGTGTGTGGCTGCAGATTCTGGCTAATCTGGTGATGGAGACCCTCCAACCAGAGCTGAGAAATGTGATTGGCCCTCGCCTGAAAGGGAAGATGCAACAGAGACAGAGAAATTGGATGCTGGTGAGTTCCTGTCATACCGTACAGCGTGCAGCAGATTCTCTCCTGTAAAAGCACAGGAGAGAATCAACACCAGTCCAAACCAGTCATGTTCTTGAACGACTCTCTCCTCCAGATCTCTGATGCGGTGTACAAGCAGGTGTTGTCCCAGACTACCGGTCAGTATGAGGCACTGGTGGAAGCCTGTGAGGCACAGAGAGGTCCACTGGATGCCAGACTGCGAACTGACATGGACCAGATCATCACATCTAAAGAACACGTCAGCGGCAAGATACGAGGTGACTGAATATCAACATGCAACCAAGTCTTCTTCATGGCTTTTGGAAAACTAATCTTCCTGTTTTGAGTTTGTCTTAATAGGTTAAATATGATAAATTAACAGAGAATGTCTCATGGTGCTTCCTAAAAATACAATTATAGGGCGTTAACAGAAGGCAAACAGATGCATTTACATCTATATGTTTAAATATTGTGGCCACACTGCGGTAAATGATGGTAAGGCACATTCTGCATATTCCAGCACTTCAGAAAACTGTTTCAACAGCATTTATATTACTGTTTAAACGTAAAGCAGGTGCTAACTACACAATGGAGTACAGTCACTGAAATGCTGTTGAAAGAAGAGTTACATGAAACCTACTGCAGATGTTTAACAAATCTTTCACTTTTGGTTCTCAATGCAGTAAGTGCTTGTTTTTGGGGTAGTTTTATCAACCCCTGCATCTGTGTGATTTGAAAACCTCAGTAAGAGATACACTTCAGCTTTTTCTTTGAACAAAACAAAGGGAAGTGGTTTGAAGTTGGGTTGTGATTCCATACTGTATCACTTTTTAGACTTTATCCAGATTCAAAATTTGTATAGACATGCCCACCATGTAGGATCTTTTGTTTGGGTCTTTTGCAGAATGTCCCCTTTGTTGAAGTAGATATTCAGTCCACCAGTTGGAAATGTGTTGCATCAAGCAAATTCATTGCAGTCTAGTTGACTACTCAACATCTGCTAACGGCCTGCATGAATTTAAGATGGTGGTTGACTATTCATCAAGTACAAAGAATGTGATTGTTTACTGATCATTGTCAGGACCAGTTGGGTTCAGTGGTGTCTGTGCACCACTTCCACTGCTTACAGGACGCAACACAGAAGATGCCAGAGAGGAACATCTGTATACTCTGAAAGAACCTCATGAGTAAAGAAGATTGTTCACTGAGAGTTTGTGCTGTGAACCAAATCACAGTTTTTACCCTTTACACCTAGATGTGGTTTCACCTGTAAATTGCAAAAACCATACTGACTGGGAAGTCTGTACTTGTGAAAACTGACTCTGAAGAGGCAATCACTTATTTATAATAGAACAGCTGTAGATAGCTGTAGTGAGTAAGTGAGGCTGTAAGAACCAGAGTAATGTGGAGCAATGGATAGAAAGGAAGGAGGGAAGGAATAAAGAAAGACAGAAACAGATGCAGACAGGCATATTTTAACAGAATACTACCTGAGTAGTGTTCAGCTACACATGTCTTAACAACATGCTATGCAAAGTGATTTGCTTCACTTGGTGCTCACTTTTCCATGGAACATGATCTTCCCAACCTCCAGCCATGCTTCATTGTTCTCCTACTGTTTGCCTCAGTGACATGTGGCTGTGGTTTCTCTGGTTCAGGGATTATTGGCACAGTGAAGCGATCAGTCTGGTCACTGAATAACGCCACATGGCTCAAGTTTCCAATGAGTTTGTTTGGACATTTGGCACTATAAGGGCCTTCCCTCTGTAATTAATTTTCCATCTCTCATTTACTTTATGTACTCTCTCCTCAAGACTCGTTTGATTACCTCTACAGCACCAAAGCATCCACTCTTTGATCAGTCTGTCAGCATGTCATCTTTCTATTCAAAAGTTCAACTTAGCACTGGCTGCTCCTTTTTTTTTCATGTGTATGGTTTTCCATTGAACTAAAGTGGAAGAACTGCATTCCATCACCTGCACTGTATGGGCCGTTTCCGACTTTATCCCACAGATAAGGCTTGAAACTACAAGTCAGAAGAACAAATGATGCAGGTTCACCTTACATGAGGGTAGGGCAGAAGTTTGAGAGTTGTAACCCTAGTCGTTAATTTTGTTGATCTCTTTTGGCACAGAGGTTGAATTGCTAGAATGTGAGTGAATCCGAGTTGCACTGTTTCCATGGAAGCCCTGCGGCTTTCACTTTTGCCCAAGTGCGTTTGTTTAAAGTCAACACATGCATACCTACTATTTCATCCTGGCATTAAACAATACACTGTATATTGTAAGAACCTTTTGGCACAGTTCCTCTGAAGTTAGAGCTATGCCTTTATTTTTCTTGATGCTTTGACTGACTCTTTATCATCATCTGCAGAGTGTTAATTGTTTACAAGCTGCAGCAACTTAACAATTAACAAACCATGAATATGTTTTTCTTCTTTTCTCTATGTGATGCTGCTGGCGTGCAGCTCTGGTGTTGCCCAAGGCGGAGCAGCTCCTGCGGACCAGCGTCCAGCCCTACATCAGCTCCATCCTGGAGGCCCTGATGGATCCTGCGAGCCGCGGTTTCTCTGAGGTCAGGGACGTCTTCTTCAGAGAGATGGTGGAGATCAGCAAGAACTCACTCAACGGAGGAAGCAAAGAAAGACTGGGAGAGGTGAGTCATGTTTTACGTTCACTCTTTCATTCTGTACATGAAGTCATGTAACAGTTTGATTTAGGTGTTAACATGGTTCACAGTAATCTGACTTCTCTGTCAGCTGTTTGATAAATGAGGTAATATAGAAAGAAAACAGGCAGGTATTGAGGATGTTGAGCATCTTATAGCTGCATTAATCAGTTTTTGTCCACTAGGGGACAGAGTAACTCTGATATATTGTTACCTTATCAAGTTGTTAGGGTATTAAGCAGACACAAAGCAACATTATCATTCATTTGGACTCATGAATGTGTCCTCCTGATGAACGTAAGTCCAATATTCACTCTCCTTATAGCTTGTTTGGTCTCCACCAAATCCTAAGAGAAATACTTTTTAGCTGAATGTTCCTGTCTGTCATCTGGTGCTGGGCAGGTAATACACAGTAGGTTTATCAGAGCTTGTTTGTTGAAAACAGCTGCCTGCTACTTCTGACTGCTGAGACTGTACCATACAGCATATCTGCTGTAAAATCAAAACAAAGAGCTAAAAGAGGCTAAAAAGCTTCCTAGAGCTGCAGAGTTGGTGGGAATTTTCTGTGGGTTCATCACTGTGATCCCCTGTCACATTACACAGTCATTTCATTTTGTGTTATTAAAATTTGATTTTGTGTTATCATAAAAATATTGATTAATGCAGCTTAAATGGGTATTAGTTGTGGCATCAGTTGTAACAAGAAACCCATTTTGGTGTGACCCAAGAAAAGCCATTTTTTCCCCACATCTGTTAGATGTGCTGCTTTTCTTAAACAAAATCCCTTTGCATGAATTAGACAGCTCTAAGTGGATGTTAGGCACTCCAGTAAAGACTTAATTTAGCAGGAGAATATGGTTAAGCTGATAATTTGTGAATGTTAAGAGTATTGTCTGACTTTTGGTTACAATAAAAGGAGAATTAGAGAGCATGCAAAGAAACTGTGTGTTAGTGGACGCCTCGGTCACATTAGTGCTGGTCTTTAATTAAAAGTCAGGGAGTGTCCTCAGCTGCCCTACCATTTTGCTCACTGTTGCCCTCCTCTATGCGTCTTCCCTCTCAGCACATGGAGAGGCTGTCCATGCTCGCATTCCACCCTGTGAAAATGCAGAGCTGCTACGAGAAGGTGGAGCAGCTCAATCTGGAGGGGCTGCAGCAGAGGTTCGACGTCTCCAGCCCCTCAGTGTTCGTCAGCAGGGCTCAGATCCTCATGAGGGAGGTGAGTTGTCACAGCCTTTCTCTGTGTAATAATTATATATCTGAGTCAGCAAATCATAAAGCAATGTCTAAATGGCTTAAAAACAGACTTGCTGATTCCTAGTAAGACAGCTCACCCCAGCAACCTGTCTCGTCTGTGGTGAAGTCTCTACTTCCATCTGCTGGACAAATAGAGAATGACATTTTGTAAAGAAATACCGTGAGCTAAAGCAGAGCTGTGGTTTATCATCACTGTCTGCATTGATCTGTGTCTTTGTGCTACTTTATAATTTGTTTTCATTTTGGCAGCAAATGGACAATGCCGTGTACACATTTGAGCAGCTGCTCCACCAGTCTTTGGATGCCCAGGGAGAAGACGACATGTGCAAGGCCATCCAGCGATGCCAGGACAGGGTTCTCAAGGTAAATCAGAGAAATTAAAGACAGAGAAGTAATGTAGTAGATAGGTGGATAAAGGATGACTGTAAAGAGTGTAACTTGATACAAATGTTTTCACTATTTTAGTCACAGCACATTAATCACAATAATACTATAAAACACCTAATCCTAATTAGGTTTAATTTACAGAAAACATATTTTTCACCTACCCTTGGTGATAGCTTGCCGTGCAGATGGATTTATTTTGAGGCAGTATGCCAGTGAGGTTTCTGCCTCAAGGTTTATTGTGGTACTCACAACACTGAAAATAATTTTTAAATGTGGATATTCCCTTATGAGCCTGTTCTGATGACATGTTTCTATATGACTTGATCTGGGCAAAGTAACTCAGAAAACTCACCAGTAGGAGTCTTTTTGAGGTTCATTTAGACAGGCAGCATGTGGATGTATATTTTATTAATCTTCAGAGGGAACCTGAGGTTACAGCTGAAGCAGAATGAAATGTTAAAAGGTGTTTTTTGCTAAGGTAAATATGGTTTGTGCAGTGAGTAGAAGAGCTATTATGATTAAGTAATCTCTACTGTCTGTGTTTCTGGTCTTTCCCTGTCAGAAATATGATTATGACAGCAGCACAGTGCGCAAGAAGTTCTTCAGAGAGGCTCTGCTGCAGATCATCATCCCATACATGCTGCAGCAGCTCTCGCCATCCTGCTCACCTGTGAGTGGCACCAAACTCAGCTCACTTTACTTACCCCTTTTTCATTTTATAATCTCTTCATATTGAATGCTTTATAGTATATATACACATACACCTTATACTTATACTTATATATATATTCTAATTCTAATTACTCTTTCCAACAATGAAAGAGTGACAGTACTCTGAAATTCAGTCCCACCTTTCTTTCTTTCTATTTTAGCCCAGAAACCAAAGCCATGAGTAAAATGTAATTTAACTTTCAGTGAGGAAAAAAATAAATAAATGGCTCAGTGGCTTGCTATAGCTAACAGGACCCACTGAGTTGTTCCAACAGCAAAATTTAAAAAGTGTCAAAATTCACAAGAGAAAGTATCACCACTAAGAACAGCAGTACAAGAAACATAGGGCAAGAGAAAAATCTGATTTAACGACAATTCCCTCATTTGCAGCAATTGTGTTTCTAATTGACAGACTTTGTTTAGGGGATTTTTCACGTTATTATTAGTATGCTGTGCTGCATTTTTGGCCCTAAAATGAGATCATACTTTCTGCTTTCCTGAGTTTGCTGAAAAATGCAACCAGTCTGACTGCAAAGAATATATGAACGATTTGGTGGTTTTGCCTTCTTTTAATTTTTGACCCACAACAAAATGTTTGCAATTTTGCAACAAAAACATTAGCAATGCAACATATGCACATACAAATAGAAGTAATACTTCTCATTAATATTGCTGTCTACTGCATCTGAATCAGTGCCTACATATTAGTTGACATTTAAAAACATTTACATTTAATGTTTGTGATTCCTTCAATCAGCATGCATCACTGGCCGGTGGGTGAGTATGACTATGATTCAACTACCTTGTCTTCTTTCCCTGAAAACACTTGCAGGTGTGGCCAGAGATGAATGCTAACTGAGGGGATCAGAAACATTAAATCCAATAAGTCGTTAACTGAAATGTGAGTATTGAATGCTGAAAGCTTTATGAACCTCTTCTCTGTCCCTTTCCCCTCCAGGAGCTGCCTCGCTTTAAAGAGCTAATCTTCGAGGACTTCTCCCGTTTTCTGTTGGTGGAAAATATGTTTGAGGAGGTGGTGCTGCACTCTGTCACCAAGGACATAATGATGGGTGAGGGACAATAAACATTAAGATGTTGAAATGACTGTGCCCATGGCGTTAGTAGTGGTAGTTAGCAATGTCGTGTCAAATTACATGATCTAACTTATTTGCTAACACAGTGACTCTCTTTTTCTTTTCTGTATTCAGCTGTGAAGGAGGCAGCTGTCCAGAGGCGACACAATCTCTACAGGGACAGCATCATTCTGACCAACAGTGACCCCAACCTGCACCTGCTCGGAGAAACCCCTCCAGTGGACTGGGCCACCAAATTTGGAGGCAATGAGCCAGAGGATTCGTTCGGTGGCGGTCTTGAAGGAGGGGGTTCTGGGAGAAGACGCAGGCAGGTTGTGTCCATGATCCAGCTGGAAGGGGTTCCTCTGCCCTATGAGTCCTGTCTGGAGGTTCCAGGTGTGGAGCTTATCCCTGAGGAGGATCCTGAGATGTGTGACAGCAGAGAGGACGATGAGGAGGACTCAGACCTGCCTGAGGATCCCAAGTCTCCTGATAGTGTAAATGAAATCAGGGACCTGATCAATCCGGTGGTTGAGGTAGTGCTGCCAGTGTCAAAGGAGAACCAGAGCGACATGACCAACGGGATGGAGATGAGCACCGCCACCATCACCCTGGACGATGGGGTGCAGGAGGATGTGACACATGTCACCACACTGGTGGAGGACGTCCCCAGGAAGTCTCCACAAAACAAGACGTCCCCGCAGACAATCCTCCAGCAGCTGGTAGGAAGCAAGAAGCAGGAAGCTGATAAGGAGCATCAAGAGGAAGAAGCAATTAAGAATGCCATCCAGGAAATGGAGATACAAGAACGTGACAGTGAACGGATTGCTGAGGTTTGTGCTGCAGAGTCAGATTCTGAGTCATCACCAAAGCCACCATTGGCTACAGACTCTCGCCTGCATGATGATAGCGGCTTCCAGTCACCGTCCAATGAGGGACTGGAAGAAGGTAAGCCTCAGCCTGTCACAAACGGTCTGAATGGAGAGGACAAAATCGTTGACCCTGTAGAGGTGGAGGTGGTTTTAGCGTAAGAAGACAATTATCTGCTCATGCACTTGGAGAGAAAACAGCAGTGTGCATCACATGTGATGGGAGAGAAGTAAGGATTGTACAATAAGGATTGTATTTAAGGGTTTCATTTGAAGCGTTGCCTTTTCTTTATTGTTGTTGATATCGAGCACTATAAAACCAATTCTTCCATCCTCTCCTAGACTAGAGACATTTCTTTGGTGATTGGTTCTTCTTTATGCAGCTTAATGTAACTCAATGCAAGTTTTCTTCATATTTTGTGTATGACACTGAATTCAATATACAGTACAACTTTTGACTGGTACTGTATCTCATTTATATGAATCAGAAGGGATCTTAAATGATAATCCACACACAATAAGAGAGGAACTAAATTTAAGTTATTTGTTAATTTAATGTTGTGAACACAACAGGAAATCAGGCCAATGTTTTTTCTCAATATCTCTCACATTTATATAGTCAAATATACTATAGATGCAGCCTTTAACTCTACTGCTGGTGAATGGATCCTCTAAAAGTCACAGCCTCTACTTGACAGCAGGGGGTGCTATATCAGCCTCCAGTTGTTGTGTCTGGATTTTTGTGTATTTTAACTACAAATTTTTCAAATACTGGTATCTATTTTTGTAAAATGTAAGTTTTTAAATATGCAATTTGTTTACTTTGTGAGCATTTCTTATAGTAGCAAATGGCCTTAATGTTTCAATGTGTTTCAGTTCAAACTGCGAAAAAACAAAAAAGTAAGATGTTATTGTTAGTTTTACATCTGTGGAGGAAAACAAACTAAATTTCTTGTCTTTGCCTGTGGGTGTAGAAGGCCAAGATACAGTAAATAATGGTTCTCTAATTTGTAGGATTTTGATGAACCTTTTAATCAGATGAAGCCCTCTTCATAGTTATTTGGGGGAATCTTAATAGTGGCTTCTGGTGATGATGTTCAAATATCACTGATATTTTTTCTTCAACTTCATTGTAAATACATTAAACAGATATGACAATGTCTATTTAACATTTTATTTTATTTAAATGTTCTAATCTGGGTTAAAGGGTCAATTCACCTAAATCACAAGGAAGTCTAAACATATTTTCTGATACTTATCCTTGTGAAGACATTTGTTTATATTCATCTTACTAATTAAGGGGACACAAATGTTTGATACATCCAGGAAATGTTACTTTATTCCTGAAATACATCAGTATATAACAAACTGCTTGTCAAACCTACAATTAACATGGACATTTTTTGGTAATGCTTTAATCTACATGTCTGTATAGTTTCCTAGGAAGTTTCCAGGAGAGAACGACATGTATGTAAGTTGGTACTAAATATAGGGAAAATGAAACCAAAAAAAAGAAAAAAAAAGAAAGAAAAGAGGAAAGATCTGACACAGTTATTTGACTTTCAGTAGTTGTGTTGCGTTTATCAGCAGTTGTTTTCTTGAAAGAGATGCTCCACATTGTATGCTCGGCTGTTCACAAATCTTGCATTTTTGCATGTTCAGCAAACTAACTAAAAGCTCTCTACTGTAGGTTACACTAACAATTAATTGGAATTATTTATAAGTTTACCAGTTGAACACTGTTTTGTCAAGTCAGTTTTATTTAGATATCCCTAAATCATAAATCACAAATTTGCCTAAAAGCTTTACAGTCTGCACAACAGATAGCAACCTATATCCTATATCAATTCAGATAAGGCAAGACTTCACCAAATGAAGTTAGCATGCAAACATGCTCACTATGACAATGCTAACATGCTGATGCTAAGCAGGTATAATAATTACCTTGTTCACCATCTAACTTTAGCGTGTTAGCATGCTAACATATACTTATTAGTGTTAAACACAAAGATTTTGAAAGTCTGTTTCCATTCCGTTCTAAATCAAAGTATTTGACAAGCTAAAATGTAAATGAAAAGTTAAGGGATCACTGAAGTGATTACAATTCATCCTGAGGGGAACATGAATGTGTGAGATATGTCACAAAAAATACAAAAAACTGTGAACCTCTTGATGGAGCTAGAGAAAAGGTCAGTAGATCACCAAAGCCAGTAGGATTTATCATCTGGAAACTGTAAATTTTGTGCTAATTCATTAAGATGTTGAGATATTTCAGAGAACAAGTGAAAACTTTGACCTGCAGGTGGCACTAAAAAGGCCACAGGGTAAACAAAGTCACTAGGACTCATCCTTAAGGAACCATGAATATCTGTACAAATTTCATAGCAATCCATCAAAACTGTTGACATATTTCAGTCTGGACCAAACTGACTGATGGACATATTGACTGGCATTGCTGTCCCTAGAGCCACTCTGCTAGCATGGCTGAGAAGGATCTCTCCTCCAGGACAGACAGACATGAATTATAATAGGTGTTGTACACAGAGGTAACTGTAGCACAATTACAACATGGAGAGACAGAATGACAATTTTAGGTACATGCATATCATTTTATGTCTCCCAATTATAATTTGTACCAAACGTCCTTTCCAGGAACCTTCCTGTGAATTTGCAGTTACGAATCAGTTTCTTTCTAAGAAATTCTACGAAACTTAATAACTTGTAAAATAAAGTTTTACTATATTTTTGTTGTCAGCATCACATACTCTAAAAGGGTGAATTATTTTCACTTCTCTATCATCTGTAGTCAACAGGACAAGTTAGAATTTTATCTTAAATGCTGAGAATCCCCTTGCATTTTCCCCTGTTGTAAAATCACCTACTGCCACTGTATGCAAGGCACATTTGTCTCAACTGTTAAGTTTGCTGCCTTTAGACCTATACATCCATAACTTCCAATGGAGGACCACTGTCACCTTCTCCTGTTTATTTATTATAAAACCTCTGTGTGGTTGTTGTCAACAGCTCTCTTTGATTTGTATGTTTAGTCTTTTGTCGTCCTGAAATATATTTCAAAAATATATGGATGAATAAAATTGTTTCATCAACTATTCTTTATTATTGTCATCAAAGTCTTTCAAGATTTTTATTACTTGACAGAAAATCATCACTGAGAAAATTACACATATTTGAATATTGTTTTTCATAGTCAGAATCAGTTAAAAATAGAGTTTAAAATACTCAGAAAACACATGAAATTTCAATTGCAAGGCACTCAAACATGTTTTTCTTTGCAGGTTTGTGGTGTGTAAATGATTACCACAGAACCACATGACCGACTTTTACCTTCCCCTGATAGGCATGTGAGAATGACTGGTCGGTTAGATGACACATCACAGAAGTTTACAAGCCAAAATCATATGATTGAGTCAGTTCCTCAAACTGTCTTATGACCTCTGACAGTAAATCTCTAAAGTGCTATTCTGCTTTTAGGTTTCACTCCAAAACACTGCAAAACACAGATAATTGGATGCGTTTTATCAACATTGTCAGAGATCTCATCTCTGAATCACCTGTAGTGTCATTACTCCTAAAATACAGTGAACTGTGTAGTAGCTATCAATATCGGTCAGTGTTGACCACAAAAACATAAAATCATAATTGGAAATTCCCAGAGCTATGGATGACTACTTACTGTATCTACTACTACTGTGGACGATACAAATGCATTTCATCTCTTTAATGTAGATTGTTTTGGGATAAATAAAAGACAAGAGTTGAAAGCAAGCATTCCTCCCCTCGTAGACTATAAACATTTTTCACAAGCATTTTTACAAGCGCTTGCTTGAGTTCTTGATTACAGAAATGAGGCTATGCCTCAGAAACTGAGCATGATGTCCCTTTAACACAGAAGAACCAGCTAATAATAATAATAATGAAATAATATGCATCCCTATGGTTGAGGTCAAATGTTCAAATTTTGTGCGTCATGTAGTTAAAGTGTGTGAAATGTATAACCGAGAAATCAGAGATCAAAGACTGAAACAGGTGACGGGCGATGAGAAAGATTTTGTCTTTCAAATAGTCAGCTTCCACATCCACATGAGTTTTGTGCGTTAGCGTGGCAGATAGGGAGTTTGCCTTTTCATGCTCCCACAGTGTTATCATTTTCCCAAATGCTAACTGTTGCCTACTCAGAGCTGCAAAACAACACACAGAAATTAGTCCCTCAAGTAGTTTTCCATTTAGATTCCAGGACACGCGATCCCTCCGTCTCAAGAGACCAAAAACGAGCCGTCTTTGATCTCTGTCCATACCGTCACATCTGACCCAGCAGAGGGAAAGAGATGAAATAGCCGAGCACAGAGCCCACGATGACCCCAAGGAAGATCCACGTGTTGTAGGACATGACGCACAGCATCAGCATGTAGCCCAGAGACACCTGCAGCATGTGGAGCACCGTCTGGATACCGTGCAGCAACCAGCTGAGGACGAGGAAACAGAGAAATCATCACCTCAAATAAATTATATCGATCAAAATAGTGCACATTCAGTCTGTCAAGGTGTTTGAGATGTTATATTTTGCTTGTGTTATATATTATTTTTGGTTATCAATCATTACGACAGAATAGTTGACACTTAACAGAAAGCGAGGTCAGCAACACTCAGAGAAATCACCAAACTCTACATGTTCGTTTGAATAAACATCAAAGTGGTTAATAGGGGCCAAAAAAGCACAAAGAATTCAACTCTTTTAGGATTTTGGGTTGGTTTTCTGAAGGATCTGCTTTCAAAGACCCTGACCTGTTCCTGGTGCTTGGAGTGGGAGCTGGTGAATCCATGGGGGTCAGCGAGGATTCAGAGGGGCTGCTTTCCAGCACGGAACTGCTATCGGTGCGGTAGGACGGAGGGACGGCGCACAGAGGCTGTGGCTCAGCCAGCTTGGAGCAACTGCTCAGCCACACCCTCCACACTTTGAGCACCTCGTAGAAAACCGTCAGCAGCAACACCACAAACACCGACAGCACCATACCTGAGACACAATTAATGCACAAGATACAACACATGACTGTATTATAAAAGTGTTTTAAAATGCATTGTCAAATTTTCAAAACATTCCTGCTGCTTAATCCACTTTTCCTCTGCCCATTTATTGGGTTGCCTATGTTCCAAATACATGTGTCTAAATACATAAATATGTCTAAACACACAGCTTCTTTTTTGGTGCAACTGCCTTTTCTGACAGATGGAAACAGTTTTAGCTGTAAATATGAGTATTTGCAAGATATTGAGCAGAGCCTGACCAATACACTGCAGTTCTCAGCAATAGCGATAAACAGAGATGTATCAACATATACACATATTGTATATTCAATTCTTTAACAACCAAGTTTAATGGATCCTTGTCAAAGACGTGTATTTCTTATGCATTTAGGTTGAAAAAATGAGTACTGGTAAATTTTCAGCCTCAAAAATCTCAGTCAGGCTCCCATACTGAGCAGGTGGATGGACAGCAGACAAGTGGATCACGCTACAGGTTTTTTGATATGTTTTTCGCTGCTACACTGGCCCAGTGTTTTAAACCACTGTAACTGTCCTGAATCCAATCTGACTACAGCTGCTGTCCTCCACAGAGGAGCAAGCTTTAAACCTTTTAGAGCCGGCTTCCAGGTGAGTATTTGATGCTCAAAATACAAGCTTTCAGTGGAGTACTCCTTTAAAAAAATGCACCTGCATCTTTGTTGGGTGTGATGCAATGTTATATAAATGTAACATGAACCATCAAGACAGAGAAATGTGTACAGTATGTTTTAACCAGATGAACTGGTTCTAAGGAGTTACCACTACCAGTCAACATCTCACAGTGAGCAGTCAATTTTTCCTCTGAAGTGAAGGTGCTACTCTTCACTTGGCAGCTTACCTGCAGGTCCATGTACATCCCAGAAGTCAAACAGCAGCGTCACGCTACTTGACACCCCAAAAGTCATCTAAAAGAAAAAACAAGAGACAAATTATAACCTCTAAACCTCTGTTGATCTTCAAGTAGACTGTCATTTACTTTAAAGGCACCTTTCCAATTCCGAGAGACATAATTAATGCAGGACCAGGTGTTACAACAACACTGACATCATCCTCCTTCCCTTTAAGATCAGTCATCCAAGCCTGTGAACTTGCTGCACTGCTCTCTGATCAGTCCTCTCCTTCATTTTCTGGGGCAGCGACTCAAAACGTCTTTGATTACACATCTAACAAACCCGCCCAGACTCACGTTATAATAAAAAGCACTCCTCATAAAAAAAAGGTTTACATTTTAAAATAACAGACAGGCTGATAAGGCATCATAAAAGAACAGTAAAATAAGCAGTTTGAATAAGGGAAAATAAAGACATAAAATACTCTATGGAAGTGGTGTTTTTTTTGTCTGAGGCAAACTAAACAATCCTGGGAGAAGAGATGTTCTTCCTCTTCTGTTTCTCAATTGTATTGTAGGAAATTCGCTCTATGTGCAGGATTCTTTATTCTCAAAAGCTCCTTTGTTCAACATATAATTTTTGGATTCCTTAAAAAACGAAAAGAATTTAATTCTCCTCGTTCCAAACAAATATCTGTTCAGCTGATCTTGACCTCGACTGCAGGATGTATTGTTCCACAAAAGCACACTCTGTTCTGTCCTGCTGCTGTAGATGTGTGACTGACAGAGGAATGTACTGTTTGTGTGTGTATGTGTGTGTGTCTGTGTGTGTGTTCCTAAGTCAGCTGCCCGGTTCCTGCCAGGCTCTCTCTGAGCCCACTTCCCTGCTAATTCACCACCCGTCTGCTCATGAGTGTCTCTCACCAGCTGCGCGCTGGTGAAGGTGTACATGGAACCTGCGATGTCCATGTTAACACTCAAACTATTAGTCCATCGCAGAATATTTATCCAGAACAATTCTAATATATCATGAATCCTTTAGCAAGCAAAACACCAAACATATTACAGTCCCAGCTTCTAAAATGTGAGGATTTACTTTATTTTTTTTGGTGTTTTGAGCTGCTGGCTGGACAAAACAAGCAATGTGAAGACATCAATATAGGATTTGGAAGCAAGCCAAAGGCATTTCTCTCAACTGTCTGACATTTTCTAATAAAAAAAACTATGTTGCAGCTCTAGTTTATGTGATGCAACTGTGCATACAATGTGTATGTAGTCCTTCCCCATCACAGGGAACACAAAGAAAAACACAAAGCTTCATTGTATGATTATTAAAATAGTTGGTGATTTATTCTCTGTTGACTGACTAATTGATTGACTAGCTAATTGTTGCAGCTCTACTGAGGTGGAACACCAACCAGGTTTTCTCACACTCTTCTGGTCCCACTTCACTTTCAACTGTCCAATTAAAGACCAAATGAAATATCAAAGGGTAATTCCATAACTTGGCTTTTATTTTCTTAGCTTCATTTCTATCAGTCATGATAACATGGTACATACCAAGTTAACACAGTGACATCGCTACAACAGTCCAATGGGGCGAGAAACATGAGTAATCACATTGGGTAATAATTTCACAGTTTTCCTTTGTTTTCTCCTACAGATTGTCTAACAGCGGGGTTTGGTTGAAACTTGTCTCATCGTCTGACTGTTGGGCTTCTTTTCAGTGATGACACCATGTTCTCAGATCTCAGCAATTAACTTGGTGAGTAAAATGACCTACAAAAACAAGATCCTATTGTGGTATATCGAGTTAACCTTTAAAAATCTGTGTCAGCTGGAAAAGAGGAAAATCGGCTTCTGCAGAAAAGTGACCTCATTAACTCAATGTCACTTTCACTTTTATCCGCTCCATTAAAATCCAATTCTTTTGGTGTCAAATGTGTAGAAACTTCTTTAACTGACAAACTCGTGAACAGCTTCGACATTGAAAAATAGTTAAAGGTCAAAGCAAAAAAGATGAAGGACAGTGCAAAAAAAGTCCCGTTAAAGTGATGAGGAAAAGGGAAGTATTTGACACGGTTGGAAAACACCACAGAGAAAGTCAAATATGGACAACTTGAGTCAACAAATTGAGTCAAGGCCAGGCAGGGTGATCGTTGTGAGCTTATCTTTCAAGCTGCTTGTGAAAACCTGATACTTGTTTGCCAGGTGAATGTTGAGACTGCAAACCGTGACAGCACTGCTTCTACTACAAACATTCCCAGTACACTTTCAAAGGACTGCGTGTCTTTTTGCATGTTTCAGGTCACACGTATGTCAGTCAAGCATTTTGCAAGCATATAACTTTGTACGTTTTTGGTTGCTGGTCTTGTCATTGCCGACTGTGAAACAGCCTGCAAAGATGTTGCAGCGTCTTGAGTTACGCACATTTAACTTAATTCTCATTTTAACCAAAAAATATTGATGATTTTTGCTTCTCAATTCAATGCAAGTTTACTCTCTTATACTGGCTGCCTGAAAGAAAGGAATAACACATTAAAAAAATATATGAAGCTAAGATTCACGTTGAAAAATGCCAGGGAATCATGTGAAGTGCGTGTGATATAAATTGGTTACATGTAGGGCAGGACAATCACTCTATATCTAAGTATATGGACTTTTAATGGAATCAAATCATGATGATTTGATCACAACATGTTATTGTTTTACAAAATGATGTTGTCCCAGTTAATGAGCCTATGCAAACTGTGATTCATAACTGACTAAATTAATTAAATTCTGTTATGAGTGTAAAATGTGATTTGAGGGCCTAGTTAAATGGGCTCTTTAAAACATAGCCTTCAGGTTTTACAGTTAATCTTTTCGAGCAGTGAGAGGTTCTGTTGTATGCAAGAGTTTGGGCAGCCTAAGAGTTCTGAAGCCTTAGATTCTTTTTATAAAAGGTCTCAGAGCTTAATCAGCTTATTAGGCCTGAAGCATGTCAACAATTGTCATTAGGAAATGTCAGCTGGTGCCAATTTCAAAGCTTTACAAATATTCTGATTCTTCAAACCTTATGTGAACACTCAGCAACCATGGGTTCCTCTAAGCAGCTGTGTGAGACTCTGAAAATGAAAGTTATTGATGCCTATAATGTAGGGGAAGGCTACAAGAAGATAGCAAAGTGTTGTCAACTTGCAGTTTCCACAGTGCGAAATGTAATTAAGAGATAGCGGTTTAGGGCAACTGTGGAGGTCAAGATGAGAGATGAGAGAGAACTGTTTATATGCTGGTCAGAAAGGCAAATCAAAAACCTCATTTGACTGGAAAAAACTTGCAGGAAGATTTAGCAGACTCAGGAGTGGTGGTGCACCGTTCCAATGTGCAGCGATGCTTGCACAAACAAGACCTTCGTGGAAGAGTCAGTAGAGGAAAACATTATTTGCGTCCTCATCATAAAATCCAATGTCAGAAGTATGCAACAGAACATCTACAGAAGCCTGATGTGTTTTGGAAACAAGTGCTGTGGATTGATCAAGTTAAATAGAACTCTTCAGCCACAATCAGCAAAAGTATGTTAGGAGGAAAAAAAAGGAGCAGCAGTTCATGAAAAGAACACCTTGCCAATTGTTAAGCAAGGGTGTGGATCTATTATACTTTGGGGTTGTGTTGCAGCCAGTGGCACAGGAAACACTGCACAGGTGGAGGCTTTTGGAATGTCCCTCACAGTCCCCTGACTTAAACATGATTGAACATCTGTGGGTAGATCTTAAAAGAGCTGTGCATGCAAGACAACCCAAGAATATTGTACTACTAGAACAGGAGGAATGGGCCCAAATACAAGAACTGAAAGACTTTTACCTGTGATATCTGCCATAGAGAGTGTTACTAAGTACTGACTGTATAGGGTGCAAATGCCACAATGATGTTTTTTATTTTATTTTTTGTTCAGTTTGACATAAAAAGTAACTATGCATAAATGTTAGCTGAAAATAGAATGTTATTTGTCAAGGGGTGTACTAACTCTCCAGCCTAACACACACACATATATATATAATGTCTATGGTCAAAACCTAACAGCTGTTCACTCAAAACTTGTTGATATTCACTCATTATTATGGCAACCATTTATAGTTATTCTCACAAAATAGATTAAATGGTCTATAATTTCTGGGAAATATGTGTTCAACTGAAGGAATCCTCAAATCAAAACGTGAAGGGTAAAGATATTAAGAGATTGTACTTTGTATAATAGATGAGTGAGAGTAGGTCTTTTTCATAGAAGACATGATGATGTGTCATAAGAGGAAAACTAACGTCAGGTATAAATAATAACATTAATGATGGCTATATCCCATCTAGCTGTTTCAGTTTCAGGGTCCTGGTATTGTGCATGCATAACACTTGACTAGAATGGGGCCATTAATGTTATTGGTTACAGCTGCGCTTTTCCCACTGTGACAAGTCAAAATGTCTGCTATGAAAAAGGCCTATCATTAATATTTTTGCAGTTTAAATTCTGTGGAGATATATATATATTTGTGTGTAGAATGTCTATGGTCAAAACCTAACAGCAGTTCACTCAAAACTTGTGGATATTCACTTCTTATTATGGTCTTCTCCATGCGGGTCATATCGTCTGTTTTTCTCACACACTGATTTAACGTTACTCAACGCCACACTTGAACAGGCATCAATATATTAAATGCAAAGCAACTTATTCCAGAAACACATTATGATACTGAGCTGTGGCAAACTATAAACACATAACTTACAGACATCATGTTGAACTTGCTGCGCGGAGGCAAACACGACAGTCTCAGCGGTTACTGGCTCTGTTTCCCCATCATGGGCGGCTCACAGCCGGGATACAGTTGCTTTTAGAGAGCGCTCAAGTACGACTCATTTCTCAACTGTACCACATTATTTCCCGCAGCTGACCAAGCGACTCTCAGTGTAGCGGAATGACGCCGACACAAAGGGCTGACGGTTAGTGGAGTTTTCAGCCACCGCGAATAAAGTCGAAATAGTGACTCAATTACTATTCCAGTCGTCCAGAAAACCAAATTTCATCGTCAACAAAGAGTAGAGTCCGTGTAGCTAAGTCTAACTGACAAACATTAGCATTAAAATCAATAGTTGGCTAACTTTAGCCGAGGAATGTAGCCACTACTGTTATTTTCTCTCAAGACAACACGCATGCGCATCACATACAGCATTGTTTACTACGACTTGGGTCATGTGACAGACGGAGATAGCCGAGGGAGGCATTCGTGGAGTTTCGGCCTCTTTCGCTGTAACTCGTACTGTTAGAAATCTTTTGTCAACCTACAAACAACAAATGATTGCGGTAAATCTTTGAATGAGCCGAACCAGGTGCAATCAATATTTACTTTTTTTGAAATTTCTATATGTAATATTGTTTATGTTGTTATACTGTGTAATATATGTTTGTTTTAACAAATTATGTTATCTGGGATTATTAACTTGCTCTATGTCCCACACAGGATTTAAACTGCAAAATATTGATGATAGGCCTTTTTCATAGCAGACATTTTGACTCATAACTGTAGGAAAAATGCAGGTATAACTAATAACATTAATGGCTCCATTCCAGTCAAGTGTCCCAGTGAGCCATGACAGTGTGACAGTGAACCAGCATACACAATACCAGGACCCTGAAACTGAAGCCGCTAAATAGGATATAGCTATCATTAATGTTATTGTTTACACCTGTACTTTTCCCTCTATGACACATCATCATGTCTTCTGTGACAAAGGCCTCCTCCCACTGATCTGTGTTATGCAAAGTACAATCTCTCAGTATCTTTACCCTTCCGCCTTTTGATTTGAGGATTCCTTCGGTTGAACACATATTTTCCAGAAATTATAGACCATTTAATCTATTTTGTGAGACTAAATATAAATGGTTGCCATGATATTCTGTTTTGGCATGTTCCCATTTCAGAAATACAAAGCTGACTGCACATGGACACCAAAACACATGTCAGATAATTTTATTGTTATACTGTACAGTACAACTTTGATTCTGCGCTGTAGGTTGAAATATTACATTTACTGATTGAGGTGCTACTATTAGCATCTGCATACTGCACCTGTAAACAGTTTACAAGTAGAAAAATACAAAACCAGACACCACTCATCAATATGTGAGGGAGAAACAATGAAAAAATAGCACAAAACAAGTGGGGCTTCATAAAGCTATAGTACCTTTTGGTGAAGAAGAACTTAACAGAATGAGGAACAATAAAGGCAGCGTGAAATGACTTCAGGGAACCAAGCTGCTGCTGCTGCTGCTGCTGCTGCAGCCTTCTTGGTGATGAGAGGAATTGCACATATTTTCTAAAACAATAAAAACAAATTTTAACAGGTCCAGGGTCCAGTGTCCTTTAAAAGCTACATTTGTATACATCAAGTGCACTTGGCACAGTCCACGGGAGACAAAACAGAAAGAGCTGCATGAGCACATCCTGATGTCCTCCATGACAAAAAAGAAATGTCCATCACAGGCTCCTGTAGGGGGGCGGTGGAGATCCAGATTGTTTAAGGCATGCATTCACAATAATGTAGAGCCAGAATATTGTAGTTAGGGTGACTGTCAGGGTTCTAATGGTAAAAGCAGTTTGTCGATGGAAATATCAGAGCTGATGTGAATACAAGTTCTGCAGAACAAGATTGTTTGTAAGAAGCCAAAACCAGCACTGTGATTTTTTTTTCTCAATTCACAGAATTAAAAATTAACTGGACTTGGTAAAATAATGGTAAAATAAGATAAAAACATCAATAGCAACACAAACATTAAGTACAGCACATCCTCAGTGGCATTAGACAGACATTCCCACAGACAATGAATATGTGCTGATGCTTTTACAACACAGTAGGGCTGGATGACATGGTTAAAATCATTATCATGATATAAATAAGGACATTGTCTTTTACCAATATATGATACGATATAATACATATATGTGAAATCATATATAAAATAACCAAATTGATGTTTAAAAACTTAGTTTTCAATTGCAATTTGCTCATACAACAAAAATTTGATTCATCTGAAAGTTTGATCACCCAGCCCTTGTAGACAAGCAAAGAAAAATGTTTCTTACAGACAATTTATAAGAGACCTTGAATCTAGAATTAATTGGAAATTGTTTTGTTTGACTGAAAACAGATTTGAGGTGAATTTAGCATCTGGTCCAAATAAACAGCAAGTAAAGCTGTACAGCTATATTTTACAGACACACACTCATACACACAAAATGTACAGTAGACACGCACACTCATAGAAACCCACGCACTCAAATGATCAAAAGTGCTGTGTTGCTGTGCACATGTGTGTTTATCATGTGCACCGACTGACATTTTAGAAGATTCTCATCTCATTAATGTAACAATAAAGAAAGTTAAGGCAACAAACAGGAGGAAAAAACAAAATACAATCTCATCCAGACTGACTGAAAAGATGTTGAAACAACATGAATCTCAATTTGTCGGTTCTGCTGAACAGACAGTCGCAAGAAAATAAGATTAAGTCTACACAGCCAATCTTAATTCGTGCACCACTGAATCAAGGAGTCAATTTAGCATTTCAGCTTGCATGGGTGATAATGTCGGGCTCCAGTTCTAAGTTGAGATAAAGTTTGTAACAGTACTGACCACTAGAGGGCAGAGAAAGACCGTGTCAGTACTGAAGTCTACACGTCCAGCTGCAGGAAAAATGAATCTCATCTGCAGATAAACTGTCTCCTGAATACAAAACTGGTGTCAAAGCAAAACCTCTCAGTTTTATGAGCCAACACAGGGTGGCGGTACAGAGGTGAAATATATATGCATAAATATATATATATATTTAATAGAATTTACTTTTTCAGAGTGTCAGTATAAGTGCTCTTCCATCTGTTGAATTTGATTTACTCATCATAAATGATTTTGCATAAAAACACACAAAATAGCGTAAATATTCCAATTGGTTAATTCATGTCAATTAAAACATAGAAATAAATAGAAAAGTTTTAAAATATGTCTATTTTCGTGTGAATGCATTCATTTGTATTTTGTGTTTACTGCTACTTGTGTCTCAAGTTACACAACTGAGAGGTTTCCTTTAGACACACTCTTGAAAGTAGAGCTGCAACGATTAGTCGATCAACAGAAAATGAATCAGCGACCATTTTAATAATCAATGAATAGTTTGTCGTTTAACAAAAAATGACAAAATTTTCTGGTTCTGGCTCCTTAAATGTGAATATTTTTTGGTTGCTTTAGTCCTCTATGATAGTAAGCTGAAAATATTTGGGTTGTGGACAAAACAAGACATTTTCGGTTTGCATCTTGGGCTTTAAAGAGCAATGATCGGAAAAGTTTCACAATTTTCTAACATTTCGATAGATGAATCGATGATGAAAATAATCTTTAGTTGCAGCCCTACTTTAAAGCCCCTTTGTGTAGGATTCAAAAAGTGTGGTGATTTTCAGTGGTATGTTGAATAAATACACGGAGGCAGACAGCAAGACATGCTGCTGTAGTACACAGTGCCTCATATTTCTTCCAAGACTTAAACCATCAGAATCATTTTAAAGATGCAGAAAAATCCTACACACAGGGGTTTTAACTAGTTTTACAGACAGACTAGGACCTGTGGCTGTAAGTTCTCCTCTTGATATCCAGCATGAAGACAACCCTGCCCCGCTGATGACGAGGACACACTGAGACACAAACAGACAGCGAAGGACCACGATGACAAGTGCACATTTGGAACGGCGCTACAAAAAAGGCCAAAGTTTGGTCTTGTCAAACACGACCCTCAGTAGACCGAAATCATTTTCAAGGCATCACAGATGCAACAATTCATTGAAAAAAAAAGGATTTTACCCTGCCCCAAGAAAGAATCAGGTCCAACCAATCACTGAATATTCTAAATGCTGTGTGATGATTCAAAATATTTCTTTTAGGCACAGTGATGTTCTCCCGTTCTGTCTGACACTACCTGTTGGGACATGAGGTGAAATTAAAATTCTTATATTCAATATAAGATATGATCCCTTTTCTACTCATAGAGGACAAATAAAAATCTCTGGGGTGTTTGGGTTGGAGTTGGAGTGTTGGGGTTTGAGTTATCTTCCACACTCTTTCACCCAGCGTCTCTCCGTCCTGATTTGTCCAGAGGCGAGTGCAGACAGGTGTGGGTGGGCTTGGCCATGATGCTTCATCACCTGCTTCTTCTCTACTGTCTACTGTTGAAACTGGAGTTGGCGCTACTGCAGCTTTCCTCATAAGTGGGCGGGGGCTCTGTAACACACAAAGGCAAAAAGTAAATACGGTAAAATCAGTAATACAGTTAAAGTCCTGCACCTTCTCCTAGCCTCTGTTCCACCAGTATCTGTAGGTCATTCTTTCATCAGTCTATCTGAAAATCTAAAGCATGTTCCTGTCATTTTTTGTCCATATTCTTGCATAAAAGAAGATCTACTGCTCTAAGTTGATTGTGATTTATAAAAAGGAAAATGCATGCAGATGTGCATTTGCACTGTTTTATAAATCTTATTTTCATTTTTTGGAGTACGCCATTTCTTGGTATGGATCCTATGCACTGTTTCATAAATGTGGCCTCAGGTCATTGGTCACTTGCATTCATTTGAATTTTAAAAGTAGTTGTCTTCCCTAACTAGCCTAGGGGGGCATCTAACAGCTCTCACCATAGCAAGGTGTTTAAAACGTTACAAAGAAACTGGAGCCCCAAAGTCTCAGTTTCACATCGTCCCTCAACAGAACTGTAATTTCAGCTGCTAGCCATTTTGGGGACATCATAAATAAATAAATGTTGTGCTTATGAAAGGTCAAAAAGCAATCTGAAACAATTTACAGATACCTGGTTGTTTTCATGGACATTTTGGCCAATTTTGGCATTTTCAGGACTTTTCCATGATTAGAAAATTGTATTACAGTGAGTGGGCACACATACAGGTTTTGTCTGTGTTAAAAGTGACATAACTTTGCATCCACAGCTCTGTGGTACTATTGTTTGATATGTGATTTGAGCAAGGTGACTGTAAGATTACTTCTGTGTTTGTCTTATTATGGTTTATCAATAGGAAGGACATACAACAAAATTATTACAAGAGTCCACTGCTGACAGAACATCAGCCAGGGTGTATCTGGTTTTAGAGAGAACTTGTTGCTTGATTTGACTCTGGTGAAAAAAAACAAAAAGGATATTCAAAGCATCAACTTTGATAAAGATGACAAACTCATATGAGTATTTAGTCAAAACCGATATCATCTACTGTATGTCCCTGCATGCATCTGTGTATGTGTTTGTGTGCAGGATTGTATTAAGATCTAACCGTGAGGGTAGTCCCAGCTGCTGTACTCTGGAGGGAGAATGAGAGAACAGGAAGTGGGGACAGGAGTGACGTTTCCCTCTGTAAAGAAAGGTATGGTAGCCCCGGTGGACACGCAGAACAGGGGAGCTGACGCGTCGGGCCGTCTGCGGCCGGGAGGCAGCGCTGCGCCGGGGGCGTGACTGAAGGCGCTCGGGGACATGGTGACCGGCTGACCTGAGGGATCCTGCTGAGAGTGACTCTTGGTGGGAATCTCCTCACTGGCCACACCACCTGCGCACAACCCCTCCCCTAGGTCCTCCTCCACCGGTGGGGCGCTGGGTGTCACCCCTGCCATGCTGGCCGCACCGCAGCAGTCCGGACTAGAGGCAATGGGCCTCGACGGAGACAAGTTGACAGCGATGTTCCCGATGTAGATGGGCAGAGTGACGACTGTGTCTGGAGATTTTAGTGATACCTGTAACACAAACATGGACTTATGAATAAAGCACAGGCCTCAATTAGATTTTACATTTATGCTGCAATATGATTATGGCTCATTACCATTGGTTTTTAGTTTTTATTAAAATATATACTATTTGTAAAACAGTTTACCAGTTTAAAGAAATTATTTAGCCTTTTTTTAAAAGTAAAAAATAAATCATAGCATAAGAAATTAGAGCACATTTATTTGTCTGTGTTTACATTTACACAATGCTGAACATCATTAGGTTATTCTACATTTACTTTTGTAAATGTGATTGGAAAGCTGACAAAAGGGAAAAAAAGCAAAGCTGCAAAAAAGTTGATCCAAAAGAGAAAACAGGAACAGCCTGAACCACCAAGTACATATTCACTATAATATTTCAATAATATCACTTTATGTCACAGTTCTCTACAGTGAGTTTATAATGAGTGAGGATCATCAAGAATTCACTGGTTCACAAAGAGGTATTTGTGTCCTTTAAGTGCACAAGTAAAAAAACAATACAACAAAATACCATGAACTGTGGAAGTCAGAGGATAAGTTCAATCATTTTGTCTACACTCATAAGTTGTGCCAGCTTATAAAGCTATAATATAGTGTTTGAAACAAACACACACACACACACACACACACACACTGACCTGAATGAAATAGTCGATATCTATGAGGCCACAGCAGGCCAGCGCTGACTGAGGAAGAGGAGGGACGATGATCTGCTCCCTCCACTCTGCGTGTTTTCCTGCTTTCACTCCAGCTCCCTCCACCTCCGCAATGGTCCGCAGGTCAAACACAGGCCGCTTGGTCTTATAGGTCACTTTCTGGTGTGCACAAAAAAAAAATCATATCCAGACATAAAAAGATGTGATAGTGTCTTCCAACCACTTCATCCACCTCTGGCTTATTGCAAGGAAAAACGTTCTTTTGAAACGGATCAAGGAAACCTCTATTACTGTTATCTTGGGGTATAGAGATTTTATGTGCACCCACATGAAAGGATTAGTTCTATGAATGGTTATGTTTGAAGCTCCCGAGTCCCAGCAGAGATTTATAATACATCTCTAAAAGGTCAATACCCTCTAAAATGGAAATTTCCAGGGGGCAGTTCACACTGGCTGTGCTCATACTGGTATTTGGGATTCAGCAAAGACTATGAAGATGCACGTCTGTGGGTTGAAGAGGTGGGATGATGTTTAGAAGTGTTGTGTTCCACATTTTATTTTATGATCTATTTTCTTTAGTCCTTTCAACTCAATGCATTTTTCTGTGCACCTGTTCTGTACTCAACACCTGCAAATCCAATAAAGACAAAATCATATTTCTAAAGATGACTTACTGTAGGAAATATGTTATCTTATTTAGAAAAAGAAAAGGTGATAAAAACCATAATTATATCCAATAATCCAGCAGCTACCTGTATGAGACTGGCCAGTACATATCCCGTGTCCTTCCCAGACTTGTTGTGGATCTCAGTGGCTAACTTGATCACCTGACCGGGGATGTATCCCCTGAGGTCACTGCGAGCTTTCAGCATCAGGGTCCCCGTCTTCACCAGGAGGTAGTTGAACTTCTTAGTGATCACAGCGTAACTCGAATGCTGCAGAGACAGAGTCACAGGATAATTGCTTGTTTGTGCTTTGCCTCATTAGCTGATAATCTTTTCCTGCTCAGTTCCAGAGTATCAGAGATCTCAGACAGTCATGACAGGAAGAGAGTGAACGGTAAATAGTGCAAGGGAGTAAAGAAAAAACGAATAAGATCCTCCTCCATGAAATCAAATAAGCCTAAACCGAGATAAAGGTTAATCAAATAAAGAGATGCATTACAGCTCTTCAAAAGACAAAATGGCAAGATTTTAGTTTGTAAGGAATAAAAATGAGCAGAGAAATTATGACAAAATAGACAGATCTGTGCATCAAACTTACGTCAATGTCAGGCACCTCATTGAGGTTGAGCAGGTTGAGTAGGTAGAAGGGCTTCTGGGATTTGTAGTCCTTGGAGAAGCGGGGTGTGTCAATGACTGCCCTCACACGGTAAACAATCTTCCCAAAGGGTCCCTCAAATGAAGTCGGGACAGAGACTGAGGGGGAGGGAAGGAGGCAGGAAGACAACACACACATCAGTTTGACACTGAGGACAGATGCTGACATTTCAGGTGGACTGATTTACATACTAACTGCTAAAGCCCATTCATTTAATAATTTCCACAATGAATGAACGGTCAATTAATGCATGTTCTTTTCCTAATAAATTAAGGATGTGATGCTAGCAAAAGCAATGTTATGTGAATTTCTTCTATATTAGTCCCTAGTTCCAGAGGTGTAAACTGTGTCCTTCTATCAGAGCTGTCAGAAGATGTAAGGAGCCATTCAGACCGATTCCTGCACCTCTTGTCTCATCCTTGTTTTTTGTGACTCGAGAAAAGGACAGTGAAGGAAACAGGGAGGGAAACGGCTGGAGGGCAGGAAATTTAAGAAGAGCGAGATAAAAATATCTTTTTGGGGAGAGAGCAGCCAGACAGACAAAAGCAGAGAGATGTTCAGAGCCAGAGGAGAGGAAAAAAAATACATTGGAATCTAAACGTTTTCTGATATTCTGACAAACAATCTGCACATAAATTCCCAAACAGGATGTAGAAAAAGGTGATTAATGTGTTGTCAAAATACAAACCGAGCCACTCTCTCACCCTCACTATTTTAATGTGTTCCTTTTGTTCCCTGATCCTCATTCAGATGGTAATGTCGGTGCAGCCTGCAGCTGCTGCAGGGACAAGTCTGCTGCTGCTGTCAATAAGAATTAACCAGGAGAAGAACGCTGTTGCCGCCTTGTAGCAGACAGCTTGGCAACAGACTGAAGCACTAGGCTGACTTTCCCTGGAGACACACCAGGCTGAGCTGCTCGTGGCTGCTGAAAATGGCAGGGGCATATCTTAATTTCAACAAGCAACCCCTAAAATTTCTTCTTCAGCATGGACTTGAGTATGTAAACACTTGTTGACTGCAGGTCAGAAGACATCTAGGTTAACAGTGGGCTAAAAAAGTGAACGTTACGCACACACATAGGAAATAAGTTGTGGGTAGAAATCCTGCTTGGAGGTAACAATATTTTTGATTTTAAAAAGGTCTGGCTGGTCAGGAGAGGCGTCACACATTTCACACATAGTCTGTCTGACGGTACACTGACTGGGTAGCAGCCAATTACGTTCCCCAAAACCCTCCTTCCAGCTCAGTATGGAGGTTTTGAAATTTATCACAGTTGACAGTAAAATTTCAGCAGAAGATCAGCAGTGAGATAGGAGGATATATGGAGATCTTCAGCTATGGAGTTAGCTGCTCACTGGTTATTCAGTTCATTTGTGCAGGGACTCATCTACAAAGTTATACAGTAACACTCTAATAGTAATTGTATGGCCTTTTCATCTATTTTGTTCTTACCTCCTCTCTTCCTGAACTTGTAACTCATGTCCCTTTGGAATGAGGCCATCCACCATATCATCTAACCTTATATATCCCTCTAAATGTCCTTGTACTGTGTTTATCTCAGCCTATACCTTCCACTCCTCTTTGAATTTTGTTCTTCCCCCAGTGAGAAATGAACAACACCTGGTGCCTTCACTTCAGATAAAAGGGCTGGGCTTGTTAAAAGAAATGCTCTGTTAGTCCTTTCAGGACAGCTTTGCTAAAAAAAAAAACTGATATCATGCAACCTTGATCTTCTAACATTCATAACACATTAATCATTTCTGCTTGCATTATAACTTTTTCTTTAAATAAACAAATGCAAAGAAAATTTCAAAGTAACAGCAAGATGGTACATATCTGAACTAGAAATACCACCTCGCGGTTGTATGCCTCTGTCAACTAGTCAAGTTGAAGATTACATCCATGTCTGTCCATACTCATAATATTTGTGGTGAAGACTTTGAAGTAATTTAATAAAAAGGTATTAAGTTTGACCTTTGACCACCAGATTCTAATCTGTTCATCCCCGAGTCCAAGTGGATGTTTGTGCCAGACATGATGAAATTCCCTTTATGCGTTCCTGAGATATCACGTTCATGAGAATGAGACGTACATGAGGTCAGTGACCTTGACCTTTGACCACCAAAATCTTATCAGTTCATCTTTGAATCCAAGTGGATGTTTGTGCCAAATTTGAAGAAATTCCCTCAAGGCATTCCTAAGATATCGCATTCATCAGAGAATGGGAAGGACGTGAGGTCACAGTGACTTTGACCTTTGACCATTAAAATCTTTTGTGTGACACTTCATCATAATTAGCATATGAATTCTTGAGATATGCCCAAAAGCGTGTTTTTTTGAGGTCAAAGTGACCTTGACCTTTGACCACCGCAATCTAATCATTTCATCCTTGAGTCCAAGTGGACATTTGTGCCAAATTTGAAGAAATTCACTCAAGGTGTTCCCGAAATATCACGTTCACAAGAATGGGATGGACTAACGGACAGACAACTCGACAAACATGATGCCTCCAGCCACGGCTGGTGTCGGAGGGAGGCATAAAAATTTAATTATGTACAAATAAAATAAAAATGTGGACTTGTCATCAGAAATGTATTTGTGTGCTCTGTTATTGACAATTTTCTCCAAAGCACTAACTTGTACTATTTGGTGTCAGGTGGTAAAGCCTTGAAACTGACTTTGACTTACAAAACAAACTGACACCATCAAAGATACACAGATACCAAACTAGTTGCTAATACTCTTTGTGGACTGTTGTGGCTTATTCTTAAATTATGTATTTATGTTATGTTAGTTTTGGCTAGGTGTACCTGGTAAATTGGTGACGAGGTGTATGTTATTGATGTGAAGGCTTCTATGCAGCTTTTGTCAAGAAACACTTTCTTCAGTACGTATGACTTACAGAAAACACTGCAGCTTGCATATTTCATCAAAGTCTCTTACTACTTTCTTCTTCTTCTTTCTCCCTTAAAAACAACATTGAACTGTTGTTGCCAACGCTATCACACAAACAAGCTTTAAGATCTCTGGCAGACCTGATGTTCTCTAGCACTGAATGTATGTTTTCATATCTGAACGGAGGATAAAAAAAAAGGTGATAAAAAACAAATTATCACCATCACCTCTTTAAATCCTGTGTTAAAACTCAGGTTGGCTCATTTTGCCTTTAAACTTACTAAAAACCTGCTTTGCTTCAGCTCTTTTAAGCACACAAAAGAGCATGACAGTCTGTTTTAAGTGCCAGCAGGAGGCAGTAGGAGACACCTTATTCTCCAATGATCCACTTATCTCTAGCTGATTGTTAACATGCCCTGTGCTGTTGCTCTCAAGTCAGAGAGCCCGCAAGGAGGGGAGGGCGAAGCATGGGGGCATGAAGACCAATTAAACAGTGACTGCACAACAGGAGAGGGAACTAAAAATAACCCCAAAGCCTCCCTGTGCTCCAGCCCACGCCTGAGAGAGTATAAGATACCAGACAGACACTGCATGGTGTGTGCCCTCACAGGTGCCAAGTGTGTTCAGCTGATCGTTGTGTTATTTGCATAGTCATGGTTTAGTAATTTTTTGCCAGCCTTCAGAAAAAAATGTACTTTTTTTTGTGATTGAAGAATGTGCTTGTGTCACGTGGAGTAAAGACTTTATGATGCTGATGCTGAGGCTTCACATTAGCATGCTCCTCCTATACCTTTTAAACATTAACTACGTTATGAGCCTTCACATACCATCGGCATCACAGATCTCTGCGCGTCTGCTTTGTGTCAGACACAAAGGGTGTAAATATTTTGTCAGTGCACATGCTGAGGAAAGTCCCAGGTTATCAGAGTTTATCGCACCTGCACACTCCTTACACTGACGTCATCTGGACTTCTGATAAAGCAGGTCCATAAGAAAACAATTATGGATACTGAGAGTGTGCCCTTCACATAGAGGAATGTGGTGAAACAGGTCACTGAGGTTAATCCCACACTCCACTCACCTGGAATGACAAACTGGAAAGGGAAATTGTGTTCGCCAGCTGCCAGAGTTCCTGTAAAAGAGGAGGGTTTATCAGTTACACATCAGACAGAAAGAAAAGAAAAAAATGCAAATTCTGCTACAGTGATAATTCTCAGGGTTTGTGTTTATTCTAGCTTCACATATTCCTTAGTAAACAGTTGTCCAGGTGATGCCGTGACTGTGGGGCTCATCTGCTTTACCAGTGGGAGTTACTGAGACAACAAGCCTTTGTTGTTCAAAGACAGCTGAGCTAAGATGTCTTTTATAGTTAACGGAACTTGCAACTGAAACTAATCAGCCAGTGTCAGAGGAAGTGATTAACTGTTGGGTCTGTAATAGCCTACATGTGTAGCTGCCAAAGTTGGAGCATTTCTCAGCAACGTTAATCAATGATTTACAAGCACAGCGGGACCAGCAGTGATCGACCCAAGACTCTGAGTGCACTCTTCTGCACCGTTACAACAGCTACAAGTCAGCATCAGTGTGCCAAGTCTGCCCTTTTTAGATTAAAGAATAAGACTGGCTTTATTCTATATTTTCCTTTATTGTCAACAATCCTGTCTGTGGCACTCAGCCCCAACCCCTCTGGTTCCTACTGAAGACATATAAATCTTATGAAATGTGTGATAAATATATTCTTTCATTTTTAAAAGGGGCTCAGCAATTTCCCCAAGCAGCTGGGCACTGTAGTTTTTAGCAAACCTATTCAAATAGAAGTCAGTAGCAAACTTGTTAGGGACTATTTTCAGGTGCAGATTAATACATATTTGCTGCTCTAGAGAGTTTTTACAGCAGCAGGACAGTGTGTGTGGGGGATTGACAAAATAAACTACAGTGTGTATGTTTATTTTAATGAGGGAATATGTCAGCCAGTGTAACAGTGTGGCTCACTGATGTGTTTTTAATATTTTTTGACAACAATGGAGCTCTACAGCACAGAGGAATAAGATATATCAGGCTTTGGATGCACAGACAATACTTGTAAGTAGATCAGTTCACTGTTGGTTTTGTTTTTTCATGGGATTTGTTGATAATAAACATATAGAATATTTCCAGCCTTATTCTTTAAAGATGTTGGCGTAAACAAAAGGTATACAGGGAAAGACGAGAAAGAAAGTGCTATGAACAGGAGTTCTATCAAGCAGCAGTGCAGAGGGCTGCAAACTTTGTGTGTTATCAGACAACACAGAGTGAACTGAAGCAGAATTCACTGGGGGGTTTCAGAAATACATGTGGCATTTTGAGGATGGAAGGAAGTGCTTTGAAATATGAAGATGTGTTTTGGAAGAAAACAATAAAACTGCAAACACATTTTTTCCCAGAATAAGAATTTGTATCCACAAAATAGGAGCTCAGCTTTTATCTCAGTTATTCAGACATTGCCTGGTTATTACAATGTTTGCTGCAATCAATACGACACCAGCTGGCTGCAGAACTCGACGTTTCCAAGTTTGCCAAGAAACTAAATCTTTAACAAAATTGCAATTCATTCAATTACATAATTGTGAAGAGAATTTTTCAATCTTGTATACTTCACAAGCTCAACTGAATTTATAACAAGAAAATAAGACCTTTCCATCTCCGTCAGACTTAGAGCACCTTGAGCCAATGAGATGATTAATTCTCTACGTGAGCTGACAGCCCAATTAAATTCTTCCAGACAGCAAAATGTCTCACCTCATTAGGGACAAGCACAACTTTTTCCACTGGTCTCAATTCAGTAGGGGAAGTGCACAGACTGGTTGTGTGTTCATTTACATTTTCATGTTTATTGCTAGAGGAAGCAGTCAAGCTTTCAACCAGCACTGTGCAGGTGCAACACCTACTATAGATACTCAACTTAAGTGGCTAAACTCTACAGGTACAGAAAGAAAAATATCAAAGCCCTCAGCATACAAACCCTTCACTTTGAATATCCATCGAACCTATAACAATCCTAGACTATTAAAACCCATTGCATACTTACAGTACTAGTCACTGCTAAGACTATATAATTACACTCAAGGGAAAGGGCAAAACTATCAGTAGTCTACTGGCTGAAAGTTAAAAACAGAACAGTCCAGTTTTGAAAAAAAAAAACCCACTAAAACTCAACTAAACAAACTTAAAAATATATACTGTGATAGACTCATGGCTCATATTCCTGTACCTTAAGAGATGATCCCTCTCATTACTACATCTGCCATATCTCACACTTTTTAAATATCCAACACAGCCAACTTGTGGGTTGTAGGAGGTGTGACAACCCCTGGTGTCGTCTGTTTTGCTGAGTGATTCACCTGCCTGTTTGCTGTACTGCTGTACAGGTGATCATTAGCGCAACTGGGAACACCTGAAAGTAAAGTCAGTCACCTGAGGGTGTTCCCAGGTTACTGTTATAGGTCCTGGCTGCAGCACCGCTCACCCACCCCAGAAGTAAACAAGCGGCCATTACTATGGTGGCACCTTCAAACCCAGTATACTGCAATGTATGTAAATGACTTTACTTTTTAACCGCTTTTGTCTAAGACATCCTGTAGAATCTGTTACACGTTAAAAATATAGACATTGAATGTCATTTAAATGAAGGGTACAATCTGAAAACCTTTCACAAAGTTTCACTCAGCTTTTAAGATTTTTTTTCTGTACTGTGCTGTTATCAGTTCCTCCAACAATAATCGGAAAAAACAGAAGGCAAATCCGCTGCTTCTCATTTTTGAAATAAATTTTACTTTAAATCTTCACAAGCATTTTGAGCAGTATGCCAGCAAAGGACTGACCCAAGCAGTCTGCTGCAGAGGGCCAATGGTGAGCAGCCAATCCACATATCTCTTGCTAGCTGGATACTCTCTTGTGTTTCCAAGCCAACATTCCACTTTCACACTATCATGTGTTTCAGATTTTTATTAAATGATGCATTTCTCATTACAATGGTCAGTTGAAATCATGGTTAAGTTTGTGTATTTACAGGTATAAAATAGTGTGTGCTGCCAGCTGGTTTAATTCCTTCGCATCACTTTGATATCCACATCATGGAGGTTGGACAGAGGCGGTACATTAATCTTATTTTTTCCTGTCTGTGTCTTAACTGCTTTTCACTAGTGTTTTACTGAACAACTGCCACAGTCACACAGGCTACGCTTATCTGTCGGAGGGGCAACTGCCAACCGTGATTAATCCAAACCTCACTGCTTTCACTGTCTGTGAATGTGTTCAGTTCACTGGATTTGTCTTTAGGACAATGGGCAGTGATAACTCTCTTTATCTATAATTATTTCTCCTTGACCCTGTGTTGACCTAGTGATGTTGTTTTTAGACACTGTTGGAGTTTGACTTTATTTCCAAGTAAAGTATCTCAACAAATATAGAATGGTTTTACATGTAATTTGGTGCAGATGTTAATGAATCCTGATGACTTTAATGATCAACTGACTTTAAATCTGGCAACACTTACATTACCGTTGGACAAAATGTCCGCTCGTCTACCACAGTTGATGATATCATGATTGCTAGCATGGCTGTAAAGAGATGAAGTAAAACGTCCAGGTTCTAGAGTAAGAAAAACTCATTCAAAATCCTATTAACATTTGTAATAACACAAATTACTAAAAATACAGCCCTGGAACATAACCTTGGTCAACACTTACGGTGGTGTATTGTTTATTTGATATCTCAGTTTTTATCAGCCTTTATCACACACCGTTTCCCAAAAGCCCTGCACCTTTGGAGGTTAAACGCCAGTAGTTCCTTGGGCTGGCTAGCTCCAGGTGGCACCAGCTAGTTCAGACATCAGGGTTTCCCATACATTCATTTATCTGTGGCAGCCCGCCACAATATCAACATTGCCCGCCACATATTGATTTTCTATTTTTGGAGTTGCTGGGAATTCCTGTCGTCCTGTCACGTTAAATTAATTTTGGGACAAATTACACATTAAAAGAGAATAAGGGAGTGAGCAACATTTTAATCTTGCGATACCAGACAATCGGAGATCTCTGCCTACTGAAAGCTGGGGATTTCTTAATGCACAGTAGTTGCTTGAACGGTAGCAAGAAGAGACGCTAACAAACCTTCGCCCCTTACATTTTGTCAAGGACACACCCTACTGGGAATTATGCTCTACCCACATTCTCCTCCGTAGCGAATTGCATGTGACCACCCCAGTATGAAGGGCTGTCCTAAAGACGTTGGTTTTGTTCTGCGATGTAGGATTTTTTAAAACTCTCTAATTGTTTCCACCCAGTTTTAACAACCAAACCTGGGAGATTGTCCTCTGTCTCTATGAGCGAAGCGTTTAGAGACTGACCTATGAGTCTAGCAACATTTAGGATGACATATTATGTGTTCCCACGTTGGAAAAACTCCACGGGAGCTTCTTTGAATGCCAAGAACTTGATCATCATTTTTGGAAATGATGACAAATACTGTCTGTGCAGAGATGTGTGAAGTAGTAGTATTAAGAAGTAAAATATAAAAAATACAGGAAATACTACAATAAATCTCCCTTATTCGTGGTCTAAATATGAAACAAGCCTTCAGTGGAACCACAATCACACACCAGCAGTGAGAGTGAGATCCTTATTTCCTGAAGGTCATTAACCGAGATCAGTGACAGGATGAAGAGCGGACGCTGACATCACTGGTCTTTACTCCTCCAACCGTCAAGCATCTGTGGCATACCACATTATCAGTCACCCACAGTGAGCGTCGCTTGTTTTGTGCAAGAGTGTGTATGTGAGTGTGTGTGGTGATCTTCTGTCACCCCTCCTGTCTCGCTCTCTCTGTGTTGCTCGGCCCTTGGGGGCAGAGCAGCCCATTTTCGGAAGAGAATGGGATACGGAAAAATGGCAGAGATAAAGCGGAGCACAGAGGGAGGGTGTGTAATGAATTATTTATGTCCTCCTCCGTTTGGAGTGCGCCTGGTGTTTTACAATATGCTGTGGGTGTGTGTGTGTGTGTACAGAGGTGTTGAATGAGTTTTAATATTGCTTCAGAGATCTCCTCGTCCATATTATTTTGCAGATGTGGTATGTGTTTTTTATTTCTCGTATCTATCGCTTAAAAGTTTTTGCACACTAGAAAGTCACAAACTCTTACTGGGAAAGAACCAAAATATCCTGCACTCTGTCGATCACTTGAACGGTACTTCAACAGCGTGCATGATTTTTTTAATTCTTTCATGTCACAATTTTTTGAGACTACCAATGAAACAATACCAGTTTTTGATACTTTACTTTGAGAAATATGAATTAAAAAAGTAAATTCACCTTTTTTCATTTAATAAAAATTAAATGTCTTAACACAAACAGCTGTACAAGAACTTTGCCTTAATAAAGTAGTGTAAAACTGGCTTTATTTAAATTTAAATTGGGCACTAATGATCAAAAAATAAACAAAACAACTTTACCGATTTGACCAGAAATTCACTGCAAACTTTCATCACTTGAGTTTTCAGTAGTTGGTGTGTGGACACATTTTGGGAAGTACCAAAAATGTTGACGTTTGATAACTAGCCTGTAAGTAACGTTTTACCTTCACTGCAAGTTTCACTTCTATGCATGCACCATTCTAAGCTAAGATAGTAGTATGGCAACAGGTCTGCATGTTCCTGTGTGAGATGGGTGTGTTCATGTTTATGCCTGTTTTGTTTGGGTTGGTTTGAATAACCTGTGCCCGCTTTGTGGGCAAATTTTCACTTCTCTTTTACATCCTGTTTGACATTTGATCTAGAATCATAACGGCCCTGTTTTCACTTACATCAACTGGAAATCACTTTAACTGATACAATAATTCAAGTTCCTGTAGTTGAATTTGTCTTAATCGCTGATGGAAGAGAAGCAGAAATACTGTAAGAAATTATATATCAAAGTATTTTACAAAATCTCCAGTGTAACAAGACATTTCATCTTTTCTTCAGCCTCAGGATCTTATTTCTGTTTCAACACGTGAACTCCCCTCTTATTTATCTTGAAATGGAGCAGAGCCTCAACTTACTTTGAATTCCTTGAAGATAACTACACGGTATCACCACACACCAGAGTCACACTGGAAACAAGCGGAAGAATCCAATATCTTTGATTTTTTTCCCACTTACTTCAAGTCCCCCAAATTATAAAATACATTTCTTTCTCATTTACACCTAGTAGTCCCCAATGCAAACACTGTATTTTCCTTTCTACTCTCTCACCGGAAGGGAAATCTAGATGTTGCTGTCAACTGTTTCCGTAAAGAATATTTCTTCAGTGGAAAGTATTTTGAATGAAAACCTTTTCCCTGTGTAATACAGGTTTCTATACTATACTAGTCAGTGGTGGAAGAAGCATCCTTTACTTACGTACAAGTAATGCATTTAAAATTGTACACAAGTAAAAGTCAGTAGTTAAAAAAAGTGTTAGCAGTAAATTGTATTTAAGCATCAAAAGTAAAAGGAGTCATTATAAATAATGGCCCTGTGCAGTGTTATTTTGTATTTCCTCTATTCTTCAGTAATGGTGCATGCAGAATGTAGTACAGTATATAGTATATACAGAGGTTGTATATATAATATATATATATAGAGTAACACATGTTGAAGGACACAGTCCTGAGACAGAGTGAATGAGAGTTAAACATTGAACTGCTTCGTGGTGTTCTAACCAGCATGGATTACATGCTCTAATGACTGTTAAAAGTCCCACAGTGCACTTTGCATTTACAACAGATTTCATGCATGCACGGCACATTTCACCTTCTGGCTGTAGGCAGTATCGACAACACATACAAAAGATGGAAGATCACGCTCACAACAAAAGGTCCTGTAAGCCCTCGTTTCCGCAGGCGAGCTGGGCCTCAGTGCTGCAGGGGAAGGCGCTGGGGGAGGGGGTGGTGGAGGGGGGGGGTGTAAACCTGTCCTCTGTGGAGCATATCTAACATTCTCATTTGGAGACTTGGTGGACACTGATGACCATGTCTCACCTTAGAGAAGTGTCACGCAGTGAGGCAGGCAGGAACATCTCTGCAGGAGACTGTTACTCTGACTGATTGAGACTTTAACTCCTCACTACTGGGCCGAAAAAACCTGCTGCTGACACCTAATTCATTGTGAGATTAAACCTGTTCCTGCACATTTCCCATAAACTAAATGAGGTGAAAGACAGGAACCTTCAGTCACGCCACAGTGTTGTTATGGCGGGGAGGTTGGGTTTCTGACATTTCAATGTCCTCCGGGGTGAAGAATAAATCGGTTTGTTTCATATGGAGGATGTCAGCAGAGACACATGCTCATGATGATTATGTGCTGTACTTTTAAATGACTGTAACAGTGTTTTTACATGTATAGACCACTAACTACAAGTCACATATACTTGAGGTTTATCATTTAGGGTTGATGTTCCGTTTTTTAATAGTGTGCACAAATATGAATGAAGATCTACAGCCGCCTGGAAAGTAGGAAAAATGTAACCTGACAAAAACCTGTCTATGCTATTGAAAGTTGTCTATGCACTAAATGGGCAAATGAACAAAAATATTGGTGTGGTTCTTTAACTTTAAAATAAAATGTAAAGCCTGTATATTAAGGTCTCCATTCATGCACCCTTACAGTGTTTTGATGTGCCCTGTTCAATGATCGGGGCTAAATGTGCCATCAACAGAAAAGCTACAAATAAAGTCTTGAGGGTTTTCCTGTCATCACCTTTGTCAGCGACAGACAACGTGCTGTTGAAGTACTGCTCCTCCAGAGTCCACGAGGGGTCGTTCATTTTGTTGGAGATCCCACATGATCCCTGACAGTTCACCTTGATGGCTGCGGAAAGAGGAGAGAGAACAACAGTCAGTCTGCTGTCTGAAAACAAACGGTCCTGTGCAAGTTAACTGGTATTTTCAGATATTTCCAAAATTGCTATTAAAAAATAAGTAGGGTTGCAACTAACTATCATTTTCATTATCTGTTAACTAATCAATTGGTCTATAAAATGTCAGATGGTGAATTAACTTCCCATTTCAGATGTCTAGATTTTGTCTGACCTATGGCCCAAAACCCCAAAATTTTCAGTCTACTATCACATATGACAAAGAAAATCATTAAATCACAAAACAGCAAACTATTAGCGCTTTTCCTTAAAAAATGACTAAAACAATTATTCGATTATCAAAACAGTTGCCGATTGATTACCTGAAAACAGAAATTGAATTGGGACTGCTGAATCTAAATCTTTTACTCCACCAATAATCACAATAAAAGCTCAATCAGACTTAAAAAATGTTGCGTAAAGACTTCAGTCAGAACACTGACAGAAGCCCTCTTTCTTATTTCTGACTATTGAGCCAAAAAAGCTCTGATTAATTTGGAAAAAGAAAGAAATGTCTCATGTAACCGCTGCCAGTTTGAGCACCACAGTCTGAGAAATACGGACCTCCGGCACAATATACACAAATCAGCACGACAATGATTAACAAGCAAGGACGCCTCACTAAATCATTAGGAGCCTGTGCTGCCGTAGTTGTAAATAATCAGGAGAGGCTGTGAATGGGCTTTCTGTCAACAGATGGGAAAGAGGACAAGTAACTTTATCAGGGAGCTGTTTTGAAACAAAGAGGTTACTGTGAATAAAGGCCTGGATGCTTCAGGTCTGACTGGTTTAGATTGTAATACTGATTGTGCTTCACCTTCAGTAGCTTGTTGTGATGACGATGGCGATGATGCTTAACGCAGATTAGATAAAGCTGACGTCATATCAGGATTACTGATATTACAACAGGATGCATGAATGTAATGTAAATGTAAATAACCGCACAAAGACACATTGTTTTTTGTCAACTGAACCCGACTTCATTGTTTTCCTGCCTGTTGATGTGTACGGTGGCCTCAAAAAAATGCTGAAAAAGCTGATTTGGGAAAAAAAAAAAAAAAGTAACTAAGCAGAAGCAACAACAGGGACAAAAAGAGGTGTTAAAGAATAAGAGTGACAACAATTAAGAACCAGCAGATGTTTTCACTGGTTGCCAATACTCTTCACCATTTGGACAGTGTTTCTGTCGCCAGTAAACCACAAGACAAGTGGTGAGGTTAAGCAACATGTTTTCCTGTACTGCTGCTTCAGGTGCAGGAAATGGTGTTATCTCATTCTCACGCTTGATACAGACATCAAGATGATAAGATCATTTATACTCTGCACTAAAGACGCCACTATGAATTCACAATGGCGCTATATGTGTCTTGTGACAGACGTCAACAGTCTACCAACAAGCGCAAAAGAAAGTTAGAAGTGAGCAACATGAACGGCCCTGCAGGTCTGCAGCGTGAACACAGCCTGTCTGTCTGTGTCACCCCTCCTCTCTCTATCCTTGTTGTCTCCCTGTTGATCTGTCTGTGAGGAAATGAAAATCTTCTGATAATACACACATGGACGCACATGCATACACACACACACACACACACACACACACACACACACACACACACACACACACACACACAAATAAACACAAACACCCAAACTGTGACAGAAGCCAGAGGATTAAACAGAGATGGCCTGGCCTCAGTATTATCTCAGTATTTTGATAAGCAGACAGACAGACAGATAGATCAGGCTAAGTATCTTTCTAAATAAATGTTATCGGTCCTGATGTGACACATGAATTTCTTTATTTCCTTCCGAGCTACTCGCTTTTTTAAACTTCAACTTTAACTTCTTTTGTTTGCTTTGACCAAAACATCTGTACAATGTTACCTCCGCAATATACTTTTAAATGACAAAATATACTTAATTTAAGTCTGGTAATATGGAAAAAGAGAAAAGTAAACAAGAACCACTTAGAACCCTAACCCTAACCATAACCCTTTGCCCAATTCAGTCAATTAAAGACCTGACAAATCAACCAGGCCTGAAACTTAAATTGACAACAAGTTTCTGGATCAATTAATGGATTAAATCATTTATCATGCAAAAATGTCAAACATTCACTGGTTCCAGCTTCTCAAATGTGAGAATTTGCTGCTTTTCTCTGTTTTATATCATTGTAAATTGAATATTTTTGTGTTTTTGGACTGAGGGTCGGACTAAACAAGCAATGTGAATATATCACCTTGAGTTTGGGGAACCTGTGGTGGACAATTTTCATTTTATTCACATTTTATAGACTAAATTAATAAAAATGCAATAAATAGATTAATTGATAATGAAAAAAGTTGCTAGTTTCAGCCATAAAATAAAGGTAATTTGTCACACTGATGCATACATAATAAAAAATCTGATACTGGCATGAAGCACACCTGCTCCTTGATTTGCTACAATGGATTCCTGTCCAAGCAGAGACATTAGGGACACCTCAACATACAGAATAGGACAAAATCTCCACTTGTTGTTGTCATGATGCCAAACCCTGCATGTCTTCGATTCACAAAGCTACCAACACGATTTGATCAATATTCTGATATTAATAAGAAACATGTGCAAACCCAAAAAATCCTAAACACAGACTCTGATGTAAAAAAAATATCATGCTACAGACAGTGATTGACCAATCACTGGCTCACACCCACGTAAGATCCTGTGCTGGCATCATGGATCACACACACACACACACACACAAACAAACATACACACACTCTCTCTCTAAAAGTGGCAGATGGCTGCGCTCTCCACACCGGCAGGACTGTTGGCACAGTTTGGGGGAGGAGGTAAAAACAGAAAACCAAAATCTGCAGCGCACAAAACAGAGCTGTGTCCTTCAGCCACGCAGACTAACGTCCATTTTTATGGTCATTAATTAAACCCTGCAATCTGCTCCTCCAGCCATCTGCCTCATTCACGTACGAGAATAATACCTTTATTCTCCACATTCACACACAGACACACATACCGAAACCCTGTGAGCTCTATGGAGTCGTTACACTTCGTAGAAGCAACGGTAGAAGTGCAAAGAACACAAACACGACGATAAAAGGCGAACAATGACTTCTACGAGATATTGTTTAAAGCTGTCTGGTGTGGAAAAGTGAAGAGTTCAGCCTGTGAAAGGTCAGCACAGGGGTAATCTGTTAATATCCCAGTAGCAGCAGCAACAGGAAGAGCGGCTGCAGCAGAGCTGAATAGTGAATAGTTCTGTCATAAGAGACAAGCTGCTTTGGCAGAGAGACTGGCTGTCTGTGGATAAATGATGGGCCCGCCTCTCCGCAGACACATGGAGCCGGATGGACCACAAGTAGTGATGATGTGTTTAATGGGACGCGCTTCCAGACATAAAGATGATGACCTAAACTTAAACTTCACCTGGAGTTTGATGAAGTCTTTTGCATCCAATGACTTTTTTCTTTTGCTAGGATTGCCTGGTGTCTCTGTGTCTCTTTCTTCTGGGCAAATAATTATAGAGGCTGAAATGTTAATTGACAATAGATGTATCCCTCCAAATGTTACATAAATACAAATCCGTGCTATAGGAATATTTGTGAGGATCTAGACAAACTGACCACTCACTGGGCTACAATTTGTCTTTGCTTCTGATTTTAAACAGGAAAATACAGGTTGGCTGTTCAGGTAAAGTGTTTACAGTGCCACTAAAATTGGTCTATAAATTAATTTGAGGCAAAAAGTAGACCATAAAGTTCCAAAATTATGCTAGATTTGTGATCTATGATAGCCAATTTAAGTAGTTCTTCACAAACTTCAGAAGTTTCATGACAAAAATCCTGCAGCAGGACTGAGCGCACAAGATTTCATCTGGTTTTAGCCAAACAGACAACTTCCAGCTTGTCCACACACCAGCAGCTATGGATCACACCTTAGAAATGCCAGCACAGGAATCTATGCCAGGGGCCACCTCTCCACACAATAAACCACAGCCTGGAGGGAGACTGACACTCGGTAGTAGGAGCCTGCAGTAGAGCATGCTCTGACTCAGCAGCTGCCTGGATTTGTTGCCAACACACTGGAGTCTGTCCAGGTCCTTTCTACGGTTCAATGAGAGTGTCCGTAGGCGTAGACGATCCTGGTGCTACTACTCATTAGATTTGAAGAATTAGACTGAGTGGGCAACAGATCCAAGAGAGAGGATGCAGTGGCGTAGGCAGGAATTGTATTTCAGGTGGGCTAATACAAAAGGTGGGTGGGCCATCTTTTCCCAGAATAACTGACTTATGAAGAGTTAGAAGAAGAAAAAAGAACAAAGACCAACTGAAAAACAAGCGACCAGTTAACTTTGCAACGTTCTGCATCATAAAGGCAATAACAGCAAAACACTGCCTATCCAACATGCTCAACCAACAGAGCCTCAGTCGATAAAGGCGGTACACAACAGTATAGACAAAATTTTCCATTTTCCATTCTTGACTGTGCAGGGACATGCATACAAATTTGGCCGTGGTTCATAAATAGCACATAAATTGGCAGGTGAACCCATAGCCACGAGAACATGATTCCAGCTGGAGGTGTGGGGGTGTTGATGATTAAACATCCCTTCACAAAAAACTGTTTCAATTTATTAAATACTTGCAGTGATCCCATCGCAGCAGAAATGATAAGTGCGTCTCCCCGTTGAGACAGACGCTGTGCGCATTTACGCAGGAGGCATTTAAATTTCCAGACACGCTTACAGGATCGGTCAGGATCTCATGTTAATGTTCTGTGTTCCTCTACACATCTAAAAGGTCACACACACAGTCCAGGTTCATACAGTGAAATTGTTTGGAGTAAAGCAACCGTCCTCCTGATAAATCCTGAGCTCCATCAGAGCTGTCTAAAAAATTATTTCGGAAGCTAAAAGGTTAATTCTGTTTCCTGGAGAGTTTCCTCTGTCCTGTCAAGTTTATAACTACAGTTTTTGACTAATATATTATTATATATGACATCATTACATCATTAATACTGAAGCATCAGTGTGTAAGCAGCATGTTACTCTTGTAACTGTTGCAGGTGGAGCTAGTTTCAACAACTTTATTTACAGTTTAGTCCAGAGGTTCCCAACCTAGGGGCTGGGGCCCTCCAAAGGGACACCAGATAAATCTCAGGGGTCATGAGATGATTAATGGGAGAAGAAAGAAGAAAAAACATGTTGTATTTTAAAGGCTTCTTATATTATCCATTGTAACTAAAGCTGTCAAATAAATGTAGTGGAGTAGAAAGTACAATATTTCTCTCTGAAATGTAGTGGAGTGGAAGTATAAAGCTGCAAAGAATGGAAATATCCAAGTAAAGTACAAGTCCCTCAAAACTGTACTTAAGTACAGCACTTGAGTAAATGTACTTGGTTACTTTCCACCACTGGGCTTTAGGCCACCTGGAGGCTGCAGCACCTTCAGTATCTCTACTTTCCAGCAGCTACAGGTGAATCTGCATCAGGCTGACCGGGAGAAAGCGCTGTACCACAAGGGAGTGAGCGGCCGGGCTGACGTTGTTGTGGGCTGATGAGTCTGGTAGACTTGGTTGATAGAGGCAGTGGCATGTCTTCTTACTCAATTACAGTTGGGAGACTTCCTACAACTTGTTTCAACAGATCCGTTTTAATCAGAAGACAAATTCAACGCACACAAGTCAACAATGAATCAAGTTTATATTTATTTATTTCCTTATATATATATATATATATATATATATATATATATTCATTGTTACAACATGTATTTTGATCAAACTTGGCTGGGTGGGTCAGTGCCACCAGGCCCATTACTGTCTGTGTGCCTGAGAAGATGGAATCGATACTGTGTCTAGATCTGGCTGCTGGTTGCACTGCGTCAAGGATTGTCTGATGTGGGTTAGAACAGGGTGTTGGTGGGTCGTGGAGGATGTAGGTGAGAGTTGAAGGTGTAATACTGTTGAGTAAGCGGTTGACTCCTTAAGTCAGATTCTTATCTCTTTATGCCATTATGCATCTGTAAAGTAAATTCTGTTTTACTGCAGCTGGCTGGCAGAACTTCTACGTAGGGATGACAAAGTCAAAAAAAAAAAGAAGTCAAATGTAAGATAAGGAACAGACTGTCACTCTTTCATTTCCTCTATTCTCTCTGATTTACTATACTTTTCTCAATAACATAACACAATGATAAGAAATATGAACTTTTTCCTACTAAACCTTTTTTTTGCTTAACAAAAACAAACAACAAACAAATGTTGAATGTAGAGGTGCAATGATTAGAGTCTTATGATACATTTGCTGATTGCAGCCTCCCAGACGTGAAGATGTGAAGATGTGAAGCTTTTATGTGTCATACATGACAGTAAATATTTGGATTTCAGACTGTTGTCAGATGAAACAAGACATGTGAAGACATCATCTTGGGCTCTAAGAAATCACGACAAGCATTTTTCACTATTTCCTAACATTTTATAGACAAAATAATTAATCAATTAATCAAGAAAATAAACAGCAGATCAAATTAATAATGAAAATAATTGTTAATTGCTGCCCTAGTTAAATGATGTTGAAATAAAACAGTCTAAAAGTGGAAAAATGTGGATTTAAATCAGGAACCATCTAATCAAATAACAAGTAAAGAAGATAAAGAATCTGACCAGACATTCATGACAGATACTTTGGTACTTTTAAGCTTTGATGCTCAGAGCTATGGACCCATTTAGGTCAGCGCCAAAAAAGTGCAGTAGGTTCAATATCCATCCCTGCTTATAGCATGGCCACTTACCAAGTGCAAAAAAAGCATGTGTGTTCAAATGATCATCCTTTGTTAAAAGTGTATTTGTGGTTAGTTTAACCCACATTTCATTCAGTTTCATCAGTGAAAGCTAGTTTAACTTTTAGCATGTGGCAACTGTATGTAGCAAGTGCTGTTGCTATGGTTATCTATATGTTTGAGGTATCCTCTTACTTGATTTTAACAGACAACTGTTAGCTAAATCACTGATTGTTGATTCCTCTATGCCATCCTTCACATACCTATAAGAATAACTTTTTTGTCTGGCAAAGCCATTGATGCAACTCATACTTTTCTCTTCCACCCTCTCCCAGTGCAGGATATTTGTCCTTGAGGGCGTACTTCCCTGAGAAAGTATGTGCCAGTTACGCAATAGTGTTATTTGCTCTGTCATCAGCTTTTCCAAACAAAGAGCCGCTTTATTTTATGAAGTTTCTTTATGAAAAATTTTGTTTGCACACTGGCCCACATATCAATACAAATATGTTGACTGAGAAAAATGACTTAAGCAACAAATGTTTAACTATACCAGGAAAAAAGCAGAAGTGTGTCTGTGGGATAAAACCATTATGTCAGAGCTTACAGCATGTTGCATCAGTAAATGGGAAAAGTCAGCTCGGGGGCTGGTGGGGAAGCATGCAGGGAAGCCGGGCTGATAATGACAGTTCCTTATTTACACTGATTACATTCCAGTTTCAGCTGACTGCCTGAAGCACAAAGGAGCCTCAGTGAGTTTGTTCAAGGTCTGGACTTTATAAGAACAAAGCAGACTGAGGAAACCCCAAACCTCTCAGACAACACAGACTAGAGAGGAACTGTGCCTTTTCAACAACTAAAAGGTCATCTTGAAGTGGGTCAGGAGTGTGAGGGGGACTGAGAGAGGCTTTTTGAATGACTTGAATTTACCAACATTCCTCAAATGCACCAAAAGGCTCCTCGGACGTCATATATAAACATTCCAGCATAATGAAGCATGGAAACTCCCAAAGCAGTGTCTGCGTGATAAGACCGGACTGTTTTAAAATGAAGCTTCTGTGGAAATGTTACAAACCGCAATTTGAGAAGCGGCAGCTCAAACTTTGATCCAGTAAGTTCAGAGTTTCCGCCAGTGTACTGCAAGCCCAGTAACCCGCTGGGCCTAAGTTGACCCCCCACTGAGCCTAAGCATCAGGCAATTTTTTTTAAATGTATTTTTAAGATGTTTTTTAAAGTACAGTTGAGTGGGGCGGCTCGGTTGGAAAGCTACTTACTGTAGCCTGCATGTTAAGGACAGAAAGTTTTGCTAGCAGTTGTGTTGAAGTGCAGTCTTGACCGTTTGAGGCATCACTCATGTTTCAGCTGCGGTGTGCAGGCGAACGGCTAAAAGAAAACTAGCAATGTGAGTGAGTGGGCGAGGGAGAGTGAGAGAGCGGTGGCGTGGCTGGTATCAGGGCGGACAGAGGTGTGCTGATAAGCGCAGAGCTGGGTGAGCAGTATACACTGTGTACGTGTATATTATGATCCTCATTTTGCAATAAAAATAAATGCGCAGTCATTCGAGCAAAGCAGAATTCCTGAACCTTGTGTAGATTAATTCTGCTGATTGTAGTGACATGAATGAGCTGCAATTTATTCCATGGAGCAGTAATGGTATCTCAGAGCTTTTCAATCAGCTATGGCGTAAACTTTGGTATTATTTATTTTAATTTATTTTGTTGTTGTAGAAATGTGCCCAGGATTCCAAGGCTGCAAGAATCCGTCACCAACTAGGACTTTTTTCAAGTTTTTTGTAGAGTGCAAAAACTTTGATATTATTTATTTTAATTTAATTTCTTTTGTTGTTGTTGAAAACACAGCATTCAAAGACTGTACATTGTCAGATTCTGTGTAAGACTCTGCTATAGTTGGTGATTTTTTGTTTTGTTTTTGCTGAATAAATGACTATTAATAACACACTACGTAGTCATATTTTCAAATCTCCAGTCAGCTTTTAGCAGTGACTTAATGTAGGGCCCTGCTGAATCTGTGTTATAGCTTTTTTTAAATTCTCAATACCACGATTCCACTTGTGATTCTGTTATCACAGAAACTATAGGGCCCTACTTTAATGCTGCCACCAGTCAGTTGCTGGCTTGCACCGCAGCCCCGTCAAAAAAAGGATACTTGCCACCAGGCCTAACAACTTTTCTGGGGGAAACCCTGAGTAAGATTTGATAATTAAGTGGTTCAGTTGTTGGTTGGCTTTGGTGGTTATTTTGGTGTGATAATGCTTTGCTGCACTGGTTTTTGAAATGAAGAAATTGATTAATTAGCCTGATGGAGTTGTTATAACTGAGGAGTCAAGATTTAAAACATTAGAAGCTCATTAACACACAGTATGAGTAATTGAAATTTAACTTCTTGATGAAGAAAACATCATTTGTTTCTTGTACTGATACTGCACAAAGAGGAAATACAGTTTTGTTTTGACATGTCTCTGTAACTGTCATTCTACCAGTGAGGTCAGAGACACATATTTTTATCTGAGGGAGTTTTAGGGTAATTCATTTTTCTTGTAGCTTTAACAACAGCAGTGAAGAACAGATAACAAAATGCACTAACAGACACCACTGATCCTCTGTTCTCTCAATATTTGTAAAACCTTTTGATAAAACTATTTCTAGTTTCCTCCACACAGCTCAGAGGTCACAGCCATCATTCTGTACAGCAGAGTAACCCGACGCAACACTTACTACCTTCATTAAATCTTTAAGCGCTGCAAACAATTAGTCCCTCTCACTTTTCCAACATCATCCCTCATCTCCTTTCTAATGCCTCTCAGTGCGAGCCGACAAACACTGCCACCTGATCTTATGATCTATTACTCTGGACTGTAAGGGAATCCCCCACAATCCCACAGCAGAACAGAGCCAGGGCTGTTCGTTCAGACACGTCCTGAGTTAGCTCACTGTAGGATTAGTAACAGACAGAAACGTGTCAGTGAAAGAGAGACAAAATTAACACACAGCTTCATGCCCTCTGTTGCAGTTTTCAACCAAACACTTGCCAGGAACTAGAAAAGCACAGGAACAAAACACAGGAACTACAAACTGAGTCTAAACATTCCCTTAATGCATTTGCGTTTGTGTTTCCACCACTTCTCAAAAACCATGAAAACTGGGGAAATTACATCACCAGACAATGGACTGAGAAAACCTTTTGACATGACATTAACACAGAATCTTATTATTATCATTATACTCGTTATTTCTTGTAATATACTGTGATAGAGTGAAGTCATTTACTGTGATGTTTGAAAAGGAAATGCACAGATGAATAACCTTTATTTAATCAAGTAATCTAATTGAGATTGAGTTTTTTTGCAAGATAGACTAAAGTGCAGGGAAGTGTACTTTTCTGGTTATTTTTCTGCTTTAGCACATATTAAGTTACGTATCTGTTTCTGACCATTTGGAAAGTGCATTACACAACTGTCCTTGAACACCAGTAGAAATTAAATACATATTCCCATCCCTGATATTAGGTTGCAGCTGTTTGCAGTCTGAATGAAGGCTGTGTACAAGTTGCAGCAGTGTTTGACCACAAGCCTTTGCCAACTATTCTTAACACTGCGTTCTCCTTCACAAAAGTTCTTCTCCAGTAGAAAAGTAAAAGAGATGCACTTCAGTTTCCCTGGTCGAACTCAAGGATTCCTGAGAAGGTTCCTGGAAAAGTTCAGGCGGTAAAAGGGGACCATATGTCTGTTTCTGCATCCTAAAACTCTTCTCAGATACCTAACATCACTCACTGTATCACACCTCCAAGCTGGAGAATGTAAAGAGAGGTGAGAAATTAAAAGAAAAACCTGATGAATGCAAGGAATGCAGATGCTTCCATACAGGCGATATGTCAAAAAATATAATCCGATTTTTCTCAAGCTCAAGTTTTATAAAACAGTTGAGCAATAATAATAAAACACCTGCATCACCTGCTAGGCTGTCATCATTTCTACATGAAATACAGGTTATCCCATACAGCTACTGACTGTCAGTACTAGATGCTCCAACTAGTTAGAGCACATCCAGTTTAATAATGGGTTTCAGTACAGACAGAGCAGAATGGTTCGCTCACTAATTGATGTGCTGTTGTTTGTTTCTTTATGAGACATCAGTCTGATATCGGCAGACTGCTAGTAGCTAGCATTATTTACCTGGCAGGTAGGGACAAACTGAACATAGCAGAATCTGGGAACTGTTCAGTAGACTCCCAGCACTTCCACTCTCAGAGCCGGAGATGATGCCTCGTCAACAAACGCGAACCAGGAGCACAGACCAGCGCGCAGAGTCATTTTCAGTCTGTCCTTCTTGTAGATGTGATGGCTAAATTCTCTAGAAGACAGCCAGAGACAGCTAGCCACCAGGAGTCATGACAGTCCTGTAAACTGCAGCAGGTGTGCAGGTAGTCCAACTAATCACGTCACAGTTTACGGGACTGTTGTGACTCAAAACGACTAATATAGCATCTGTGTTACTTTTTGACTAAAAATAACCGTTGTGTGCATATTGTAATAACTGAAAATTTAGAGGTGAATCAAATTACTTCGATATATCGCGTCAGCTCTCAACCCAACTGAACACCAATTGGATTTAGAAGCAATGCATCAGACAGTGCTCTCCATCACCATCATCAAAACCCGTAATGAGGGATTATCTTTAGAAGACTAGTGTTCATCCCTCCAGTAGAGTTCAGACACATAGAGGATCTATGGTAAGGAGCACTGAAACTGTTCTAAAGGCTTGTGGTGGAAAAACACCTTACTAACACATTTAACATTGGTCGTACCATTAATTTGTTCTGCTGTTCTAGCAATGCTATCAAGTTGGTTTGTAGAGCACATAGTTCATCCATATAAGTCAACAGATATCCATGCTGGCAGTGTTAAACTAGTTCTAACCAATGCAGTTCACTTCTTTGCTGTGATATTAAAACAGAGTTTGATATCATGGACCAGCCCAAGCACCATAATATTCACCTCCTCTATGGATGCTGACGACCTTTGCACACTTTAATATCACTCATCAGTTTATGATGTTTGTGTTTGCACGTGTTAGAGTCGAGGTGCATACACATCTGCATGTACAGTACACACACAAATCCCTGCGTATGTTTGCATGCATGTATAAGAGGCTTATCTCTGCAGATGTTACATCATAAAACACCCAGCAGACGTGTAATCTGTACTCGCTCCCACGTTACCCATCATGGCACGAATTTCAACATTTAACTGCTTTAGGCTCAAATCCAGGCAGACATCATGATCTGAGGAGACACAAATTTCCTCTGTATTCTTTATGGACTTTATCAGGAAAACAAAAACATCAAAAGATACTCACATATTTAGCAGCTAACTTATCATCTGGTTTTCATCATATGACAAGAAGCAAGGGAATTAATCATTTCATTCTCTGGATATTTCATTATCTTGCCATTTGTATGAGGCTCGCTAAGGAATCAAGATGTGTAAACACTGCTTCACTGCCAGTTTAGGATCACGTTTGATGGTATCTGTGTCAGCAGAGACCTACATTAGCATTGGCTTGCAGCAATCAGTGATGTCCTCAGTTGACCTGGTCTCATTTTACTGGCTTCACACAAAGCAGCTGGTTTCCGAAGTCATCTTGAATCTTTTGACATCTTATTTCAAGATTAAGTATTCAGCAAAACAGGCGGAAAGTTTCAGTTTCAGTTGGGCCACCAGATGTGACTCATATAATCAGTGATAGTATAATGATAAACTAAGTCAGAAAGCCAGCAACTCTCTTTGCATTCATATTTATTATTCATTATTACTGTTAATCAACTGTTACATCATGTGGTTACATGAGGATCATTGCTGCATCTAACATTTACTATTAAAACTGTCCTGCTCTGTGTTTTCCATACTTATAGTGGAGAGATATTTACTCTGCTCTAAGCTACAGACATTGGTTGTCTGTCATTGTGTGATTAGTCATTTAGTATCAACAGCCGCCCAACAGCGACCTTCAGACCTCTGCTCACTCCCTCTGAATGTAACTGTCAGTGTTCAATCGCAGCTGATTTTATGATGTAGGTGTGTTTGGGCTGCTATCGTGTAGTGAGCGGCATTGCTATATGACTCATCAGTACCATCCAAAGACTTGTGCTATTTGTGTTATTGGTGACTTCTGAGCACTGCAGTTGCTTTGAAAAAGCCCGACATGAATCTGGGTACCTAACAAAGTGTGTTATGGACAAATTATATACAAATTATGCAGGACTTTTCATTTGGTTTGTAGGTGAACTAGATTCAACAATAACAGCTGCCAATGGCCTGAAGCTTCCAAAAAACCATGTCAGGAAAGCAGACTACCCTTCAATAAGCCAGTGCTAAAAAACTGGAAGGAAGAATGGAGGAAACAAACTTATATTCAGACTGTACATTATTGCTGATTCTAGTCTGCCACAAACACAATTTCCCACAACTGAGAACCCTGGAACGAGTATACATGCTAACCAACCATATGCTGTTTACAGAAGCATCACTGCCCCGACCACAACACTCCAGTTTGGTACTGAAATCAGCATTTGAGAGAAATGGAAGGAGCAGAAGTAAAAGAAAACAATATTTAAATGTTTCTGGAAGTATTCAATCTCTAAATCAAAGTGTCAATAGGAAGTGGTGGCAGTTCCCATCATAGGCTGACAAAGGCATGAGGGATGAAACAATTTTCAGCTACATCAAATGGGGAAAGATGAGCTTTGTCGAAAAATGTGGGTGAGAAGGGAGAAGGTGATGGAGGATTAGCAGCAAATGTGGAACGATGGAATGATGATTGAAACCTTTCATGGCCTCTCAAAAGCTGGATCGAACACACACACACACACTCACTCACACACACAGGTTCACCTCTAAATACGGGATATAAAAGATATAATCTCTGTGTTCTGCAGCCTGTTATTCAACATGGTTTCTCGCTCCACATCAAGCAAAACTTCAGCCCTCTTAGCAAACATCACATGTCCTGTTCCTCCACGGTCTTTAAGATTATAGCACTTTTTCCAAGTTCTTTTTACTAAATTTACTTTACAAAGTTTTCCTTAAAAAATGATCTCAGTGGAATTAACCTGGCTTTTTCAATGAAAAGTTAAAGCTCAGGAGCTCTTTAGCTCCCAGATGTTCCACTTTTCTTTACCAGCTAGTCGTAAACTTGGTCTCTGGTCCTGGGTAGGTGGTGCATAGTGGGTTTATCAGAGCTTGATGGCTGAAAATAGCCGTCTGCTGCTGCTGAAAATGAGGCTAATACGAGCAGAGAGCTGAACTGTACTGCAAATATGTCGACGAAAATCAAAACTATGGAGGTCAAAGAGGCTATAAAGCTGCATAAAGCCTCAGAGTTGGTGGTAATTATCTGGGTTTATGCCATCTTTCACATTACATACAGTTTTTTTTAAATCATAGTTAATATAAAAACATTGGTCAGTGCATTAAGATTGGATTGAAAATATCCCTGTGCCATGTGCGCCTTCACAGATAACAACAAACTAGAGCAAGCATAAACCAACTTCCTATATCCCAGCTGACTACATGCTTTCTATCTTTAGTTTCATTGTTAGCAGGAAATAATTGACGTTTTGTTCCACTTCCACAGAAGAGTGACATCCTCACTGAAAACTGCTTTTGCTCCTTTTTCTCATTTTATAGCACAGGATCTAGGACAGTGTTTTAGAGAGAGGACGAGGGGGAGTGATCGGGGGGTGTTTTGTGCTTATCATGGGGAATGAGACAGAATCCTCTTATGATAGACCTAAATAACTGGCAGTGGGGCTAGACAGGGTGTTGGTTATGGAGGTCAAAGGATAGTTATTATTAAGATGACTAAGTCCAGGGGGAGAGGGAGCAGCTGGTGCCAAGATTTCCAGCTCATGGCACCGGCTCTATGGGCACAGAACACTGAGATGATATATAAATGTGGATCAATGCCAACCGCACACATTGAAGGGCAGCAGAGAGAATGGAGTCGCTCTGAGTCACTGTTATTCACACTGTGTAATCATGTGTCATGTTCCTCATTTCAGGACAAAAGACACCACAAGTCAGAGGGATTAAAAGCTCTTTCTTCCTCAGTTCAGGATCATGCAGTGTAGTCTTTCCGTGACAAGCATCAAAAGGACAATGCAAACAGAAAACTGGAAAAGACACCTCTAAAAAATTTAATCACAAAACAAAGTGAAGTATGATCAGAGGTCATGGTGACCTATCAAACCAAACCTATTAAAACAAGAAAGAACATACAGACTCAAAAACTGGCACAGTGATGGCTACTATTCATTGTGAATGACACCTGGCTTTACAGCACAGGGTCCCCCGCTGAGCTAGAGAGATTCAGACAATGCCCAGCGACACTGCAGGGGAAAGTTGAGAAAGGCTCAACTTTATGCAAATGTCCTCTGACGCAGTGTGAGCGACAACCAGCAAGAGCCACTCACACAAACTCGTTTTGATTCTTGTGGAAACGGAAGCACAGAGTTGTTAACTATTCCACACTGCTACATGAAATAACTTACAACAAAATGGAGGAAAAGCTGATCGTCATGGCGTCCGGCTTCTCTACGATGTGTATTTAACGAGCTGCCAAGACAATTAAAAGAACAACATGTGGAAACAAATCACTGACATTGTTGGTTCATTATTACGATGGCTACATCAGAAAATAACTGTCTAGTTGGATCAGAGTATGTAAAATTATGTTCTCAACACACACACACAACTACAGATTCACAAGAGGCCAGAGACTGACAATTACTTTGTATCCGTATGTATGAACACACCGTAACAGTTACAGTAGTAGCAGAAGTAGTACCAGTTACATTAGTAGTAGTCACAGTTGTGGCCATAGAAGTTGCAGTTCTCGCAGTTGTAGTAGCAGTTGCAGTAGTCACAGCTGCAGTAGTAGAGGATGCAGTGGGCATTGTTATAGTAGTAGAAGTTGCAATACTCTCAGTTGTGGTAGCAGTTGTAGTAGTAGAAGTTGCAGTTGTCACAGTTGTAGTAGTTGTGGTTGAAATAGTCACAATTGTATTAGCAGTTGCAGTAGTCGCAGTAGCAGTCGTTGCAGTTGTAGTCATAAAAGTTGCAATAATTGCAACTGTAGTAGTTGAGGTTGCAGTAGTCGCAGTTGTAGTAACAGTTGCAGTGGTAGCAGTAGTAAGTAGTAGTAGCAGTTGCAGTAGTAGGCACAGTTGTAGTAATAGTAGTAGCAGCAGTAGTAGTAAAAAAATCAATAGATTTCTGTAGTAGTTTCCAGTCTTTTCACTGTAATTTACTTAAAGTCTGATGTGCTAAAGTCTGTCATCAGAATGTCCTCTATTTTGAGTGCTCAGTGCAGAGCTCTTTTCTTGTTCAGACGGATCTCTTATCAGTCACCCTCTGGGCAATGATGTCATGATTTACTCAGGCCCTGAGACTAGACAGTCACACAGAAACCTCAGCCTGCTGGGATATGTCTTGCCACAATGAAGAGACACTTATACACTGGATTCATTGATTTATTCTGTAGCAATTTGACCCCAGTTTTCTTTGGATTACCAGACAGTGTTTGCCTAACGGACATCAGCTAAAGTCAAAACAGTGATGAATAAACTGCAGTATTAAATAATCCAGTCTTTTTCCAATCACATTTTCATCTCTTGTTGTCCTTCGGCTTCTATTTAATCTAGTTGCTGGTGAGTATTTCAGATGAGCATGCACTACATACATGATAGAAGACAGTAACCACGGTTGAAACAAAGAATACTGGACCCGGATTGCAGTCCACATAGTAGTGACCTTGGCACTAGTCGATGATTCAAAACAATTCCACAATAATGTAGGGTATTATTGTGCTTGCACAGTGTGCGAGTGAAAATCATTAGTAACCCATTGATATTAATGATTGTGTAAAATTTTAGCAGTGGCACTCATGATTCTGCAGAATATATCAGGGAAACACTACAGCCGGTGTTTAATCCCTCCATGTTTACCTCTGTGTTTCCTTCGATGTTGACATGGATGCAGAGATGGTCTTGCTTGTCTATGTGTTCTGGATCGTGGCTGGTGTTTATCCCCTCCAGCTTTTCCTTGATGTTTACTTATTTTTTACACTTGAAAACCTCGACCGGCCAGGTAGCAGATTCGAGGAGGAGGAGGATTTACAAAGTGGTGAAAATAGGGAAATGATAACATTTCCCTATTTTGATGTGTGACTCGTAGTCATATGTTATCTTTGTCCAATATTATTCAAAAAAAGTACAACTGATATTGTAAAAACAAATGTAAAGAGCATACATTTGCATAAATTTAGCGGAGCTAATGGAGAGGCAACTGGATAGGTTCACACCTTCTTCTCTGTCATATAAACATGGCTGTGAAACAAGCGTGGTGGTATAACCAACAGACATGTGAGAATACACAAAACTGCTCAGTGACATTTAGACAAAAACAAAGACAGGATGAGTTAGTAATTCATTGACTACTCACAAAGGCAGCAAAAGTCCAAATTATTTGTCACTAGTTTGTAAAAACAAGTGACTCTTCCCATGTGATTCACAAACCACAGGTTATATACAAGATAAAAATGTGTGTGTGTGTGTGTGTGTGTGTGTGTGTGTGTGTGTGTGTGTGTGTGTGTGTGTATGTGTGCATATGCGTGCTTGTGGCCAGTTTCATATGAACCTGAGGGCAGGATAGTCTTGTTTACATAAAGGCGGTGGTTTGCATTACCACAGATGACGATTATATTACAGTAGGTGTTTGTGTTTCTGCTTTGTTGAAATCTTAGCTGAGATCTACTGCTGTCATCTGAGAAAGGAGTTTCACACCTGCACACTGACAGATTTACATAGGAGTCTATTTAGATATACAGTGAAGACAAAGTAAATAAGACTACAAACAGGCAGGAAATCAGACCGAGAGGACTTTTACTTAAGGTGACTCATTTCCTGTTACAGTTGTTGTTCCAAAACCTTACTTCTCACTTTCATACAGTGGCAAAGGCTGGAGTAAACTGTCAATACAGAGGTATGTCCCTCATGAGATAAAATGTCCATACAAGCTGAGACACTGAGTCAATACAGCAACATCTCCTGTATCAGGTGACTATAGGTGCTGCTGAGAGCCGCGAGGCCGATCAAGACACAGGAGGAGGCTAAACCAAACAGACAGGCTGGCTCTGCCCACTACCTCAGATCTATAACTCACCATCATCAGTGACACAGAGGGATCCCCTGCTGCTCACTGAGTGTGTTCTCTGTCAATGCCCCGAGTCAATAACAGAAAATGTAGTTTATATTTCAACTTTTTTTGATAAGTTTAGGAAATTCATTCTGCGTCTGTGGCAACTGTCAAACAAATACTAAAAAATCTTACAAATAAAGACATCAAAAACAAATAGTAAAGTGCTCTGTTGACAATGATAACACCAAAAAAATCAAGAATCTATAGTATTGTTATGACTTGGAAAAGATTGTGATTATGGCAAATAAACTATGGATGAGAAAAGGTTAAGATTAAAAACTTAACATTAGGAAAAGATCTTGGATATGGTTTTTTTTAAAAAAACATACATTAATCGTTTGTCTGTGAAGGGTTGCAAACTCCAATCTTCAGCATGAAAGTCAGACGCACTACATTGCCAATCCACCACCCGAAACATACTTTTTGCCTCACAGCATAAAGGACTAGCTACTTCCTGCACAATTGCAACGTCAGCATTAGATGTAAATCATGCACATACAGCTGCATGATTAATTAAAATAAGTCTTCTTGATTTTTAATCTTGATTGAGGCCTCTATGCGATTCTGCCGTGTTTGCATTGGCACAGAGACGCATTACATCAAAACAAGCACAAAACAAGACTTGACTTGACCCGGCAACAGGGAGGAACAACAAATAAACCGAAACTGATGACAGTCAAAAACACCTATGTTACTTTGCGAGCAAAACAAACACTGCAAATTAGTCCATCCACCTGAAACACCACAAAAACGGAAAAGATCCGCAGAAAATCCCAACCACCCAACCACTCAAACATCAAAACTACAGAGGCTAAAACGCATTACATAAGTGAGCCAAAGATATGGCTCTGGTAACCACTGCAAAAGAAAGGATGAGTGGTTTTCTGAACAAATGCTGCTCAATTTCTTCCCACAACTGTTCTTCATATTATGCTACCTGCTCTACTGTAACGACAATAACATGACAGTAACGACATGTCTATCAGTCTGTCTGTATCAGTATAGTATAAGTTGCTTATTCGTGTACTTTCATTCATGCATTCACGACTCTGCTCAAATGACTGAAAGCTCCAAGACAAATGTCTTTGTAAGGAAGCCAATCAATAGAAATGCTGTCTAATGGTCTCCATCATCAATAATACAGTGAGGCTGAGAATTTGGACCTCTACAGTATCCAGCAGCTCAGAAAGCCTGTATGTTGTTAATAATATCCCTCTGTATTTATTTCATCATGTTACTTGGTAACAGTACACACCAGACACACACTGCAATGTAAATAAAATACTAAACAGCTCATATGGTGCCACAATCTGTGTAACAGATAGCCTCTGTTGCTTATCACACCAAACACACACACACACTCTCTCTCAAAGGACATAAAACATACATTTACAGTCCACTTTGATATCATGCCCTGAAAAAGAAGACCAGTGCTGCTCTTTGGGGAAGTATCTGAGGATGGATTCTGCCTTTCATGGGCGCTACACAGATTTCTGGTGGGAAACAGCAGCTGTTAAAATCGACTATCAGAGACTCATGAACACGGAATGGAAGAGAAATGGGAAAGCTGACTGGACCGGAAGAATTGTCAACGATTAACTTTCTGTTGACCAACACATGTTCAAGGCAAATGCTTAGTTCTCTTCAGTTAAAAATGTGTTTTTTGCTGTTTTCATTAAGAGATATTCATTCTTTTGGTAAAAAAATTAAAATAAAAAAAAGACTCTAGGACCATGCCCACTTATTACCATTGTGACTCATCATCTGACTTAATGAGACATCCTTAATCAAATAAAATCATTAAACGGATTAAATGATGAACCTATTCCAACTTTCCCCATCAATGAGTTTCCAGATTTACCGTAACAAACCACCTACTCCTCTTTGTTCTTTCCTCAAGACACAAAAACAGGAAATTCTCACGCTCAAAACAAAGCAGATATGGAGACCTTTTTTCCTGCTTCAGCATGATTCAAGCTGTCTGATTGATGGAATCATCAGCAGTCATGATTTAGAGGGGTGACATCACTGGATGCATAATGCAGCCTCGGCATTTACAGTACAACGGACATGCTGTGAGCCTGAGATGGAGCTCCTCAGCTGAAGAACCTTCACCCGGAGGAAGAAGAAGTGGAGGATTCTGACTGGCATAAACAGTATTATCTTGTATATCACTTCCCCGTCACACTTTACAGTTGAGCTTTAGTGAGCTTCAGTTCAGTATGTGCTGTCACAGAAAAACAGCAGTTACAAGCAACAAGAAGACTCTCCTATGCCACCTCCTACGTGGTCTGCACTCAGCAGCATGCCAGTATACACATTTATCATGGCAGAAGGTGGACACAGCTATTTTGTTTTGTTCTACTAGAAAGACAAAGAGAAAACGGCACTTTTTCTACGATCAAAGCAAAGTTGCAAATATAGAGATATATTTCAGTTTTGACAAAAATACCACTGGAAAACTAAAAGAATCTGTTGAAAATGTTTTTAACTTTTTACCTCCTACTGTCCAGCCTGCCGGATAAAATCACTCTGTAGAACTGTCACAGTCTGCCAAAACTATAAAAAGTTATATTGATATGAACTTTTCTGTTATTGTGGTTCTTTTCAAAGAAAGAACATCTGTCAAAAACGTTTATAGTCGAATTCCAGGAAAGGCTTGAATAAAAATTTGTTCTATTGGGTCACATTGTTCAAAAATATACCTCAAGTAATTGTGTTTAGTTAAGTGTTTGTGGAGGTGTGTGTCAGCTCTGGCAGAACCTTCACAACATCCAGATACAGTCATATAAATGTGACTGTCCTTTGTCATTAATACCGTTTGAAGATTGTTATTTTATTTCTGAAGTCAACTGAATGACAATGTAACAAAATCATTTTGGTCAAGATGATTGCAGCGTGAAATTTTATTCTCCTTTCCTGGTTTTATTTCTCTTGAAGTGCATTTTTTTTTTGCATTTATCTAATTAAAGATTTAAGATCTACTTTGCTTTGAAAAATGATGATTTGTGTATCAGTGTTGTTAATAATTGTGTCGTTTGTCACAGCAGTGAGAACTGAAAGCACACTGTGGTCTGGTTGAACGTTGCATTTGTGACATCTGACTTCAAACAAAGACCAGTAACTGCAACAGATACATTTCAAGTCAGTGCAGCTGATCCAAAGCCTCAATCAACATCTGAATCTCTCCACATGTTCTGGTCACCATCTTACTGCAAAATACTTTTATTGAGCTGCTCACGTACAGTAATTTGGAGAAGAGCAGCCGATTTCTGCCACCGCAGCCACCACAAGAGGGTCTATTTAGGAATAAAGCCGGTGTCAGGTACTGGGGAACTGCAGCCATGTGACCTTACAGTGTAACAGAGCTCAGCAGGAGCTCTGACCTCTGTTGTAACACCATCTGCTTCAGGTCAGCCTGTGCATTATGGCAAATTAATTTCACCACGTTAGACATACACCACATAACTTCACACACACACACACACACACACACACACACACACACACACACACACACACACAAAATCTCTAAAATATGATGGAATTCAAGAGGTGAATCAGGTTTTTAAATCATCAAGACATCAAGCCATGAATAATCTTTTTTAGTAAATCATCTTGATAGATTAGTGCTGTTGGAAGCAGATGTTCATGAATGTTTCCTTTGAGAGGATGGATGTTCACTTGGCAGCCGGCTATGTTGCACACATTTAAAATGCATGTGGGGAAAGTTGCAAGTGCAGTTCTACACTTGTTATTTCATGGCAATGACAAAAGGTAAACATTTGCATCTTTCGTTTTCACAACTTCGGCAAACACACAGAAGCCCGTCTCATTTACTGTCCCTGTCAATTAACATACCTCTGTGCCAGACTCCCATACAACAAGTGCTTTAGGCTAGTTAAAGTTGTTAGCAGCCCTCTATTATTAGAGAAGAATCCCCACAAGGATCACTTTCATACAATGGATTCTTTGTGTACTTCCATGGAAACTCCAAAGAGCGGCTCCCCACCTTGTTAACCTACTTTACTCCCATTATTAACTGTACCCACAAGTTTGTGATGCTTGGCAGTAAAAGCTTTTAATATCCTTCCATACCGTAAATGAACAGACAAATCTTTTTTAATAGCAATAAAGTGTTTAACACCTGTTGTCCTGATTTTTTTTGGAAGCTTCTCATCATTCAAACAATATCTCCAAACAATTTCTAGGGTTCGCAAAAAACAATATGTGGAAGCAACATGTTATAACAAGCAGGATGTGATCCAGGATGTGGTTTTCAAACGGCCTGACTAACGAGAAGCAGTAACAACCAGCTTTTATGGCACAACAACAGAATCCTCCGCGGCTGCTGGTGTCATTTGCCGGGAGGAAACGCTCCGTCCTCTCCTCGGCGCAGCAGCAGCACCGAAATCCGTGATGTCCGCACCACATTTTTTAGGCGGTCACGGTCACAAAACGAGACGTTCAATCGGCTGAGAAATCACCACTTTGTTGCCACAGCGACATATATTCTCCTACATGTCTACCATCACCGAGGAAAAGTTTATTTACATCGACCTTCTCCGCGCGCTTCGCTGAACCAGCAGCTGAAAGACACGCTGGCACAAACATGTTTCTCTCCTTCTGTGTGGAAATGTTGGAGGTTACCTTTGTACTGCAGCGAGTTGCCGGTTCGTATTTTCACACTTCCGCGTATAGACTCTCCCGGACTGTAAACCACCTTGTTGTTGGCAAAAGTGATCTCAAATTCTTGAAGCTTTCCCATGGCTCCGCTCCTCCGCCGCTCTGCGTCTGTGAAAGCAGCGAGGAGGCGACGCTGCGCTCTCACCTGCTGCCGACAGAGACCACTGACGTCACTTTGACAGCCCATTGAGAGTAATGGGAGGGATAATCACTGATTCATCTTGCGGTTTATGGGCTGAAGGCGAAGGTCGTTTATACCAGTGGTTCTCAAACTTTTTCACGTCAAGGACCCCTAAACTGACACAAATCAGACCACGGACCCCCATCTGATAAGATTTTGTCTCAGGTTCCCCTACTTGATAAGATTTTTGCTTTGAGATGTTTTATTACAGAAAGTGTATGAAACCCATGACCAAAATAGTCATATGTTCTGTCATTGTGTTACTTACGGATGAAATTTTAGTGAAAATAAATGATTCCCCTTTTGGCTGGGGACCATCCAGATCCCCCTGAAGGACCCCTAGGGGTCCCCGGACCCCACTTTGAGTACCACAATATAATTTAGTTGCACGGTATTGTATTTTTGTTTTGTTTTGTTTACGTTTTTAATTTAGCTGTCTATTTTTGAGTTTTTTCTTCATTGTCCTGCTCATTGATTGCATTGAACTTATTCTAATTTATAATTTCACTGTGTCTTTTCTGTTTTTATGTCTGTGAAGCACTTATTTTTGAAAAGTGCTAGCCTATATAAATGAAGGTTACAATTAGTATTTATCTAAATTAACTGGCTCTAAAACCTGCTTTCAACATTGTAATTGCAGAAGTCAATCTCCAAAAAAAGAAAGAAAGAAAGAAAGAAAGAAAGAAAGAAAGAAAGAAAGATGTCAGCATTCTGGATGAATTTCATTTAGTGGACTTAATGGCTTTACTCAACTTAATACCCTTCACCCCGTACACATTTTGCCATGTTTTTATTTATTTATTTATTTTTATAATGCAACTGTTGATACGTCCTTGTTTATTAAAAAGAAGGACTGTATTTCCTTTTCTCTGCTGAGAAAAGGAAATACAGAGCTCCAAATACCAGTGAGACTGAAAGGATATGCCATAGTTGGTGATGTTGTTTCACCAACTATAGCAGTTTATCCTGTGTGCACTTGAAAGTTGGACACATGTTGTACACAGCCATATCCTCATGTGTCTACCCTTACTGTAATACCTGTAATGCAGGTTCAGTTTCATTTTGACTGTACAGGACTTTCCAAGGATGATAATACAGGAAAAATATTACCACGCAGTCTGAGAAATCTTGTTCATTTGGTAGGCCTACATTCCTTTCCAGTGTATCATTATAGATGCATGGGATAAACAAAGGTAAAAAATGAGCTGCTGGGACACTATTAAGTCCTTACTTCCTCTCACTCTGTAAATTGTTTACAGTTTTTTTAAGCTAGAATTCTACCTGTGTGGTTATTTGATTAAACACAAAATGATTCAGGAATATACAACATGTAAGTACAAATCTGAAATAGAAAGGTTATCAACTAGTCTTTCACAGGGACCCTTCTCAAGCTAGGGCCTCGGGATCTCGGGTAACATACAGTACATCAAGACTAGAGCTTATGGGGCTCCTGGAGTTCTGGGGTCCTGGATCAGTTGCCCACTTTGCCCTTTGATAATCCAGCCTTATTGGCACTGCCCTCCAAAAAGTACTTTTCTGCACTTAATTTCTGAGTGCATGCAGTTCAATTGTAATAGAGTTCACTCTCAGCAAGATGTAAAGGTGTTAGTGTGGGGAACTCAACTCAACTGTCTCAAATGACATTATTACAATATTGTCTATGTTCAAAACAGGAAAACCCTCTAAACAAAATGTATTGCATGTAGACTGGCAGTGTCGCAATCCTTTTAGTCAATGTTAAGAGCACTATGTTGGCATTTAGAGAACAAAGTATGACCATATTGTCTTGTATTAACAGGAAAAGATACCAGGTGTGAACCAAAAGACTGTGAATCAAAACTTAACATATAGTAAAAAATGTAAAACTATTGCACCACATATTCAACACAAATGTGTTTTTTTTCTTTTCTTTTTCAGCAGTTGGCAAAGCATTGCACAACCGTCCGCAACTTTTTCCTGCTGTGAGTGATTCAACCATTTCCATTGTGGGCTAACCAAGTACATCAAAACCACACTCAAAAATTAAGGCATTTTAGACTGCATGCTGGCATTTTTAAGTGCACTTCATTTTGTATTTTGGTAAGTTAAAACATACACTATTAGACACACAGTTTGAATAAAATTGTCTCACAGTACTTCTCTTGGCTCATGCACTTCCCATCTCTGTGTATGCTTCCTGTCTCTAACTGTACTTCCTGTCTCGATGTGCAGCACCAGCAGATGAATGTTATAGATTTGAAAGTTTTGATAGCTTTGATGCATAAAACATTCACAGAAAAGATTATTTGCTTTTTATTCTTTCCACTTTCAGTTTTAGTTATGAAGCAAAAATATGGCATTCATCAGAAGACAAAAAAAAAAAAAAAAAAGACGTCAAACACACAGAGACAGACAATAGTTTTCATTCTGCTTCTCTTTCTCCGTCATCATCTCACAAGGCTGCCAATATTCCTGGTAAAAAGCTCTGATGTTTCCATGACGACAGACAAACACCATGGTTGCCAAGTTACTCCCTGTATCCATGGAAATCTGGTGGCATCTGATCTGGCCTAAAGAATCTCTTTTTTTTTTTTGTTTACTCGTATTGCAAAAAACGCTTCCCTCCAACAGCTTGAATAATGAGTCATTTTGACACCGCAAGGCTGAAAATGAGAGGATCGTATTTCAGGAAGTAACAGGATAAGATGTTAACGCCATATGTCAGATACACTGAGCATCAGGTTGAGGTGAATCCATGCCAATACTGAGAGTTTGATGACTAGGCAACCTCATTCATGTTTTTTCTGCCATCATATATCATATGATAACAGATCATGTTGTTCTTGTTGTGGATTGATGGTTCATCTACTCAAACCACATCCTTCTTCTCCCTTCATAAAGTGCTGCATAGATGTCTCAAGGCCCCATTTCCCAAAAGGATTTTAAGATTAATGTGATCTTAGCCCACAGACTTAAAATGAGACTGAGATCATCTTAGCCTTAAGATGCATTTGGGAAACAGAGGTTCTGGTCTGTAATGACACTCTGACCTTCCATCAGGTGGATCTGACAAGTGAATTACTGTTGTTTTAACTGTGGAGTCATGCTGAGACAAAGTAAGATGAGAAATACAGCAGAAGCTCCACCTGGTGGACAGTTGCCATAAGTATTTACATCCGTAACTACAGTGGTGGTTTAGGCCAGATGGCTGTTTCCTGAATTTATTTTACTCTTGGGATTGGATGTTTTGATGTTTTTAAGGCCTTTTTTGCCTTTTCTCCTCATCCAGCACAACTGTTGTAAAAGTATGAGTCTTTCCTTTTAGAGTCAGATAAGCTGAATAAAGTCTTTTAACCTATCACAGTATATGTAATTAGAGTAATTGCACATCACTGTAGCAAATATAGTTCTTTATACTTTCTATATAACACAGATTTTAACCAAGATGTCCCTTCACTTGTTGACTACTGTAGGTCAGTGCAGCTGGATTGTTCAGATAGAAACTGAAAAGGAAGAGCAGAGCAGCAGATAGCACCATCTTTAACAAAACATGCTACAGACTGCGCAAGAGGAAGAGATAGAGAGGGATGGAAAAGGAGAGCAGAGTGAGAGGCAGGAGGACGACAAACTCACAAAGGGAAGAGAAAAGGAGAAGAGAGAGAAAGAAGAATGAGATGAAGAAGAACTGAATGTGAGGGATGAAGAACTGAGTGAGAAAGATGAGACAGAATAAGAATAGCACAGGGACAGAAACAGAAACTGACAGGAAGAGATAAGGACTGAGAGTATTAGTCATATTTCTATTATTATTATTGTTGTTGTTATTGTTAGTGTTGTTGTTATTATGCTTCTCTGTGTCTCTCTCTCCTCTCTTCCCTTCCCTCTTTTTCTCTCAACCCAACCAGTGAGGGCAGATGGCCGCCCACCAAGAGCCTGGTTCTTCTTCCCTTCAAAGGGGAGTTTTTCCTTGCTGCTGTTGCCAAATGCTTGCTCATGGGAGAATGTTGGGTCTCTGTAAAATAAAGAGTACAATCTAGACCTGCTTTATGTGAAAAGTGCCCTGAGATAACTTCTGTTGTGATTTGGCGTAAATAAATAAAGTTGAATTTAATTGAAAAAAATTGAAAAATTGAATTAAGGGACTTTTGACCCTGTTTCTGCTTTCAGCTGGACCTCATGGTATGTTTTCTCTCTGTTTATATACATTCCAGCACAATAACACACTCACTAAAAAAGTTATTGGCTATGTTCTGTCACTTACCTGCAGAATCGTGGGGACCCCCCGCACACCACTCTGCCGAAACTTCTTGCCACCTTGTTGCCACTAAGCTTTGTGGCTATAGCAGCTTCTAACGGGCCACAACATATACTGAATACCCAAACTGAGTGAACGAACCCAGATGAGCTCAGTTTATTTCCCACAGTTGCTTCCGAACACTGACTGCTCACAGCGCTGCCTACATTTCATGTAGGTTAAAGTCCCTCCACTGAAAAATTAGTTTTCTTATTATTACTTCACCTGCATGTTTGAGCTTCACTGTGCAGAAGGATGTATGTGCAGAGACACTACAAAGTTGTTTTCACCTTCATCTGCTGAATGAGTAAAGTTTCTCTATCTTAGTTCTCAGTTTAAGGCGTATACCTATGAACATGATTTGTGATGTCACAACTAGTTTGGAAGCCAATCATGGCCCAGTATGCAACTTAAACACGTGTGATGTAGAAACTTGAAGACTCCAGTGCACATACACTGAGAATGGACTTTACAGTGAAGTAAGAGACATCTCGTAGGCTATCCAGCAGTTTTTTCAATGAGGGAGAAGGAGGAGATGCCATTTTAAGGATCTTAAGGTAGTTTTTTATGGAAAAAACATATTAGACGCACATTATTATAATTCAAAGCAGGATCTGAACCAAAACACTTCAGGGATGAGGGTTATTCCTTGCTGTCAGCAGCACACCACCTATCTTGTTCGTCTTTCCTTCCCTCTCCTTACTTATTTCTTTTGACGTCTCTGTCTGACATTCAGCTACCAATCAATAGGACAAATTACACTATATTGACCATGATACTATTGCTATTGTATTGATTGATTGCTCTGCTCTAGTTTTAACCTGTTACATTTGTGCAAATTTTAAGAGACAAACAAGAAAAACAGAGACAGTACAGCACCATGTATCTTTATTTCACTTTGTCCGCACTAACACATGTAACACAAGATTTAAGAAACAATGACTAATATTTTAATACAGTATAATATGTATGTGGGCTCCGAAAAAAACCCACCCGCATTTCTGACAAAACTGCTGTGCAAAATATTTAACTTCTTATTTCTAAGGACTATAACAGTACTGGAGAAGCAGCTGTCTGTGCACATCTGCACATTTAAATGTAGGCTATGTCAAACTAAACTACTTAGATCAATAAATTCATCAACAAAAACAAACATCATGTCTTAATTTCTTCATCGCCATGTTATTCAAGCATCTTACTCAGGTAGATGCACAGATAAATGTGCAATTCTCCTACTCGCTCTCCTCTTCCTCTTGTGAATCAAGCAGGCAGGTGCTCGCAATGGCCTTTGTCACAGCGTACGGGTCGCAATTTGCTGCAGGGCGGCGGTCCTCAAAGTAGCCTTTCTTCTCATGGCCTACCTGGCGAGGGATGCGGACGCTGGAGCCACGGTTGGCCACTCCAGCAGAGAAGTCATTGATGCTGGAGGTTTCATGATGACCTGTGAGACGTCTCATGTTGTCCTGACCTCCACGTGGGTCGTACACTTTGATGTGCTCCAAGTGTCTTTTGCTCAACTTCTCAATGGCCTGCTCTATGTATCTGTCATCAGAGAAAAAAACAGAAGAGACGGTTGAGTGGAGTTTGGTGCTGGGCATTAGTGTATGGCAGGTTTTTAGAGCTTTTCCACAGAAAACAGAGCCACAAACAACACTATGAGAACTGTGAGAGTGAACCAAAACAGTAAAGGCCAGAAATCCAAAACAATGAGCTGAAAGGTGCTATAAAGGTCTATCACGCTATCAAGTTATCCCTTGCACATACAGGTGTTTCATCGTTTATATATAAATATTGCTGATAGCCGCATTAAGTTACAGAATATAGAGAAACTCAATTAACTTCAGTCACAGAAACACTTATAGTCCATATTAAATTAGTCCAATTGATTTCTGCCTGAAAACAGAGAAATTTCAAAGGTGCATGTGTTATGTGAAATGATCAACCAGTGAAAAATTTAGCCTGTTGGAGAAGCTGCAGTGTGTTACTGTGTTTTTATCACCCTAAGTACCAAAAATGATCAAATAAGGACACAAAAAGTAAAGTAACTGTAAATTATACTTGGGGATTTTCATTGTATTATATGGAATCACATTGTATTAAGACCAAATCAAATAACAGCTATGTTATTGGATCATATCAAATACAAAATCACTCACAATTCAAAATAAGTCAGTCTATAGAGAGATTTGTGATCATGCAAACACAATTAGAGTGTGTTTCAGAATCTATAAGTGACACTATTTACCAGAACATTCATTTTCTAGATCAACTCTGACTTCAAAACAGTGCTTTTAATAATTTACCAACAGTCTTTTAAAACCATCCAACCATTTGCAAAAATAAAAACATTGTCAATAAAAACGTATTTAATCCTAATTATTTACCAATTAAAATGAATGAATTGCTGTCATTAGAAGTTTCTATGGAAATGTTTACTCACTGCAGTCCCCCTTCTTCCCTCATCTGCTTGGTGCTGACATTTGTGTGGCAACCAGCACCGTTCCAGTTGCCCTCCATTGGTTTGGGGTCCAGTGTTGCAACAACCCCGAAATCTTCACAAACACGGTGCAGCAGGAAGCGTGCAACCCACAGGTGGTCTCCCATCTCAATGCCCTCACAGGGACCCACCTGGAACTCCCACTGAGGTTAGAAGAAGGGTAGAGGCAATGAAAAGAGGGTAATAAGGAAATAGTACATGGAAAGAAAAGAAAAAACATGAACAATAATTCAAGTTGAATGCAAAGTCATGCCAATGTGGAAGCATTTTCTTTCCACTGTGTATTTGAATAATGCTGACACTTGCCTGAGATGGCATAACCTCAGCGTTGGAGCCACAGATTTTGATCCCTGCATAGAGACAGGCCTTGTAGTGACACTCCACAATGTCCCGTCCATAAGCATTGTCTGCCCCCACCCCACAGTAGTAAGGACCTTAAAATGTCGGATAAGATGGGAAGCTTGTTAAGACAAAATTCATGCAAAGTCTGTGCAAAAATTAATTGTATTTGTGATTAATTGACAATTCTGAGATAATTTTATTTCTGGTACCACTTTATAATATGCCAGTTTATAAAAAACAGTTTGGCTGGAGGTGATCCTCCACCAGCATAAATGATTTTGTCTTTTTATCTCGTTCTTTAATTCACAGGGAAGATCTGATGAACTTTTTGGTTGCCAGGTTCTGAAAATTCTCCGGTGTATGAGTCGGAACAAGAGCTAAAGAGCATTCACACTACACATTTAATTTAATTCATTTTATTTTTGTCATGGAACAAATTCTTTATTAGAGACTTACCAACATTTATAACTACAGATTTGATAACTTATTATGCTCATTCACAACCTTTTTGGATTGTTATCCTTTATAGCCAATGCACAAAGTGATGTTTCCTTCTCAGATTATTTTTAGAGTTCTGAGGAGGTAAAATTCCCAAAGTATTTCATAAAAAACCACAAAGATTTATTTGAAATTACATGTAGCTTTTCTTTTTAAATTAAGTTGATTTATTTACAATTCTAATTTTTTTTTTAAAAAAAGCTGAGTTTTCTGCTACAGAAGTGTTTTGCCTGATTCTTTTTTAACTTGTTAATCCTATTGTTCCCGTAGATTTATCTTGCTAAAAAGTTGTGGATTTCTTACTTTCTAATAAGTCATGAGGTCTGCAGTTGTAGGTGTTAGTGATGTGTTAGTCAATGGTCTAGATTTCTCACAACCTGGCAACCCAAATGTTCAGCTTGCAAGCAGCTTATTATTGCTTTGTTAAGTATTAAATACTTTACTTTACTAAAAATCAATAAGCCATAAATTACTTACTTATTACTTATTTGCTCATTAAACAGTGGTACCTTATTTTGCAATACTTCTTCCACATGAATAATTTGAACAAAGAGGAGTGAAAATTGGTTGCTGACTCACCTTGGGGTGGTGGATATCCATTCGCAGGCCAACCAAAAGGGTATTTATCAATTCCTAAGAGAGTGTACTCCTGCTCCATGCCGAACCACATAGAGTGCTCTTTAATCTTCTCCATCACTTTGTTGCAGCTCGCTCGATGGTTCTTTTCTAGACAGTAAAGACAAAAACCAGTACAGCTTGTTTGTCCTAACCTTATGGGTCATGAAAAAGGTAAACAGAAAGGTGAAAAATGTACCTGAAGGCAAGCGGTTGTATTTGAGGACCTCACACAGGACCAGTTTGTTGGGGTCGAGTGTGAATGGATCCTTGAACATGCACACAGGGATGAGGTACATGTCACTGTTGGAGCCTTCGGCCTGGTATGTGCTCGAGCCATCAAAGTTCCACTCAGGAATATCTGGTAATATCATTTTAGCCAAAAGATTGTCAGCAAAACCATCTCTTCTAAATATAGGTCAGAATTGGATTTGTGTCATGCTGCGTAATGTGAAACCTAATCAGCTCACAGACTATTTTAACTCTGATGCCACCAGGAAAAAATTCCTGTGCATTTATTGTATTTGGGGACCAAATTAACATAAATGTTTAACTTAACTAAAAATACAAACATCACAATGGAAAATTACACTATTATACACTGTCGATTGTTATTAACAGTAAAATGTACCAAAAGTATCAAAAGTAGAGTAGGATATTTTTTCTGTCAAGTGAAAACCTTGGATCTCAAGGTTTCCATGATCAGATCAGGTGAAGAAAGGATTTAAAGCAGCATTAATTGATTTATTTGGCCACTTGGGGGCAGTGGAACAAGCTGAGAACATTGACAAAGTTGTTACCATGCACTGTCAAATATCTTTTTACACACCCAACAGATACAAACCAACATTAACATTCATTTGGAGTCATGTTTCTGGCCACCTGATGAATGTAAATCCAATTCTCTCTCTCCTTTTAGTTTGGTCTCTTTTGCTTTTTTAACTGCTAAATGCTCCACTTTGTCCACCAGCTAGTCGCCAACCTTGTCTGCTGTTTAGTGCAGGGCAATCAGGGTACATTTGGTTTATTGGACCTTTTTCATTGAAAACAGCCACCTGCTGCCTCTGTTAAGAGCTGGAAAACCAAAACAATTAAAGTTGAAGTTGGTTAAAGGACCTAAAGGAGACTAAAATGCCCCATAGAGCTGAGTGGAACTGCAGAGTCAGTTGATAATTTACAAGGGTCACCTTTTAACATTACACTTAGTCATTTGATCTGTTGTTAACATAAAGTGCAACTCTAAGTACCAGTGCCCTCTGAGATCTCAATACAGTACTAAAATATTTGGTCTCTAGCTGAGCCTGCGTTTCACTGACGTTGTACCAGGATGCTCTTCTACACCTGTGCTGTTTACAATGTAGGTGTGCAACCTTCCCTTTTCTTGGAGCTTCTCCCTAACAACGCAGCTGTTATTCCTCTAGATATTTGTTTATGAATAACTCCTTCACTAGTCCACAAACATCCCTAAAATAAGTTTTAAATGCCTAAATCATTCTGTAATCTCTATCCATCTCTTAATCTCCTAATTTAATGATTTTCTCTACTTTGCAAGGCTGGAGGACATTTTAAATAACCATTACATTAAGTTATTAAAGCCATTAACTGCTAAGAGTAGACTGAAGGATCAATTGTTTCACCCCTTAAAGAAATGTATTAAATGCATATTTTACCTTATCTTGACATGAAAAGTAAAGGTACAAAGGTAAAAGTTGACTCCATAAAGTTAAGTAAAATGTCAACTGCTACGCACCCCAAAAGTATTTCACCATAAAAAGAGGACATTTACCATCTATGCTCTTTGGTTCCTCATCCAGGGTTCGGGTCTTGTTGCGAAGTCCCTCTCCAGTGCCGTCGATCCAAATGTAGGTGACCTGGCACTTCCCGCCCTGCGGCAGGCTCATGTACTGCTGGCGCACAGCCTTGTTAAGACAGGAACTGACTGACACCGATGCCATGTTCACCTTTAATCAGAGAGACAGATCACAATGCAGAGGTGATGTTTTTATTATATTATGTGACTCGTTACCTCCAGTATCTGTCCTAGGTTTTGTGTTTTATGTTAGACGCTGGATTAGTCACTTCTTTAGATTAGTAGTTGATCTGCCTACTTACAGCACTTACCTCTGACAACTCTTAAAGGGAAATATTGTGTTGTTTGTTTACTTTTACCTCAGGAAAGTTTTTTAGGCTGCAATTCCATAGTTCTTTCTTTTACTTTAGTTAAGACATTTAGAGTCTCCAATTCACCTTAAACCAAGTATGTTCATCGACAGGTGATAAACTCCATGCACAAAAGACCAGGATCAAGACTTAAACACACTTGTATATGGAGACTGCAGTTACAAACACTCAAAAGCAAACAGTGAAAAATAGAGAAGAAGAAAGAAAAACAAAGAACAAAGAAAAAACCCATCTGATTAAAAATAATAAATCAAGTGCACATATTAGTGCACAACTGTACACTAATATTTACTGAAACCAAATCTGTCTTTTGCCTGTGCTCTGCTGATTTCTCTATGAAGCACAATTACAGTAAATGAAAATAGAACAGAGAAGAAAACTATGAAAATTTGTAACATCTGGTCTCTGAATGCATACTGTCAATCACTTGTACTCATTTTATTAACGTCAAATCAGTCCTCAGACCTTCATCAGGCAAGATTTAGACAGACAAAGAGTGCCGATACCATGTATATGTAAACATAAACCAGGAAGAGAAAACCAATCAGAGGCTACCAGGAACAGCTGTTTGCTGTCAGTAAAATGTAAACAATAAGTAGGTCAAATATATTATAACCTATTAATTACACAATATACACACAACATTTTGCATGTGCACCTCATCAATTATGAATTATTTATTATTGTTATATACATATGTTTTTTTTTTTTTTTTTTTTTTTTACAAAATCTGTAAATAATGTACTAACAGATCCAGTTGTGGATAAAGAACATATACATATATATCATAATATAATATTATGCTTACTTAAATTTAAAGATTCCATTAACTTCATTCACAGAAAAAGTACAAGACTTAATTTTTACTTTCATTTTCCCTCATGTTTCCGTCACTCAACAACTTTAACACTCTTATATTCAGCAATATGTAAAAGTTTGTTCAGTTAAATGTCATGAATAACTTTTGACGAAAATGAAACTTGAAGATTAAGTATAATGTATAAAACTCTTCCACAAAAACCGTCACTTTTCAAAACCTTCAGATTTTAGTAATATAAGTTCAGGTAGCTTGAGCTGTAATACTTAATGACCACATTTATCCAGTTAATAGCATCAAACACAGCAATTTTCCTCATGTAAGGATCAAAAATTGATACTTTAACTCAAATCATGAGTGTTGATTCAGATTACACAATGTTGTGCTTTGTTGAAGCACATTAAAAATAAAACAGATAAATATTTGGACTTACTGTGTTACAGGTGGCTCCAGATGTAGTCAAGTGACTATAGACAACTTTGTCTGATCTGCCTGAACCTGTTTGTGGTATTTAACTGGAATGTAAATGACCACTCTGACGTCACAGGATCACGTGGACTCAACATAATATGACATTTTAAAGGCTTTCATTAGTTGTAGGTGTGTGTTTATGTGTAATACTGTATGTATGTTTCCATTACATACAGTCTGATGATGATGTTTTCATTAGACAAAAACAGATCCTTCATGCGTCTGTTAAGAAAAACATTTAAAATCTGTGACAAGATTTGCTCTGTGGAGAGAAAACATGTCAAGCAGTAAACATGACATCCGTATACAGTCAGCACATTGTAAACATTTAAATTGACCTCCTCAGTCAAAATCCACCCATTCTGTCCTCCACATAACATATACTATACAAATAAAACATATAAAAGTGTACACAGAAAGCAAAACAAAACAAATCAATCAAATCATTGCACAGGTACAGCTGAGGCGACCATAAACTCCCATGAGAAATAATAATGAACACCCACCTGTGCTGGAGAGGCCATCTGCTTATAGTGACTGCTGTTTGCTGAGCTGAGTCAAGTCTTGCAGCTCAGTGAACACAATTACAGACTAGAAGCAGCTCATATGTTCAGTTTCCATCTGGTTAGCTGTCCTCAGATCAGGCATGAGGGCAGAAATTCAACAACTCCTACAGAAATAGGAATAATCACATGAGACACTGTGATGGTGTGTTTAAGGGTGTGATGCTGATGACACAAGCAACCTCAGCAGCTGTTTGGGAGCTGAGGGGCCACCAAAAGGCCGCCATGGGTTCCCCAAACAACCAAATGACAAATTTCTGTTGTATCTCAACAGGACTAAGGGAGCGTTCATGCTGACATTAGCTCTGCATGCAGGAGCAGGTATAATTTTAATTGTCAGCAAGTCAAAAAGCAGAAGAGAGTTATACAACTTTTTATAGCCTATGAGGTGTGTTTTGAAAGAAAAGGATCCTTGGCGCTCTTTTGAGGGACCGCATTCCTTTGTGTGGAGAGAAAAACTAACCTTCAAATAAAAGGGAAATTCCTATCAAATATCTGAAAATGAAGTGCTTACAAATTGAATATTCAATAATTTCTGTCATCAATGTCAAGTCAACCACACCTCATGAACCAATGAGAAAACACTTAGATATTGTAATATTGATTAACCAAATAAAAACAAATATTAAAACAAATATGCTTAAGACAAATATTTATTTATTCTAAAGCTAACAAAACAAGGTGTTTAGAACAAAGTGCAAACAAAAGAAAAGATGAGTCAGGGTGGATGTCAGCAGGAGGAGGGGAGAGAGAGTGACAACATGGGCTAGCTTTTATAGCTTGGCAGGCCCAGGTGAACCATATTACACTGATGACCCTCCGCTGTCAGCCAATAGCCAGAAGGCAGCCTCCAAGACAGTGAGAGGGCTGTCACACCTCCACCTTGACATCTGAAGCAATACAAAGTTGTTACAAAGACAAAACAATACAATATATCATAGAAAGAGAAATGGTTACATTTGCTCAATGTAAAATTCACAATGGTTCCCCATAATCTTAGAAAGGCAGTCACACACATCCATATCAATGAATGACTAAACACTTAAATCACTGCCACCCAATTCACCAGATTTGAATCCCCACCCAGCAACCTTGGATCCTGAGGAGCACTTAAATGGGGAGTACACAAACCCATCAAAACAGAGAGGCTAGTTAATTGGCAAGTAAATAGTCAAGACAAGACTTGTTCATAGCTGCATGAATTTTTCTGTACCTTTGAAATGAATATCCAAATGGTATAAGACAGTACCCACCTAAAAATGATGATTTGTCTTTGCGGAACACAGGAAAGTGAGGGAAACAGAATAGCAAGGAATGTGGTTAAGATGGAATGAGGTTCAACCCTTGACCTGAAGTATGCAAAAATGTTGAGGTCAGAATGAGCACCAGAGCTAATCTTAAGTGTAAAAGTGGCCTGCAGCAAGACGAAGCAAACAAACCTCCAATGCTTTGCCTTCACAAAATTCCAGCAACCAAACACAAAACTGGAATATGAACTGAACGAAAGTACCATACCCTTTGTAATATCCTCTGTCCTATTAAAAACTTTGATTAGAAACTCTTTTTATCTGCCTCTCTCTCTCTGCTGTGTGGCAGTGCCATAAAAGTAGAGTTTAATCAGACACTGTGACATATAACTGACCTAACAAGCTGATCTTTGCACATTAGTTTCTGTTGTGGGTATCTTGTAGACAATCACTACTATTGCTGGTACTAACTGATATGTGATAGCAAACATTACAACATTGTGAGGTGAAACAACACAGCATTACCTGCCGCTAGCAGCACATCTTCCCAGTTCTCTGCTGCTTCTCACGCCGTATGGTATTGTATAACTCCTCTAGTCTATTAGCCGCCTCTCTTAACAACTCCAGCACCTAGCATCTAGCTGACACCACCATACAACGGTGAAAAGGTGCAAATAGGTGAAAAGTTGACTCCATCATTTGCATAATGAAGCAGAAATGCATAAAGAAATGTAAAAAGAAAATATAGAATTAAATAAGTTTGGGGAAATAGATGGGGGGAAAAATGCAAAGGGAAAATAACACAGAAACCAATGCATGAATAAATACATAAATAAATAAATTTAAAAATGAATAAATGAATAAATAAAATGGGAGAGAAAAAATACATTTATACAAAGGTAAATAAATACAGAAGCAAATTAAAACAGAAATATTAATTCATGTCATTTTTATCAATTAATTAAGGCCTACATTTATTTTTGGTGCAATTAATGGCATATTAATTTATTTATTGAGTCATTTACTTATTTCTTTATTCATTTATGATTTTGGCAGTTTTGGTCCTCCATAGACCACAAGCTGTCTCGCAGTGAAATTGAGTTCAGCGTGAACAGTTTATCAGATATAATAAACTGACGAACCTGATACCTGTTAGTTCAAATTATTTGAAATAATCCTCAACAAGAAGCTTCAGTCACTCAACCTGCCAATGTTTAATCATTAGCTGATCAAGATTCAGTGCCATAACTGCCACATCATGTGACATATGCACAGTTTTAAAAAGGGATATTAATAAACAAAAAGGCAAAGCAGTGTTTCGTTCATACTCCACTGGAAATTGTTGTTTGTTTGTGTTTTTGCTCTTGAAGCTGAAGATGAATATATGACAGTGAATCCATGCAGGCCTTCAGTTCATGAAGTTCTGAGTCTGAGCACAAAGTTTGTTTCTAAAAGCAGCTCAAACAGAGGAATCAGGTCAGAAGATATCACATTATGATTATGACATCATTTTCAGGCATCAAGAGTCATGGATCAACGAGATACAGTCTGAGTTCCCTCCCTTTCCCTCCCACGCATGAAGATTGCTTTCGTCATCACTAAATCGTTCACTCACAACCACAGTAAACAACAAACTTGAAGGATGACATTCTTTTGCATATTGTTGTTTTTGTTGGCTTGTGGTGCAAAGGTTCACCAACCTTAGGAGGGAACAATGACAAAGTACAAAAGAAAATAGATAATGTACACGGCACCACCCGCACATTACGATAAAAAGTAGGAACATTAACTAGTCACGTAACCCTGAAAACATTTTCCACTTACCATTAGTGGTATCTAGACCAGAAGTTTTGGTTTGGTCCAGACTGAAACATCTCAACAGTATTTGATGTATTGGCATTAAATTTTGCACAGATATACATAGACTGAATTTTAGTGACTGTGATGATGCCCTGACTTTTCATCTAGCATCACCAGCAGGTCAAAGTTTTCACTTATCCAGTGAAATATCCCTACATTATGCTTTGGCACAGATTTTGGTACCTTCATGGTTCCCAGATGATCCACGGTATCATCTTCATGGTATCCTGATGACTTTGGTGATCCCCTGACTTTTTCCTCTGGCACCACCAGCAGGTTGACATTTTGGGTTTTTTTGTGAAATATCCTGTACATAACTTTGACGACTTTGGATTTGCAGTGGCTTTTTCACCAGGTCACATTTTCTGTGTGATCAATACATTGGTTTATGCCCAAATTCATGCAAAATAAATGACATTCCCATCAGCCTCAGCTGTTCTGGCAAAAATTTAGAATGCTTACATACTGATGTTAACATTTAGCTGAGTGCAGTACCCTAGTACAGCCTCACAGAGCCACTTGCCTGTAGTTTCTTAATATTGATGCTTTGAGGGACTCTCGGGTGATATAATCAGAATGAATTGCCATTTTGTTTTAACCTTATTATTCAGAAGGGACTGGACAGAAACATCAGTTAACTGTGTCGCCTTTAGCTGCTGCACTAGTGGTTGCTATTGGAGCAGTTAACATAATGTCATGTTGATCAAAACTTATTTGTTGGTTAAAGAGGGTATAACAAACTGAATAATTCTCTTCACTGTAAACCCCAAAGAAAAGCTCTTGCACAAATGGTTGAGAGATGTGTAACAGGATTGGTTTGAATGGATTCTAGCTCTGGTGCGAGAAGACAACATTCTCACTTTTAATCCCATCTAAAAAGCTCTGATTCACTCTGTTGTTGTTTTTCCAGCCAGGGAAACAGCTGTCCATGAGCACATAACTGAATCAGAGGTAAAGTCAGAGATGTTGGCAGCGATTCAGAGGTCTGCAACCAGGCCACTAATATCCCTGCATTTCATTCTATTTTTAGGGCTTTTTCTGACCTGAGAGACAAAAACAATGGAGGAAAAGGGTCAAACAAAATAGATCACTGACTAGAGAAAAAATATGGGAACATTGTGGACACATTGTCAGTCTTAGGTAAATAAAAATCAGCCAGGGAGGCCCATGATATTTCACATTTGACCTTTGATCACTTGAAATAGAGGCAAAGGGGATGGCTGGTGGATGGGTTTAATAGGCTGTCTTAGCAATACAACCAAACCAAAACAAAATGAGCACAAAACAACAATTGTGAAAGGTGCAGCTCAAAAGTAAACTGATGAGAAGAGGCTGAGATACTGATCTGATGAAAGTCCATCCTGAAGATCACTACTGAAATGCCATGGCTTGTATTTTCAATAAAAATGCTGCATTTTTGGTGTTACTCTCTCAGAAGTTTGGCCATCTGAACCTTAATTTATGTCAGACAGAAATTCCTTTCGCCAACAGTGTCACATGGTTCACTTGTCAAAGAACTAAGACTAACACAGTAATAAAAGGTTCAAATGCTCGAATGTGCAATTAAAATAAAGCCTAAAGGCAAGGTGGACTTGATCTGACTGGCAAACAAAAAGTTCACGCTCAGCAGTCACATGGAAATCAAGTCAAAGTTATCCTTCAACAAATGGCCATTTATATCTGTCGTCTCTCTTGATTAAGCTTTTCTCACGATGCGTCCACTCTTCCTCAGGTCTCTCCCTCCTCTGTCGGTCCTGGCTGGCTGGCTGCTCACCCTCCATGCTCCCTGACATACCCGGGTGCTGAGGAGGAAGTACAAGGGATTAAACAGAAAGCCACAACGTAGGCAATTTCAGTAGAAAGAGTGAGTAATCAACCACGCACCACATATCTTCAGGTCATAAGACTAGTAAATGGTATCACTTTTCCTGCAATCAACCAACATCTAACTCCAAGAGTGTAAGTGAACTCTAGTTGTAATAATTTTCAATTTTGTCCAAAGCAAAAATTGTTTTATTTCAGAACTGATTCATCCAGAGATATTTTTTAGAATAAAAGATCAAACCAACTTGTCAATAAGACAATGATTAATTAAAACACTGAGCTCAAAGTGAAAATTGTATGTTTGCCAAGGAAACACATACTTTTTTATGGCTCCCCTAAGGCTTATTATTCATTGTAAATGTCAAAGAAATTTTCAGAAACATTTCCGTCAGGTTCACTTTTTGACCCCTGTCCACATACTTGTGTACATTTGGTCTCTCCTATGCAGCACTTAAGCCAAGACAACTTCCCCCTCAGGGGCAATAAAGTATAACTTATCTTGTCTCAGGCTCTTTTTTATGGTTTGGTTCAGGACCTTTAATTCCAGTTAAGGGAAATCTTAACACTACACACTACAATATTTTAGTCAATAGCGTGTCTCCAACTGTGTGGCAACAGTTTGGGGAAGACCCTTTCCTGTTTCAACATGACAGTACTGCCTGTGCACAAAGCCAGGTCAATAAAGAAATGATTTTCCCAGTTTCGTGTGGAAGAGCTTGAGTGGTCTGCACAGAGCCCTGACCTCAACCCCATCCAGCACATTTGAGATGAACTGCAGCGCCGAGTGTGAGCCAGACTGAATCACCCAACATCAATGTCCGACCTCACTAATGCTCTTATGGCTGAATAGAAACAGATGGTTTCAAACTCTTGCGGAAAACCTTTACAGAAAAGTGGCTGTTGAGGAAATTTTTAAATGTTCTCTTATCTACAAAAAATGCTCCCAGAATATTCCCACAATCAAAATTTGTTTCATGGGTGACCAGTGAAAAACCCCCAAATATTCAATGTATAATGGTGTAAAAACAGAGAAAAGCGAGTGACTCTTTGTACTTAAAGCTGACACCACAGCCATGTTTTTACTAATAAATGACAAAAATGCAGGACTGCATGGGGTATTAAACCTCAAAACCATTGGAATACAAGGTGCTGTATTATGTCTCCAGCACTTGATTATCCATAATTGTTGTTAATGATAAATGGTAGTATTTTGTGACTTAAATCATAATTTTATTAATTCAGTTTTCCTTTCATTGATAAAATATTCTAAACTCAAGGATCGCTGACTATCTATTTTCCTGAGCTTCTCTGGAGCTAATGCAGCTCGCTCAGGTGTCCTCACCTGTCGTAACTACTGAACCTGTGTCATATGAAAACAGGTGGCTGTGTATGATGATATCTGATCAAGTTCCATCCAATGGAGAATGCACTGAGATATGATTGAAAGCTCCTGAAAAATATCCGGTAAGTGAAATCTAGTGGTCAAGAATGAACCTCAAATAGTATTTTAGTCAAATATTTTATCCATAGACAAGTTCTTGTTCCTGTACAGCTAAATGTAGACAACTTTTAACACTGATGAATTTGAAGAAAATGTCATGTAACAGTTATATTTTATTACATGACACCAAACTCAACAAAACTGATTAATAAATTAGGCTATTAATCTTTAGGCAATATGGTATGTCGTATTATACATGAAATATGAATCTTTTTCATTAGCTGATGTTCAGTTAATCCTTTCAGAACTATCTTTGGGTTAGTAGTAGCCTACCAATCAATACAGCAGTGCAAACATAGGCCTATTTACTAAGTCTATTGTGTAAATGTAGGTGTATCAAATAGCTATCACACACACACCTTGAGCGCAGCAGAGGTCCAGCCCGTTTGCGGGGCTTGGCACTCTGTCTCCGGTACTGCATCAAGCCACAGACCAGTTCGTGCGCGATCATCACGTACAGCAGGAAGATGAGCACGGCCGGATCCATTCAAATCGCGCGCACCGCTGGATGAGAACCGCGCGGTGCAAATAAAAAACGATCCAGATGAGAAAGAGCAGCACCGGGCTGCAGACGGCGCGGGGTTGCAGCCTTGTGCAGGAGGAGGGACGGTGATGCTGATGATGATGAGGATGAGGAAGATAAGGAGAGGGCCCTCGTGCCCAAGTTGCCACGTGTCCAGTCCAACTTCAGGCACTCGAGTCGCGAGACACAAACGGCTGCAGAGGTGGGCGCACGCACTCCACCCATGACAACACAGCATCCTCCAAAATCATCAGTTCATCCGAGTGAAAACAGTGATCTCTCTCTCTCTCTCTCTCTCTCTCTCTCTCTCTCACTCTCTCTCTCTCTCTCTCTCACTGACAACAGATGAGAGTCACGGTGACAGCTGCAGAGAGGGGACAGCGGAGGATGTTGCCGTAGAGACGCGACCGTTGCTAGGGACAGGATGTCGTCATCCCTTTCCTAAAGATGAACGAGGCATTTGACCAAATCAGAGTCATGCCGGTAGCTACCTATTAAGTGCACGCATGACTGTGTCCTCCCGCATGATTGCTTTATGAGGCTATACCATTCATCCTCTGACACAGGCTGCCATTATTGATTATTTGAATGATCAATTCATTTCTTTCATAAATATTCTTTTTCATCAACTGATAAATATTTAGTCTAAAAAACTATGAATTATAGAGGATATATAATATATCAATACTGTCTCATCAGCAGCCAAATATTATAACAGAACAAGCAGAAAGGCAAGAAAATCTTCAAAACTGAAAAGATGTAACCATACAATATTTTTAATTAAATAGTTAATCAATTGAATGTTAGTCACTTATCAAAGATCTTCAGAATTAATTGTTTATAAATATTAATATTTTTATTAACTTCTGCACTATTTTTTTTTTATAGCAAAAATACCTGAAATTTCACTTTAAACCACCTTGCAGCCATCCATAAATAACAATTGTGACCGACAAGATTTTCTAGAATGAAGACAAATATTTAACTTCAAGCCACAATATCAAAATAATAAGAACAACTTAGAGAATCAGATTTTTGTATTACGAGGGATGATCATCACATCAACTTTTTCACCCCAAAAATATTTCCTATCTCAGCATCTGCATGACATGATGCCGATATTTAATTTCCTCAGTCAAGCAATTTACTCTCTGATTAAAAAACACTCGGACACCAGTGTTTCACTGCTAAAGTTTAATTTATTTATCATCAGAGTTCAATTATTTCTTGTTTCAAAAGTAAATTTCAGAGTAAATGTGCCCCCCCAACACATCTAAAGCAATACATCCTTCCTACAGTCTCTTTCCGAACAATAGCATTACAGCATGTTGACTTCCTTTGTAATCTTAAAATCTTTTTTTACAGTTTCCACAAGTTTGTTTACAATAATTCTTTTCTTTTTCCTTTCTCTTCAGAGGGGCACTCCAGCCAATTAGTATTGCCCTTCTGTCCACTTGTGGGACCTGTGAGAGACATATTAGAGTCAGATAGTCCCTATTGTGAGTCAAGCTCTTCTTCCATAATGCAATTTGATAGCATCTTTCGTTAGACCATCCCTGCCTGGTAATCAAGTCTTCCATGCTCCCAGCTTTCTGTTGTAAGTGTGTAGTCTCCCAGCTAAAGCTGATAGGCTGGTGATGAGTTACTGAGTGAGATGTTTTCTAAATTAATTGATTAATTCCAGAGCCATGGAAGACATTATACAACTGTTTCACAGGCTGACTCGTATATGCTCCACAACAAGTAAATTGACACTGTAAGAAATTGCACAAGTGTCCAATGTCCTAACCCATGAGAAAGAAGCCAAATCTGCTGAGTTCTCCTTAAACTAGACAAACATGATTCAGGAGTGTAGCGCTATGTGTTGTCCCTCTAACTTCGAATGTCTGTCCACAGGCAGAGAGCTGTGACCTTTGAGGGCTCCATCAGATGTTAGGCAGCTGCACCGATTAGGCCTTCATCAGTGTTTCAGTATGTGGGCTGTGTGTGTGTGTGTGTGTGTGTGTGTGTTAGTGTGTGTGTGTGTGTTAGTGTGTGTGTGTCATGTAAGGGTGACACAAGCAGTTCTTCTGCTGTGATATCGCCCAAATTTCACAAAGCCAACTTTAGTTGGCAGGACCACCACTCCTCCTGCTTCAGGCCTCTGCCGCGCCTCTCACATCAACAGAGACTTCCTGAAACACAAGAAGAGTCAAATCCGTCAGTTAGAACAACTTAAATCTGCCCAGGAAGGATGACAGCTTGTCGGTAAATGGTAATAGTTTTATTTAGAAGTCTGCACAAACATGTTTGAGAAATAAAAAATGACTCCTTTGAATAATTTATAATGAGTCCTATTAATTGTGTTGTTTTGGTATCTTTTATGTCATAAAATGAAAGTGAAATTGAAGCTTTAACCAAAAGTTTTTAATATTCTCTTAAAATCAAATCCATTCCTGAAATGTGAAAGAGCTGCTGCTGCTGATCGGACTGTGAATCAACACTTCAGTCTGGTCCATCAGTGGCTTTCAGCTAAATACACTAAAGAGAATAATAATAATAATAATAATAATAATAATAATAATAATAATAATAATAATAATAATAATAATAATAATTGCATTTGACAGGTGAAGACAGAAATGACTCCATTGAGCACCATGTTGCTTCATCCCTGCTAGATGTGTAATGTTTGGTATTTTGGAGCCTACTTTCTGTCCTTGAGTGGTCGCAGCTTTAAACCACCTTTATTCAACTATATTAAAGAGTACATGGAAATAAGGATGAATTTACTGTCTCCCCACCAAATAAAATAGATAAATGAAATAAAACACAAGTCATAAAAAAGAACTCTATACTCACAGAAACATTATTGAACCCAGCTGCCATCGGATGGTTATGCGGTACTGTAACCTTCGAACGGTCTTGCTGAAATGAACAAATGATTAACCATGAATCAGACACAATACAGAAAGGATTTCTGCTGCTAGCTACATTACATCCACAATACCCACAATTCACTTGTGGGTACATACAATATGTTGCTGGTTTACTGCGGCTGATTCATTTTCTCTCTTAGGCAAACAGCAAATTGTTGAAGACATTACTTAGCCAGTTGAGGGCATTTTGGTTGAGCTAACTACATAGAAAACAGACAAAATGACTGATGTCACAAGTGCTATGGTACTCCATCTTTGTTGTAGTTTTATTATCATTTAAATAACACCTCAACAACTGCAAAACATGACTGCCATGAGATTGATATCCTTTATGTACACTCTCTCGGTTCTGTAAATTAATTGAGTTAATTTTCACACTTCTCCTTATCTAATATCTGTTATTCTCTCTGTGATAAGTCTAAATCATAGTAGATTACATTTTAGAAATGATTTTAGCATTCAGTGTAGCCTTTGTTGCTGCCGTGTTAATTTAGCTCCTAGTTTAGCTTCTAGCCTAGCCTAGTTTAGCTAGTTATCCACAGTTACCATATCCTTTCTAACTATATTACAATGGTTTGTGCTGACTGAGTGTTTCTTCTAAAGAGGCATGTCTGTAAATTAGAAATGCTTATCTATAGATGTTGCAGGCACTCAAGGGTTGTTTTTTTGGCAAGTTTTTCCTTTTCCGAACTGAGGGTCTAGTGGTTGTTGTATGCTTCACAGATTATGAAGCCCTTTGAGGAACATTTGTGGTTTTGGGCTAAAGTTGACATGACTTGATTTACAACTAGTTAATTACAGCGGGAATCTGAAGAATCCCAGCAATGAACTTTAGGATTAGACTCAAATTGTAATAAACCAGAATTATCCTCATTTTACTGAGTTTTTTTTAAGTGTTGTCACAAGTTTTAATGTCATTAACTTACTGTGGTTTCAGCTTCATATCCCTCATTACTGAAACCAACACCAGCTGAGGAAGATGATGGGAATGATGGTGGAGATTGTGATGGACCAGCCTGAGCTTCTAAGATTCTCTGTTTGATTAGCAGGTACCAAACCAGCACGGCGACCACCGTGCCAATCAGCAGCAGGACTATGATGACGGACGCTGCAAGTGCTCCTTTATCGTCTTTCTCTGATTTGGCTACAGAGGAGATGGAAAATGTTTAGATTTCAGTTCCAGTAGAGAATAGTGCTGAAGACAACAAGAACATGTTACATTTCAGATAGGAATTCAGTGTAAGGCTGTTCAGCTGGGTTTGCATTTCAAGCCAAACTGCTGACATTTAACAAATTCCTTTGCTGCTGAACAATTTTCGAAGCATACCATAGGTTTTTAGTCTTATTTCCTACCTTCTAGGCAGTGATTCAATTAAATGAATTTCAGTGTGCTATGAATATCAACTTAAAACCAAGTTTGCAATGCAAGAAAGCATCTTCCAATATTCCCCAAAATGTCCAACTATTCTTTTAAAAAATCCTGGTATTTTTCAGAGAAAATCAGTAAAAACAAAAAACACATGTGTTACACATGTTGTTAGCGCTTAACTGGCTGAAAAACACATAAAATCACTGGCCCATCTTACGTTCAACTGTGTTGTCTTGGTTATCACAGCTGACCCCAATTGTGTACTCAATGTCGTCCAGAGCTACAGAGCCGGATGTGCCTGTGATTCCTTCAAACACAATCTGTTAACAACAAAAACAGCAGCAGAGATACAGTAGTAGTCAGTCTCATGTAAGGAATTTGAACTTGAAAGTTACAATGAATTGGAGCTGCAACAATTTGTCTATTAATCAATTAGTCAATAATGAATTAATAGGAAACTAATTTGACAATTGATTAATTAACATGTTATAATCATTGTATTAGTATTCAGTGTTTTATAGCAGATGAGAGTCTAACCTGGTATTCCTCAGTAGACTTGATGTCTACATTGAAGCGTTTCCACGGTCCTCCCAGTTCATTCACCACCAGCAGCTGCAGGAGACGACCTTCAGACAGAGCCCACACCTTCAGCTGGCTGTCCGCTGCATACAATTAAAAAAGTGGGTCGTTACAAAATATAAAAAGGGGAATGCAACACACACACCACACACACCAGCATGCACCTGAAATGAGATTAAATGTGGATCTGGATACAGCTTTAGAACTGTGCTCAACCACAGATGAACCAAGCTTCATTAAAGTTTCATTTAGAACATTGATCCTTACATGAGTACGGCTTGTAGGCCCAGAATTTCAGGCAGGTGCCTTTGGTTGGGGGCAGGTGAGGGCTCAGCAGCTGAGCATTTTCATAGACACTTGTCCGGTTGCTGCTTGGAAAGATCAGGAAGTGACCTGGTGGAAAGAAAAGGGAAGGTAGATTATTTTCCACTTCAGTATGTTTTCTTTTGTACATGTTGGATGAACAAACACACACAGAAATGTTGTTCTCTTAATGACACAATATTCAGTCGCTTGTCTCTGTTTCTCTCTCTGGTTTACCTTTCTCTGTTCCCAGAGTGTGGTCCTCAGGGGGGGTGGAGTAGCGTCTCTCTCCCTCCTGACTCGTCAGCTCCCAGTCCAGTTTATCCAATTTGGCGTTTTGAGTGTTGCTCCAGCTGCACATTCCTCTCTCCAGACTGCACTTAGAACCTGAGACATTTAACAGAACAAAATTATACATAACACAGAGAAGATATAATAGTGTACTGTTGTTTAACACTGAAATGTTACAAAATACAGATTGTATGTGGTACAGTTTGTTTTCTTTAATTAAACCTAGTAATAATGTCACCATAACTTGACTTTTATGTAGTCTTTTAATTAGATGTGGACATGTGTATAAATAACCAAGTTCGCTTAGAAAAATCTAAAAGTCTGTCATGTTCCACCTTAGTTTTGATGAAGCTCATACGAACCTTGACTCTCACACGGAAAAGGTAAAAAGAAGATATCATCAATTGCAATAGCAGTGTCTTTGCCTCCGGCTCCCACCACCTCAAACTCCACCTACAGAACAAAATGAGCACAACATCAGCGTGGTTACATTGACAAACACAAGATCTTAAATATTAAAGTTCCCTAAAAACAATTCTCAAAAGTTTCTGGGTAAAATTCTATTGGAGAGTTGCGACACCCTCACCAAGACATTTAAAGATGTCTCTGAATTAGAGAAGCATTTTAAAATTAATTGTAGATAAAACAGAAACTAAATGGGACATGAAAGCAAAATAATGAACTGTGTGACAGAATATGTTTCAAAGACCAGGGAGTCTTTTCATGCATAATACTCAAACAGAATATATTAATTTGCATATTTTTCATGTTTCATCACTTTGTATGAAATACTTTATTAATAGCACACTTCATGAATTCATAAATTATTTTCTTAATGCATAAACTAATTACTTGTTTCATAACTGACCACTTGAAAAGTCTATAATTGTTCCAGCGTCCCTCTCCAGCCTCTACACTGTACCTGCCAGTCCACAAGGACACTCGAGATGTTTCCGTTGCCATGGCGCCAGACTTTTCCCTGGCTCAGAGTGTCAGAGAAGATCTTCACCCTTTCTCCTTTCACTGGCTTCATGTACACTGTCAGATAACCTGCAAACCACACACACACACACACACACACACACGTCATATCGTGTTTTTCCGTCACTTTTTTGTGTGTGTTTTGTGTTTTTCAGTGTGTGCAGGTGTCTCACCAGGATTCACTCCATCCGTGTGATACCAGAAATTGACACACTCGGTCTTCATGGTTCCATGGCGAACAGGAGATGTGAGGACTGACGTACCGCCAGAGGGAAGGATCTTCGCTCCAGTGTTCACCATCATGTAGTAACCTGAGCACAGACCGGGCAGAGGAATCCTTGTTTACATGTGTGTAATTTCAATTTTTGGCACATAGGACCAAATGTTTTGTAATTTTGTGCTAATTTTCTGTTTTATATCATTCTAAATTGAATATCTTTGGGCTATGGACTGTTGATTGAGCAGAAAACAGATATTTGAAGACTAGTGATGGGCATTTTCAGTATTTTCTGACCTTTTGTAGACTAAATTATTTTTAAAAATAATTGAAAAGCTTATAACAGATTAATCAATAATGAAAACATTGTTATTTGTTGCTAGTCACTAGTTGAATGTAAGAATGTCATTTTAAGTTTTCTAGTTTTCGATTTTTTGTTGCTCTTAAGTTCTTTATGTGTGAATATTTATTTATATTTACTTATTTCATATCTGAATTGTAAAAAAAATAAAACCTACAGTAGTTGGCAAAACAACCTTTTATTCTTCTGACAGTAACTGACCAAAAATATTTTGAATGAGCCATGACTGAAGTGTCCACCTTTACTGTCATTTCTGAGGGAGCAACTGCATATTTATGATGTATAATGTAGTGATTAGTAATAAACAGTCAGAGTCTCTCAGTTCTCTGCATGTGTGTTCAAATATTAATATTATTTACCCAGATCAGTCTCCAGAGTGTGGTCAGCTTTGGGTCCAGCCAATGTTACGCCGCGTCCATTGCGGTGGATCCAGCGAACTTCACCAGAGCTGGTGAACCCACACTGCTGGCCCTCAAAGGAACACGTCCTCGGCACGGTGCATGGACCTTCAGCGAACACCACATCATCAATGGCCACCTGCCCATCAAAGCCGGCGCGAACTGCTTCAAACATCAGCTGTTGGTAGGTCAAAAGACAGATAGGGTTAGTTGAAAAAGAAGAAAGATCTTCTTATCTGTTTTTGACTACTTGCTTAAAGCTGCAGTGATATTTTACCACATGGGGGCAGAGATTCCCAAAACTCCAAACCACTTGATTAAACCCCCCTTTTATTCTATTTTCTCCCCTTCTGTCACTTTTTTGAAAAAATATTACAGATACATTAAGCTCTGTCACATTTGGTGAATTTTAAAACATTCATTATTATTTTCAGGCTGACTGTTATACCGTACCTGAAAGCCTGTGAGCTGATGTGGTACTGAGCAGTGTGCTTGGTGCCAGATGTTGCCATGAGCTCCACTGCGGGTCCATAGGATGCGCTCATAACCATTGCTTTCTAACAGCTTCACATTCAGAGCACCTGGATGAGATCAGTGGGTGGAAGAGGAGGAGGGAGTAACCATTTAGGTAAAATTCAGTTACAAACCAACATATCTGCATTTTTGAACAACTTATTCACTCTTAAACTGATCAATAGCAAGTTTAATTTGTTAGAGTTTAATTGACAAAAAACATCACTGTTGGCATTTTCCCCCTCAAAATGCACGCACAGCCTCGTAGAAACAACTTTAAACATCACAACATCAGTCTCATCCCGGCTCAACACCTCACCTGTGTTTGGCCCGTAAAGTTTGTAGAAGAAGGACAGACAGTAATCTGTAGAACCTGGCATCTGCGGGTATGAAAGTAAACGTCCAAACACACCACGCAGTGATGAACTCCACATGTCCACAGACAGACTTTTGCCTGGACATCAACAGAAAGATGGAAAACTGAAGTGAGTTTTAAAGCATCACAATTATACTGTATCTTCTTTATGTTTTGTAGTGATTATTAATGCAATTTATGAACCACATTATATACTAAGTGTACACATTTACCCCAATTAAACTATTCAGAAATGTATTATATTATACCTTTAAAAAGATAATAGTTTTGTTCATATTGTCTATTGAACAGAATGGAGCACTGCTGTCACTCCATGTTCCCTGATACAGTGACTATGAATATAATGATAGCTTAAAGGCTCGAGGCTATTTTGGGACTCGAATAACATCCCAAATGTCAGATCTCAGAATCTCACCCTGATGAACATGGAGGTTTGAGTGTTGTCAAGGAAACAAACTTTCAGACAAAAAAATGTATAATAATAATCATAATAATAAATATATTAATAACATATAATAATAAAATGATTTAAATGGAGAGAACACCTGAAAGAAACTGGTAACTTAAAACGGTGCATTAATGACATTATTATTGCACCAAACCATGATTTCAATATGTATTTTTTACTCTACATGACATATTTAAAATGTTATGTTTTCTATGAATGAGGCCAAGGAAACATGAAGGTTAAGTATGTGTCTCTACTGAGAAGGACACTGTGTATTTTTGTATATACACTGTTTATTTTTAAATGACATTACCAATCCCGATGGTGTGGTCTATCCCATCAAGCACCGTCCACTCAAAGTTGTCATTGTGGTCCTGATACCATCCACACAGTCCGTCCTCAAAGTTACATGACAGCCCTGGCCAAAAAAACCCAGCAAAAACATCAAGGCATTGAGAAATCTATAGGTAAAATATTCAAATATTAATTTACAGTATCATGTTTGTATTTTGTCCTTAGTTACCTGTTGGAGTAAATGGAAAATACTCAGCATGACAGCCGATGTAGCGAACGTTTGCCACTTTAATCTTGGTACATCGACACATTTTTTTAGCACGAGCTTCAAATTCCAGCTGATAAAGATAAAACAAGAAAAACAGAGGAGCCCTAATAAGTGAAAAGACATTCACAAAACTCAACAAATTCATCTTCAAGTGTTAAAGTTCCTTAGCTTCTGTTTGTTACTGTCTTGCAATCACCATTTTTACACTCATGATTACATTCTAGTCACAGATGCTGCTGTCCTCAAAAATCAAAGTCCGACTTATTTTGAGAAGAGTGGATCATATTTGTAAGTCAAGTCTTATCATCAAAGTAAAATATTTCAAATGTAAAAATGACAATTTGTTACAAGTTGCCATTTTTTTTTGGCTGGAAGAAAAAAATTAGTAGCTTATGGTACAGATAAAAAATAAAAAACCTGGCAAAATATTTTTTTACCGACAGGATAAAGACTGAGACTTTGGGGATATATAAAATGTTTCCACTCTGATTGTTTTCAGACAACCTGACTTTTTTTCAAAGATTGACCTGTGTTTATTTTAGAGGAGAACAGTATCTGTGAGTCCAATTTCATCATCACCGCAAAAAAATTTAAATGTAAAGGTGATGATTATATGAGACAAGTCCTAAAAAAAAAGCTCACCTGGAAGCGATTTTTCCTGGATCCAATAGATACTTCAGCATGTGCCCACACCCCTTCCTCTCTTCCCGTCTTCCCACTGAACTCCCACAGCTTAGGCTGCATGCCCATCACGCTGTCAATCACCCTCACTGACACCTCACCTGCAGCAGAGAGACATAATTAGAGTCCTATTAAAACATCCAAATTATGTGTCTTTATTATGAAAAAAAACCCATTAAATTGACAGCTATACCAATGTGGGATGGATTTCCAGTCAGTGCATAATCAAAGCTGAGGGTGCAGGCTGGGCCGGAGGGTCCCAGGAGGGGGGTCCGTGTCAGGGCTTCAGTCAGTTGCTGGCCTGGGGCCTTGGCCACATACAGGTAATTCTCTAACAAATATGAAAGGGAGGGAAAAGCATCATGCCAGAGAGAAAAATATTTAAAGATTATGCTTTTTAAATCAGTATATAGTAATAATCAATAAGTAAAGAAGGTGATGATGTACCTTTGGCTGTGGCATTTTTGTACAGCACCCAACCTTGACTCCCAATGCTGGTATCAGTCCAGCCTGAGCTGCCATCAGGGTAAGAGAAATCCCCTGCAGAAATCATTCATGGAGACATCACATTCAAAATGAGTTATGTTATGGTATTAAAAACAACATCAACAAAAATAACTTTACAACAACAACTTGCATTATTGCTGTATGTTACAAGTTCAGTGCTTGAGACAGGGCTCATTAAGATTAGAGCTGACTAAAGCATATTTGGGACCTTCAGTTTATTTTCAATTTCAGGTGTCAAAATGGTACAAAAACAGAATAATATTACCTGTATTAAAAAATGAAACCAGGACTACACAGTTTGTCAAAAACATAACACTTTGAATTTTTGTTGTAATAATAATAATAATAATAATTTAAAGGATTCCACATTTCTCTGAAAAAGTCATTGCGTAGGATGACATTATTTGTCAGTTCTTCCCAAAATGTAATATTTAGTCAAAACAAGTAAAGGCAAGGGTAAGAAAAAAAGATGGACGTCATGGTTAAAAGAAACAAACATCTGACCTCATCCCTATGAGGCGCTATGACAACATCGCACTCCTTCCTCCTTTGTTTCTCAGTGACAACAGTCATATGCACGGTCAAGAGTTGACTTGTCAGGAAAATGTAAACAGATTATTTTTAGTGTTTGAACAAACAACCAGTGATGTTGTTTTTCCTGGTGAGGACAGTCTTGCTCCACCTTGGACTGAATGTTTTAAACTTTCAGGCCCATAAAACCGTTTTTAAAAAAAATACCCATTCTGTGTCTGTCATCCCTTGAACACTAGTGTGTGTTTTTCTTATGTTTTCATTGTGTAATTTGCTCATTTGGAGGGCCCCCTGGTGGCTCCTGAGGCCCTAAGCAGCCTTACTTAATCCTCAGCTGGCTCATAATTGCTTTTCAACTTTTGCAGACTTGTTGATAAAAGTAAAACTTGGTAAACAGGATAAACAAACTCACCACATTTGGATTCATCATGTCCTCCTTGACAGTCAGGGTGAAAATTGCACATTTTGTCTGGTTTCTGGCAATGGTGTTCAGGACCATCTGGGAATTCCCCGATGGTATTAGTTTCTGTTCAAGAAGAGAGAGTGAGATAGCAGGAAGGAGATACTTATTCTTACTTTTCAGATGTGTGGAATCACAAAATTAAAAGTTCAGACAGTTGAAGAGATTACCATTTGATAAGCGGCATTCAGGAGACAACACGATGCTGTCAATACCGATACCTCCATACGCCATGTCCCTGATTGCTGCCATTATTACAATCTATAATGGAGAGGAAATTCAACAGCAGAGGGGAAAAATAAGAAATAAGAATAAAGGGTAAATTTCATCAAAATAATTTAAATACAACAAAAAAGAAACTAGAGATCTGAGATCGTTAATTTCTAATTTGCTCTGTACCTAGATTAGGAAAGAATTCATCATCATTTAATTTAAACAGCAATTATAATTTTTTGCTCCTATCATCATTATTTCTCTCAAATGATGAAGCACTGACAACCTGCACTAAATTTGCAGTAATTCTGTTATTCCTTACTTCTATTTATCAAAATGTAGTGCTCAGTAACTGTTTAAAATATGCTATAAATTTATTGCTGTTATCATTTTCACTGCTACAAACTCAGGTGAACTACTTACTGCGAAAGTACTGTTGGTGACAATGTCCACCTCTGCTTTCACCCAGACATCACCCAGGGCACCACCCCTCTCCCACACCGGGTAGATTTTAGTATCCGCCACCATCACTGTCAGACCGCCGGACCTTGGCCCAAACTGGTGTGTGTACATCACCAGCTATAGTGGGCAGACACAGGAAACTTGTTGAAGTAGGTTCAAATTATGCTTAAAAATATATAATTTCTTAATTCAAATGTTTTAAACATGATGAAATGACAATTAATTCATCGGAGTCTCAGACATTTTCTTTCTGAATATTTTCCTTGTGTAAAGAATCTTTTTTATTTTTAATTTTAAAGAGAATCAGTACATGTTAAGTGGGACTGTATGAAAATTACCGTGAAACTGAAGCGTAAGAGTGAAACAAAAACCTCTCTGATTGAGAAGGGAACTTGGGATTCACCTTGCAAGGATGTGAACTATTGGTGGGTTGAAGAAACGGACTTTGGAAAGATGCCCAGTCGTCTTTGAGACCACCCTCAGGGACGGTGACATAAAGGAAGTAACCTGCAATAATAAGAATAGTCTTTTTAAAAAAATATTCTTATTTATTTACAAATTTACTTTAAATACTTACAAAAGAGTAACACCGAACACATGAACTGTGAAGCAGAACAACAATGTGGTTTCAACAATAAAAAAACATACTGTACTGACTCTGATTGGTCAGATATGATACCTGATGCGGTGCTGTTGGAATGATCCCTGCCTGGTCCTTTCAGAGGATCCGTCAAAGAGATGGTTTCCTGATTTGTCCTTTCCCATTTCAGTGAGGAAAATGATCTCGGGTCCCAATCACACAGGCCGTCCTCGAAATCACAGCGCCTGTACTCTCCTGGAGACACAAGACACACACATATCTCACTTTGACTGGTGATCACTGGATATGCATGTTGTAAAATGTACTCTGTAGATTACATGGAAAGTAATTTCATGTCTCTGAATATGAGGAATATTGTGGGATAATGGAAAGTGTACTCCATACAGAGAGTGTTGGAAGAAATTGGATATTTCAGTGGGAAAGTTGGGAAAGCTGTCGTGGAAACAGAGGTGACAGCGCTCGTTGTTTGTTTACCGGTGTACATTTGCGTTCTCTTGACAAACAACCTTTTCATTATGCAAATAATGACTTCTTCTTTCGGTGAAGCAAAGGCAGCAGTAGCTAGTAGTTGTTTTTTTTTAAGATAACTGCCTTTGAAACTCCTACCTCCATCCAAATTAAATTTAATTGAAGGCAATTTTTTTTTTAGCTGAAATGTAAAAAAAATATATATGTGAAAAACTCAGCAGCAGTGTGTCTTACAAACAATATCCTAGTCTCTCTGGATAATTTACAGACAACGCTGTCAACAGTTTCTATTGGGACTATATCTTCTGTCGAAAGTGATTCCCGTTAAATCTGCAGTGAGGTCTGTGGATACCACAAAAGTGTTGGACTGGTCCCAGAATCGCTTCTCCATAATAAGTCTTGCACTGTCATCACAGAATCTTTTGTTTTGTGCTGTGACAGTTTGTACGGTGAATCATGCGTCTTTAGACAGATTCCTACAATATTTACGGCAGGTTCTCTGCAGTAATTCAGAAGACATGTGATTTCTCACCACAGTTCTCCTCATCAGTCCCATCACCGCAGTCGTCAGTGCCGTCACAGACCTGCTGCTCCTTCACGCAGCCCTCACGCTTACACTCTATCATCCCTCGTGGACAGTGTTGACCAGGGAGGGGTACTGATGATGTAATGAGAGAAAAACAGCATTAACACCAAATCATGATTATGATGATCAAACCTAATGTGTGTATTATGAAGAAATACACATATTAAGTCATAAGTTATAAGAAAAAGTTATATATTTTTAAAGCTTTTTAAACTTTTGTGTTTTTGTTGTAACTGAATTCTTGACATAAGTATATAAGAAAATGAATGTGTGATTATTAAGTTATATACAGTTAATTTTAATTAATCCATTTATAAGGCAGAAACAACACATGAAAGAGATATTATGAAGTACTCACAGGGCAGAGCACAGTCCAGAAACTCCATCTGGTCTATGGCCACATCTCCTCTTCGTCCGTCAGAGCGCTGCGAGTAAATAACGATGTGAAAGGCTGTGGAAATACGGCCCAGATACATGGTGTCCTCCCTCCAGCCTCGCACACTTGTGGCCTCAGGACGCCACACTACGGATTCTTGAGAGTCCGGGTGACGGATAGACGCCCACAGGGGTGAGGAGCCCAGTCCTCTGTTGCCTTCAGGAAATGATAGGAAATTAAATTTGATCTCAATGTACACAACAATAAATGACTTATTAATTACTATTTTAATTGCCAAAGTTAAAGGATTATAAGATGCAGTAGAGCAATCAATTAAATTAGAATTATGAGAAATAAAAGTTGCACAAATTAGTATGAAATCCTGTCATTGTGAGAAGCTGGCTGAGGCAAACAGTTTACCTGAATCCCACAGGAAATATCTGAGACGAAGACGACATGTTGGTGAAGTCTGTTGAATCTTTGGAGAGACTAAAGCTGCCACACTGAGATGCGTTGTCTTCACTTCACTCACTCCCATAAACCAACCTGTGTGATGTCAAATTAGACATGTTATATTTCACATTATTATTTAGTGCTGTTTGATCTAAAGCAACTTGTTACACTCACATTTTTGTAGCTAAACTAACCTGTAACATTAAAGTTATAAAATTAAGTTAAAAAGAAACTAAAACTAAATATGTCTATACATATAAGGTAATGTAAATAATGGCTCATTCCAAGCTGTATGTATGTGTATATACACCAAGTTATATCAGTCTGGTTTTGATCTATTTGCATCATTATTTACTGCAGTTATTAATCCTTTAAACAGCTGATCTAACTGAGATCATAATTGCTTTCTTAACAGAAACCCATGTACAGCAAAACATACAATGTACAAAAAAAGCACACAAAAAAGTAAAAGCAAACACATATAATTCAAACACACAGCTGACACACAATGGACAATTAACTTCAAATGGAAGAAAACTAAATTTATAATCTGAGGATCATGTTTTAAAATCTTCAACTAGAACTGAAGTTTCCAATATGTCTTCCATCTATACTTTCTTTATGACATGTTGTAATCTAATATCTCTGTGTTCAACACACGTCTTCCTGTTAAATGACGACTAACTGCTGGGGAGAGATCGCTGTTGTTATAGTTGACCTCACAGCTGCAGAGAAATTAGTGGATGTTGAAGCTGGCTGTGAAAATCACCCCATGTTCCGTTAATTACACACTACATCAGTGCATTTCATGTTTACACAGTGCTTTCATTAGGAGTCTCTGCAAAAACCTTGGAGTCACTTACTGTTCAGTGGTATAATTGTGTGGTGGTTGCTATAGAGACATAACTCAAAATCAGTCAAAATTGTAAGTAATATTTTCTCCATTCCTGTAACACATCAGTCTTTGTTATTTCTGTGCACTACTCACTGATCAACACACCAGCAACAAATAAATTGTTATTAGTTATTATTAGTTCTAAAAGTGCTCATTAAACAGAAAAATGCATCTATATTACTTGGTTATTAACTTCTCATCAAGTGTATTTACAGGGTCAGAAATATTGGAAACAGCTACACTCATAAACTCACGCTGCTGTTTTAGTCATTGTAATTTTCTTTGGAGCAGACACTAAAATGTGAATTAATCACCTTGATCTTGCAGAACTGTACAGAACAATCAAATGCATTTGGCAGAAGACAGCAAACTGACAAATAAATAGTGTACTGTCTTGAAACTTGTATAGACACTTGTGGCATATACGACATCAGGGTGATATAAAAAGGGATAAGTAACTGTGTACTGAAGCATACCTGTAGCTGTACCGATGGTGAAGTCAGAGGACGGTCCACTGTTGGGCAGGGTGTCGCCTCTCTGACGCCTCTCCCAGAAGTATTCTCCATCCAAGGTGTGAGCAGTCCATCCACACATCCCTGAGTTCTCAAAGTCACACTCATACCCCTTCCCACTGTAGCCTGGAAAGGTAAAAAGGTAAAAAAAAAAAAAAAAAAAAGAAAAGAAAAGAAAAAAACAGAAAAAATTGAATCAGTAAAATCAGTTTTCAAAAAATTTTCTAACATTGAAGACAAGATCTTTTTATGTTATATTAATAGAATATACTCAGACATATAACTTTGAAGTGTTTTTGTCCACCAGGCTTCAATTTTGTGCTACTTTTTGATATGTAAATGATGGAAAAGTCATTATTAGATCAGGTACCAGCCTCAGTAGATACACTGTCGTCTTGGTAAGTGAAGAAGTTCTGATATTTATAATAAAGTTGCAATTGAGAGTTCAGTTTTCAGTGGTGTGTTTTAAACATGTTTAAATGTTGTGAACGTACCACAGTCCTGCTCATCGCTGCAGTCAGTGCAGTCACACACAAAGTCACATCTCAGGTCAGTCTCACATGGATTAGCCTGAGCACCAGCTGCTGTGTCATTAGATAGAAACATCAGAAGACAGTGTTACTTCAAGTTAAATCAGAAAATCAATACAAAATATTAAATACAGCAAATGATTAAACTCTGTCGACGTGTCGTTTTCTGAAATGATTTAATTTTTAACATCAGATCATGTCTATGACTTAAACAGGCTTGACAGTTCATTCTTGACATGAGAACTTCATGTGCTGATTAAGAGTGTATGATACAGTTGAAAACGTCAGACGCTAGTAAGTGGACCTTGATTGTTGTGTCAACTGTTTCCAAGGTCAAGAATGATCTGTCAAGCTCAGCTTATTGCTCATGTTTTTAATGTAAGATCTTAAAGGATAGGTTCAGAATTGTTCAAAACAGTCTTAAAACGTGTCCATATGAACAGTGAAAGAGGTTTTCCTCGCTGTAATCATTCCTCTTGTTCATACTGGCTATTAAAATATCACCTTCTAATGTGCTTTCAATGTAAGTGATGGAGGCCAAAATCCACAGTGTGTCCACACAGTCATTTTGTGCACAGATGCATTTAAAAGTTGATCTGAAGCTTATATGAGGCTTCAGCAGTCTGAGTTAGTCATATCAAGTGGATATCTGCCACATTTACAGTCTTTTTAGCATCAAATAGACTGTAACGTTGAAAGATATCTACTTGATTTGATGAATGTGGTGGACTGAAGCTGAACAGGAGAAATAATTACAGCAAGAAAAACATGTTTCAATGTTCATTTAGGCTCCTGACTGTTGTTTTAAGACAGACTTGCAGAGTTTGTGTAAAGTAACAAGTCAGCCTTCAGATAAATGTGGTTAAATAAAAAGAGCGCTATATTTTATTCTATTTTATTTTTTACTCTGAAATTTCCTGAAGGAAAAATGTAAAAGTCCATAAATAAGTAACTGTTCTTACATTTATTACCTTCTTTCTTTGCCTCTGTTTGAAGACTGTATAAAATCCCCCAGATGACTCAAGCACAAACACTTATTCTCTTATCAGGACTCATTGCTCTCACAGATTTATGGCATAACTAATGTCAATAGGCTCAAAGGCCAGAGAGAAGTAATCAGGTTGCAAGCAAAATACCATCCGACCATCCAAAGGTCTCTGATTAAGACTCAAGACTTTTTGCTTCATCAGCCTGATGGCAGGAAATTAAACATAACAGCAAGTAGGATGATGAATCATGTTTCAAACTGAGAAAATGTTGAGTCATGACTCTAACTGAGTTCAATCAAAGAAAAAACTTCTTAAAACTTATTTTTCAATGGGAATATTTTTCTGGTCGTTCCTTTTTAATGTGAAATAAATGTAAATGTGAAGAAAGAATTATTGGATGATGATTGGATCCTGATTTACTACATTTTGTTTATACCCAAACAAGACAAATTGTTGTTTATAGCTGAAGTAGTTGATATATTTTACTTAAATTAATGATTTTATGGTTATTTTATTGTTATCTTTTGATAATATCTTCACATGATTAGTATTTTCTTAATGCATGTAATTATGTATGTGGCTATTTCTCTTTTCTATGTTTTTTTTTTCTTTTTCAAGGCAAAAAAAACCAACTAGAAATATTGTTAAGAATTCTTAAATTATGCAATGTGGGAAATCTTAAAGATAATTTGTGCTTGTCTTAACTGGTTTTGACATTTTTATGGGCAAAAAAGGAAAACAGTCTTCTGCATAACGATGAAAAAGGATATTGCAAGAACAAATTATGTCACCACAAGCGAGCATATGTAGTTAGACATAAAGTAAGTTTTCCAGTTAGTCTATTTAAAAGAAAAAAAAGAAGAAAAAAAAAGACAATATCATTACATAATACAATAATAATAATAATAATAATGATAATAATAATAATATAATGATGATGATGATGATAATAATAATAATAATAATAATAATAATAATAATAATAATAATAATTATTATTATTATTATTATTATAATAATTATAATTATAATAATAATTATTATTATATATACACTCATATATACACATATCTCAATGTAAAGGTCTAAATGCTGTTTTAAAGTCTTTTTTGAGTGGTTGAACTTGTAAGTAAGACATTAAGTTAAGATGTTTGGCCAAACTTTAGTGGCTTGTTTGGAAATCTGAATATGAATTTCTACTCTACTTAAGATAAGTTTAGCCCAACAAACAGCAGCATAATTTCTACATTAAAAAATTGACAATGTTTGAATGGAGTTTGGCTGAATGTGCACTTACCCCATTGCAGAATCAACAGCAGAAAGAGGGCTGAGCCCCTTGAATGTAACATCTTTCCTCTTCCACCAGCTCAGTGAAGGACTGAACACAACCTGGAAAGTCTTCTCTAGTTAACTCTGACCCGTCTCCGTTTCTGAGATAACAGCTGGACTTTAAATTCACCAAGTATGCAAGTGCAACAAACCATAAAACAATTTCCTCTAAATCTACGGATGTTTCACAGGATACATCCGTAGATTCAGCAATAAATGAAGTACACACAATTGGCAACAGAACTGCAGAACAATTCAGCTATAACTGCTGTGTAGTCTACAAAACTATACTCCAAACTTTATTATTATTATATTCTATCTTTATTTATCCCTTGTGTTCACTGACTCTGCTTCACAAGAGCAGATGTAGGTAAAGTACCTTGTTTAAGAAAATGTAAGTGGTTTAAAGTCCTTTAGCTGGTCTGAAGAAAAAGGAAACATTATTTCAAGTTGTGGAGCGTTCAGGCATGATTTAAAGATCTCTCATGGTTGCCCCTGTTGCTAACCTACCAGATAAATGGGAATTAAGCTAAAATTAGATGTTTTCTTCCAGTGTAACATTTTTAGTGGTTCATTAGTACATTAAACAACATATCAACAATTTATAGCTCCTTTTGAATGAGCTGAATGTATTCTGTTATTAATAATACAATATTACATTGGTGATGGTCAACAGCATTTTAGCATCTTTCAGCTCATTGTTTTGGTTTTACCATTTTGATTAATCGCTCTCATCAGCTTAATTTCTTATCACAGCAGGCAGTTTCTTTCAGCAACAACTCTCACATAAATCCACTGTATGTAAACTTATGAAAGAAGTAGAGCATTTAGCAGCTGTAGAGACAATTATTTCCCATAGAAGTTAGGGGAGACCAAAACAAGGCTATAAAAAGTGAATATTGGAAAATAAGCCATTTCAACTTTGTAAGGTGATAATATTATAACCATGTTTGTAGTTTGTTGCACTGTCCAAAGGTTTATCTTATATTGTTCATACAACAGATACAACAGCTCATACAAGATGCAGCTCAACAGCACGTATCCATCCTCTATCCTCTTAATTAGATCACTAGCAATGATACGGGTATATTATAATTTCAAGATCAACAAGTTCATCAGCACTTATCTAGCACTTACCCCACTTTAAATTAAGGAAATGACATTCATCAGCAGTTTACAGTTCAGAGGCTGCCAAGAAATAAATGGCTGTTGGCCAAAAGATAAGCAATGAGCTCAGTGACAGGAGAGACACAGTATCCACACAACTTAGCAGATTTCAGGAAACCTTTATGAAACATACATTGCAACAAAGCATTTAAGGTTCACTTTCCAACTTATCTTAGTGATAAGGTGAACTTTATGAGGCTATGTGACTCTAAAACAAGTCAATGCGTGACTGTATGTCACACTACAAAACTGTCATAACCAGTTATTTATTTTATTAAAAAACAAGTTTAATGGTGAGATTTTACACAATTGTAATTCCAAATTTGACTATCATGCATTTGTTTTAGACCTACAGTAAATAAAATTTAAATGTGAAAAACAACATTGTTTGCTTTACTTTACTTCATTTGTAACATAAGAAAATCAAAAAAGGCTTGTTTCTATTTAGACTTGTCAATCTTTGTCTTGGATTATAAATGTGGTATCAAAACGTTCCTTATGGACTAAGTACTAAGTCAGTCCAGGAAGGGTGTCAAACAAAGGCTGGTCTCAGTTCAGTATCCTTCATTATCCCAGGTCACCTCATAGTCTGGATACCGAGCCTTCAGTTTCTCAGTAGATACTGCGTGGTTCGCTCTTCCAAATCCCTGTAATGAAAAGTACCACATCAATGTTCCCTTACAGTTAAAAGACAACCATTTATTTAAAATCAAATGATCAATATCTTTATATATATGATGATAACATGAAGGGAATGAGGAGGGAAGCAGGAAGCAGGAGTCTCTTACCATTGAGTATCCGTAGATGTGGATCTTCTTGGCCTGAGCATCATGTTTAATCCTCCCTCCTCCGATACACTCACAGTCCAGGTGTCCGTCCTTTTCAAGCTCCTCTGAAACCTTCTCATAGATATCAGCTGCAAGAAAAAGAAATATGAAAAATTATTTAATTCATCTAAATATACATGATGAAAAATATGTTTAGTATTTATAACTTGGGTTATGATAGAAAAAATAGTTTGAACAACAGATTTTGCCTCAATAAGTACATTTGTTTTTAATAAACTTGTGAATGAAGCCATTCATGTTTGAGTTGCCAGCTGTCCATTAAATATGTTTATCATTTCAAATGGCTGCTTGTTGTGTAGATGTGCTGCCTCCATCTGGTGTTTTAAAAAAAAATCATATTCCATACTTTAGATACCACCTATGTGTATAAATGAATATACTGATAATATAAATGACTTTTAATCCCTACAGGTTTGGGCAGTTTCTGTGGTGATCTTGCATAAACCCAGTAATACAAACATTATTCTGCATTGTGCTGTACATTTATTTCCAGTTTTATATGTATATTTGGTTTTTCTCTGCTGTTATTTATTGAATTTAACTTGCCATCCCCCTCTTACTGGAAACACCTAGCAAAGCTTTACATGTACATAGATGACTCAATTTCCCAGCAACCAAAATTCAGAACATAGTGCTGGAATCTGTTTTTGCTGCTAGATCTTCAAAATCAACTTGTCTCAACTGGGGTGGGGGTAGGGGTCGCCTAAAGGCCTTTAGATGCATCGCGACGCGGACGTGGACGATTCTGCATTGATTCCCAAACGTCAAAAATCGAATTTCTAAATGTTAATAACGTAATGGAACGAAAAAGGCGGAACTCAACTGCGAGGGCAGTGCAGCACCCGGTCAGTCTACAGCACGCACACGCTAGAGTTATCTCGTCATTCATCGTAACAAAAACCAGCAGTTGCAAGCATTTTTTGATTTAATGAATAAATAATTAGTTTTGCGAGATGAACGTGAAAAACTGTAACTTTCCAGTTCATCGGTTACACATAACTTTAATACAACAACACTGCAATAAATCCATCCTACCTTCATGAAGGCTTCTGTTACAGCTGTTGTAAAGAGGTGTTGATCTGACTTCATGGTCAGGATGGAGGCTTTAGTTCATACTGAGGAGGTGTTTCTGAAATGTTGTCAACCCTCGTAGACTATAGGAACACCTCTTAGTATAACGTTATACAATTCAACATCAACACAAGGACTACTGCCTCCAAAATGACCAGAAATCTGAATGAACACCCCTTAAAATGTTTTCAACAAAAACTTAACATACTTTCATGAAGGTGTGTTTTACTGCATGGCTGTTGTATTAGACTGCACTAATGCTAGCTACACCTAATAAACGGAAACCTGATGGTTTGTGGGGGACCCCTCAATCTGTTCTCTTTATACATCCATGGTCATGTACTCTGTTGGCTAGTAGCAGACTGGTTGTGTAGGTCCTGACTCACCGTGGTACTCCGCCCAGCCGTATCCTCGGACTATGTCTACCTCCGAGTCGTCTCCCTCCTCTTTGCTGTGAACTCGGATCAGGACGTATTTAAACACACCGGACGGGTCGATGTCTGCCCGCGGTATGTTTGCCATGAGAGCAGCAGCCTTCGTCTGAGTGCACATCTTCACACCTGTCTGCAGCCACACTAACACAAACAAAAAAAATGCTCGTATGTTCTCAACAGACTCTCTGTCTGCCCCTGAGGAAACACGCCGTTAATAGTTTGAGCAAGACGTATATGGAGCAATAATTAATTATTACAACAGCAAGCGGTTCCTCTGCTGTCACGCCTGTTCCACCATGCAGCAACAACAAAACTCCTTCCGATTATAGCCTTCAAAATAAAAGCGCCATCGCGCTATTATAAATACAAATATTTCATCCTGCAGGCGGAAAGGTTGCAGATTGCAACCAACTGAATACAGCCCCCCCCCCAACCGTGTAGGAGAACCTTTTATAAGACATCCACGGAAAGGCTACGGTGGCCGCAAAACTCACGAAAAACGCAAGTGGGTAGGTCTCAGTCTGAAAAGTGACGCCGATGTGGAAATGACTTAAACCTGCATTCTCTCTAATGGCCAGCATGGGGCGACTCCACTGGCTCCAAAAAGAAGTCCAATTGTATCGAAGTCTATCATCCTACTTCTCACTTGATTTATTACCTCAGTAAACAGTTTTGTAATGAATTTATGGTCTCAATCACTAGTTTTCTTCTTCAATACAGCATGATGTTCATTTTGTAAATTACAGTTAGAGTATGATACATGATAAAGCAGGGTATGCTTTATGGTGTGGCTACTATGTGATTGACAAGTTGCTATCACGGCGTTGCATGAGGTGCTGTAGTTTGACCCTGGGGAGCTCCTCCCCAGCTGCACACTCGTGTTTAAATATGGACACTTCTCATCACTTATGGCTCCAAAAAACCAAGATGGCAACAGTCAAAATGCCAAACTCAAGGCTTCAAACTTGAGAATTAAAAATGGGTGACGATGGGTGACGTCATGGTTGTTACGTCCATTATTTTTATACAGTCTATGGAAAAATGCGAAAGGCCCTCTCTAGAGCCACTGTCTGGTTTGTCGGTTCTCGGATACTGTAGAAACATGGCAGGCCTCGTGGAAGAGGACCTGCTCACTATGTAAATATAAGGGGCTCATTCTAAGGTAACGGAAACAGTGATTATTAGTTTCAGGTGATTATATACTAATTAAAACATCCTTATTCCATCTCCATCTCTGCCAAGTCCGCTCTGCTAGAAGCCACTAAATTCTACACATTGCACATTTACACTATAATTTCATGACCACCTCAATTCACCATGTAAAAAGTTGTCTTCCTTTTCAGCATTCCTAGCTGAAACAGTTAGGAAACAATATCAGAATCTACAAGTATGTTCTTTTACGACTTTGAACGTTAATAGAATGTATATTGAGCCTCCCTTCCCCATGCTTTGACTTGCTCCCAGCTTTTATTTTGAAGGCAAAGCGACTATGTCGGCAGTCAACGAGTGGCAAACTTCCGTAAAATAAGTATTCTGGTAGTTGTGGTCAAAAAGAGGTTAAGGAAGGAGGGAGGCACGTTTAGCTGAGTGGAGGATGATCAGACACAGTTGGCTCCTTGTACAAATAAAGAAAAATAACATTTAATTGTTTATGTGAAGTAAAAGATACAACGTGACCACACAGAAAGCAGTGTAAGTGATGGAAATAAAATACAAAATTAACAATGGTTATTAATTAAGCATTTGATGAGTCAAGGGAATATGTTGGTAAAACATTTGTTTAATCTACTGTCACACCTGTTTCATCAAACAATGATTGATTGAATGGGCTGAAAGTAACACACAGACTGCACTAATTACCAGAATTGTCAGATTTTTCAACAACCAAAAACGCATTATGGTATTAGAATAATTTGAAATACTCCATAATATACATACAAATTCAACATGTAAACATGTAAAAAGGCGCCCAGACACTGTAGACAGTGTTTTTTTTTTAATGTTGTGTATGTATGGTGCAAAATACCTCTGACAATATAACACAATACAACAGTACCAAATGCAATTAAAAAATGATCACTGAGCTGTGATAAAAAAAAGTTTTGATGATCTTTTTAACACAATGTCAACTAAACCTAAAACATTATAAACTTCAAAAAGATGGTTTTCATACTGTAGTACAAGTACACTTATACCATAATGGGCATTGTGTTCTGGGAAATGGCACCCAGCAACTGTATGGTTTTTTGTTCTATTATGTTTCTCCTTCCACTCTCACTTTTGCTTAACTTTAGTGTGCTCTTCTATGTCTATTCTGCTATTTTCTTGTTTCACTGCACTGTATCACCGAGTCAAACTCCTGTGTACATTGTACATTTGGCCAATAAAGCAATTCTGATTCTGATTCTCTGAACATCTATATAAAGTCAAAATGTTAGCTTGATTTGTGATGGCTAAAGTTTATTACAGCACACATGACTAAAACCTGCATTAATGTCATTAAAGAAACGTATAAGAAAAATATAAACACAAGGTCGGTGAGATCTGATGTGAGTTTTCTTCAGTAACTTAACATTGCACATTCCTTTCTGAACCGTCAATGGGGAGTGTGATGTAGTTTAGTTTAAACACCAAACCTTTCCAATCCATTTGTCATTCTACATTTTATCAATGACAGTGAGAGCTCTATTCTATCAGATATCGACCTGTATCAAAAGTACAAGTTAAGGTCTCCATTACTGACTATTAACTTCTGGAAGAGTCACGGCTCAGCATTTGCCTCAAAATCAGTCAAAGTTAGTTATTAACCCTCCTCTGTGTGACACAATCTTTATTAATGACTTAAACTCTGCTGTAGAATCTAGACAGACTAAAGTGTGAATAAAAACTGCTACCTGAAAAATGTTTTTGAACATTTAGACAAACATTTAGAAAATTATGATCCCTCATATACTAAACTGGTAGTCATCTCCACAATGAGTTTACTGTAACAGTGCTTCAGAGTACAGTCTTACTCTACAAAACAAAAAGCTGTATTTTTTTTTTTTTACATATCATAGGACCAAAAAGTGGTTTGACTTGTTAAAAATAAAAATTACATACAGACCTCCACTGTAGTGCTGATGGCACCAGCAGAGTGATGTGTTTTTCAACCATTTGAGCAGTCATACAATATTTCAGTCTAACACATTTTTTATTGTGTTGGCTCTGCAAAATTTTCTTGTGCAGAATGCACCAATTTTAGGGGGCTTAAAGTAATTGGATAAGTAAACATATGTCTAGGTAAAGTGTAAAATACAAATACACAGTCTGTGAACATACATAACAGTCTCTTAGGATCATTGTCCTGTTGAATTAACCTAAAGTTGGAGGACTTTATAAAGAGAGTTAGGGCTTTTACAGTGTTCACCGATTATAATGTGAACACCAGAAATTGGAATTCTAAGCAGTTCTTTTACCTCATAGTCATATCTTTATTTCAAATCCAATGTGCTGTACTGCAGTGCCAAAACAAACAAAAATGTGTTTCTGTCCTACTGTTTTCTGACTGGCAGTACCTAGATGGTACTTTCACTGACTCCCTTCTTCCTCCCATCACGAGCTCGAAGTAAAATGAAGACCATGACTGCCGCTAGGAGGAGGACAAAGAGGAAGATAAGAGTTCCCCACGCTCCCAGGTTCAGGGCCTTCTTCAGCTGCACTCTCTCTGCAGGCAGCAAATTGCTCAAACTCAACATGTAGCCCAGAGCCCAACCCACGGAGGTGTCCCCTGCCTGGAGGATCAGCAACATAATATTGTTGCAAGTTATTGTTAAATGAGCATTGAGGATATACTGTTTTGTGAAATGATGAGGATATACTGTATTGTAAAATGATGATGAATTTCTCACCTTCTTCCGGAAGGAAATGTGTGGGAATGACGTCTCATCGAAGCTGTATCCTCTCACCATGAGAATCTTGACAAACACAGAGGAAGTGCAATAGTCCTGCAAACGAGACTTTTGCTCTGGAGCAAGAAGCAGCAACTGGAACAAAGATTAAAATGTATTGTAATGTTAGAGTATGATGAATACATAGAATTAAAAATAATACCCATCCACCCAAATGTACAGTATATGGAGTCTTGATTGTACCACCAGAATAATTATACATTTTTTCAGACCTTGATGAAGTGAATAATGAAATTTATATGTAAATGATGGTATACAAATAAACAAGTTTACAAAAAAAAATCTGTTTCACTTTTCTCTCTTTCATTTTCAATGTGACACACTGGCCACATGTTTTTTAAAATTAAAAACATGGGTCTTTAATCAAAGTGGTCACGAAAGTGAAAGTTAAAATGTTAAATTTAACTTTTACTTTTGTCTGATATGGGTTTTCCGCAAAAAAAGTTCTGTTAACTTGTCTTAATTAATTAAGTAATGTGCTGTGTGCTGTGTGCACTACAATGATGTGAGAACGGCTTTGCAGTATCAAACTCTGGACACGTGAAGCGAAGAAACAATTAGTAAAACACACTTTTGAGTGGAGGGGATTAAAAATAAGACAACTGTGAGTGTGAATATGACAGGAAGACACATTCGCAAATGGAATTTAAGAAATAGATGTCATTTAAAAATGTATTTCCAAATCCATGAACCCATTGTGAATAGCTTTCAATGCATCAATTAATAAATGATAATAATTAACCAATGAAAATGTATAAATTAATCAGGTGGCACACTCCATACATACAAGCACTCCAAACACGTGAAGACACAAGTGAGATATTATGAATTCATAGCTTCACATAACTTGATCGAAAGTCATACTGCACAGTGTTTTGGCTGCCTCCTCCATTTGTGAGGGAGTGCTCACAGTGATACCAGTGATACGCTGCAGGAAGGAGTGAATGTAGAAGAATGCAGAGAACGCCTGATAACACAGAAAGAAGACAAAATACAAAACTCAGACTTGGGCAATTACGGTAAGAGTATATGGAAAATGATATAGCCATAAGAGCGATGGAATGACAAAAAATTTGCAGTTTATGTGTAAGTCACAACACACAAGTTTTAGTGTGTGATACAGTGATGTTAGCTACATATTTAATATCTGACATATAAAGGACAATACAGTACAGCTGCTGTGGTGTCAACAGCTTTCCAAATGGTAAAAAAGTACAACTGTAGGCATCACTAACACTGTATCTGAACCCTGTGTGTACAGGCTGACCTTTAGTGTATAATGCTACCTGTGATCTTACCATGAAGCTACCGGTGACATTTGGCTGGTAGACTTTATCAAAAGAGCACTGGGAGTAGGGGCAGCTGTTGAAGTTGAAGATCTCGGACACATTGCCCACACAGTGTTCATAATGTCCACTGCCTTGTACCGTCAAAGAGGCCTGAGTGATGTAGGAGTCGGGTTTGCTCTCTGTCGTACACGGAGAGTTGAATATGCTGCCCAGCTTTAAAGTTCTGGTGTGTCCTGCAGGATAGCAGGGGTGAGTGACTGACTCTGAATAACCCTGAGACTGAGAGAGAGAAACAGAGAGAGAAAGAAAGCCTTGACACATTCCCTTCACAAATCCTTTAAATTAATATAACAATTACAATCAAACATTAAAGTTTCTAATATGCACATGTACTTTGTATGTACTGTATGTATACCGTACAGTTTATTACAGATATAACTGTATGGTTGAATGTGATGGCCGATAAGTAAATCGATGTTGCCATTGCATACTTTTGTCCAGCAGAGACCACTGACAAGTTGAATTTGTAAATTACTTAGAGGTTTTAACTATAACCCATGAGTAATTAACATTAGTTTTAGCTTATGTCATTTGCGGTTATTAGCTACGTGTTTGTCAGTTTTCTTTACATATGTTAATTAATCAACGGTGCTGGTTCGCTAACCAAGCTAACGTTACCCCTGAGTTTAAAACCTTTTTGCTAACATTTTGTCATTAAATTATTATTAGATCATAAATATAGAAGCCAAAGCAAATAATTACTGTTAACGACTTGGTTTGGTGTGAATATGAACATATGTGGTGTGAAACTGTATCCCTCAAAAAAACTGACTGCATGACACCTTTCTTTATCAAAATGTTTGTTTACATCATACTGTATGTGTATGTAATGTGTGTTATATCTGCCAATATATTACCATCAAATCATTTAAACTATCAAATGTTTATATCGCCATAGTTACAGCCTGTAAAATCCAGTATTAGTAGGCTTAGGGCCTAAAAATAACAGCAAAAGATGCATCCTTATTTAGTGCCGAATACCTACATATGTTTAATATCTATAAAATATAATAAATAAAATATTTGGGTTACTTAACAACAATACAGAAAGCTTGAATATGTTTGAAATTTGTAGGGAAGAGGCTATAATATCGACAAGACATATGATATTGTTATATTTTAACAATGAAATCTGGTCTATCATGCAGCCTGGATTAGTCTGGGTCTAAAGACAGTGAAAACACTAACTTTAAGCCAGTTAACGTAACATCTGGATCCTAACCACAGAAAACAAGTGTTGTCACTATCAACTGTATGCAGCACATCAATTCCTTTAACTGCCAGGATGTTGTACAGTCCACATGTCATATGCTTTTAGTAAGCTGTGGCACAGTGTCTTGACAACATTCATTGATGTCTTTTGGTATAACTGTTTCAACAGTTTCTTGGTATCCAGTCTCTCTGCTGTGTTTAACATACATTTTTGAAATAATAGGATGGTTGAGTTTGCTTTTAGTGAGTGTGAAGACGGCATGTTACTCTACCTTCACCATACGGGCCAGCAGTTTCTTGAGGACCTGGTCCTGCCCGTAGCAGAGGAAGCTGTGTGTGTACAGAGAGTACTCCTGGCCATACAGACGCAGTTTTATCAAGTCCTTCTCGTCCTCTACTTCCTCCTGGGTTGCAAATGTTATCTGGGTGGACGCCCCACCGAAATCGAGCGCTCCCACTGTGGGTCTGCCAGGGCTGAACCAGTGCCCCACGAAACCATACTGATGAGGAATAGGGAACAAAAGCAGAAAATTATCTTTTTCTGTGTGTTCATTGTCTAAAGAGCCATTTCCTACACGTACTGTATATTTCCACATGCTGCCTCATGCAACCTTTAACCACTTTCCACTGACATAGAAATGTATTTAGACAATATCTGATGTATTTAAAAGCATATGACCATTAGTGTTGGAGAAGCCACTAGATGTCATCGGTCACCCACTAAATAAGGTTTAAAGAGAAAAATACCTCAAGACAGACAATCTTTGCAACAATTACCAGAGCAAAAAACAAGAATATATTTTAAATGAATTTTAACATTACAGGAATTGATTCTAGTGTAAGCTGCTTTTTGGCACCGTCCTGTCTCACAAAGTACAACTGTAATTGTTATCCATTTGTTGCTCCCAGATTTCTAACTGGTTGCCTTGACATCAGTTGACACCCTATTGTTGATTTAGATAAAAATACAGACTCCTACTTATTCAAACCTTCCAACACTTTGCACAAGCTTTGGTACCTTGATAAAGTTCTCTAAGAGATAGTTGACGGTGACCCAGCCATAAGCCCCCTCCTCTTGACCACTCAGTATGGTCGCACCCTGGTACTTGAAAGGGTAGGACTGGATTTTACGGCCCACTTCCTGCAGAGTGTGAGCAGACTGCTCTGGATTGGAGATCCTGGTGGGGAGAAATAAGAGTCGTAATTTATTAGACCATTATACGTTTCAGCTGCAGCAGGTAATTTTCTGGACATTCATTCAGAAGTTGTATGAATAAAACGCTGTTAGATGGCTGAAAATGAGCAGTTTTCATAAACCTGACTTATTTCTCCCTCTTTTACTCCCTCAGGCTTCAGGTTTCACTGCTGACCTCTAAAACTACAAAGGTTTAACAAACCCTGATCTTCCAGTTGAGGTTTACTCATTTGAAAGCTTCATGGAGACACCACAGTGAAATCAGTTACACATGTTTGTCAGCATGACCAGATGCACCAATTTCACCCAGCCTACCAGACTCCACAAGAGCTACTAAGTGGACTCATTCTAGACAGACAGCTGAAGACAGAAACTTTCCCCCAAGCCCAAATTAAAAAGTATGTTATTTAAAAAGTGTGCCACAAATCGATTCATTTCCTGAATCAACTAATGTTAAATAGTAGTTACCTGGATGTAACTCCAGTTCTAGGATTATGTGCGGAGTCCTCTAATGGACTTTGCTGTTGGTTTACCCTTATGAGGCTCTGCCCCATCACCTAAGAAAAGATCTTTGCAATCAGGAGGTAGCAACCATGCAGCATCCTCCCACTATAAAACCCCAGTATCTGTGCTGCTTGTGTCCCTTTGAAACTCAGCAACAAACAACTGGGGCCCACTGAGCTAGTAGTAGGAGGGCTCTGCACATACTCATAGACCTGGAGCTACATATAGGTAACTACTATTTCTATTTTGTACGTGCTCCACCCTCTAACGAGCTTTGCTATTGGTTGTCACCGAAGGCACCACCCTACGAGGAGCCCTGTCATTCAAAACCCCACCCAAACTGCACACCACCTATCCAGTTCCCAGACACCAGCTATCCAGTCAACCTGGACATCATGCACCACCCAGTCAATGTGATACCTACCGACGTCACACCCAGGCATGATATCCAATCTGATATCATGCGCTACCCAATATCTGTCAATTGGACAGATATTCAATTGCCTCTCTTAAAACGTATGTAGAGCGAGAAAGGCCAAAACAAAATTTGGAAATAAGCTCAAATTTAATGCGGAGGAAATTGGCATTATTAATATTAATGTAGGCCCTCCAGTCTGTTGGTCAGTTGTACCATCATGACTGATCCCAGAACCTGAAGTTGATCTATGCATACTGAATAATAACAAAAGAAAGAAATCAGTAGATATAGTCAAGGAAGTTAAGTCTCAACTGCAACAAAAATGGAGTTCATACAGGATTTACAGATTTATATAGTCAGTATACCACATATTTCTACTTAGCAAAAAAATAGACACAATCTAGCACTGCTGAGATCATAGAGGCATCAACTTACAGTAATTTGTCTATTTCATGTGTGCTGGAGGATAGGTGCATATCTATCTTAACAAAGATATACCACAGACTGCCCTGCAAAATATATACCTGTGTATGCAAAATTTGCAAGAATGTAATGCAAGATAAGATATGCAAGTTCACTGAGTCAATTCAAGTCAAGTCAAACAGAATAATAATTGAATGTAATGTGCAGGGAGAAAAATAAAGCGTCCACAGACTTATCATTACTATTTAAATAAGATATTCACAATGTCAAAGATATACAGTATGTGCTACATTAAACATGTAACGATATGCAATTTCAGGGCTGATATTAATAATGACCAATTTATTTTTCCACTGTCAATTTGGTAAACACATTGTAGTTAATGCAAAAAATATGTGCCATTCATCTTTATCTCTTTCCCTCTAAAAGTGCTAACAGGCAACAGTGCAATTAATATAAATTCATCTATCTGCCTGTGGTAGGATTATATATAGTGTTCATTCAAGGCCACAGAGGAACCATGGACAACTACTGTAAGAAAAGCCTTATTAGACGTAATAATTGGCTGAAATTCCATATTGGTACAATAATAATCAAATTTTCTCCTGTATTGGAGTATAACCTATCGGCCACTAATATATATATTATGCTAGATCAAAATGTTTGTTTTACTATTATTATAACGTATAAAAGGAGTAACATAGGAGGGTGAAGTATGAGGAAGACAAGCAAAGTCACATTTAAACAAAACAAAATAAACACAGACAGTGACAGTCTGGTTATATGGACAGAGAGACACACACTGACTCACTGCAGAAGCCTCATGCCAGCTGTGGCTCCCAGGTACACAGGCGTGACCTGATGTCTTTCTTTGGGGATGTCACTCATTGCCTGGTCCAGACATGCCTCTAAGCTCTTTCCTGCCGCTCCCTGTTGGCCTGCATAGCTGGAGATCCCTCCTCCTGGGTGAGTGATGAAAGGAAGAGAAGGAAAAAAACCCATCTGATTACATAATCGACTTGAAGAATCTTGTTCTGCATCTGTGACCAACCTGCATTCTGATGCAAATCAATCACGCCGACAACACTAGAAATCTCCCACTTACCTGGTAAGAAAACTGCAACACAATCTACTCATCACAGTTGTGGGTGAACAATGAAAATGAATCACGCAATGTGGAAGGAATACTGCTTTTCTTGACTGAGAAATCAACTTTAAGAATGTTTTAGTTCTTCCTTACTGTTATCAGAGGTCACTGATCATGGACTTCATAAAAAATAGTGAAGTAAAATGTTACAAATATTCAAGGAAACTTGGGGCACTGTAAATTGTCTGATTTATATTTAGAAATTTGTAATTTTGGATATCCTTCTCAGACATCCATCTAAGGATCAAAGGTCACTACTGATAGGACATTTTTACAATGAAACATGACAAACATGACAAAGTAAACACCATCTTAATGACTAATTGGAAAAAAAAAATATCTTTGTTTATCTTTCTTTTAAAACATAAAGACCCTTTGGCAGGACAGGAGTGGCAACCCGCACAGCTCAACTCTGACTCATTTGTGATTCATGATTGCTGGAGACAAAAATTTGCTTCACAATGTACAGTATTCCAGTCCCAGGAGCCAGCAGGCACTATCTGAGATCCCACTCACTGGTAAATATAACAAGACAAAGAACTTTGTAAGCTTTGTTTTTTGTTATTTGTCAGTTATAAAAATGCCTCAAGGGATGTCACTTGAGGCAATTTATCTGATTCCAACAGCCCCCTCCAGGATTGAGGCTTGTTTTATTGACATTAGTTGGCAGGCTGCCAGTGTTACAACGTACAGAACACAGATAAAATAAACAAACTGCTGTAGCTACAAGTCATGGCCAGACATTGTGTTGCTAACAGGGATTTTGAAGAGCAACGACCAAACCAGGATCTAACCAGACCAAAGTGATATTTGCAGGTAGCCTATGTTTACATGCAATTTAATGTGCTGTAGCTGATTAGCTAATTGGCTATCTAGCCTGCTAACTTCGGGCTAGATAGCCTGTGCACTAGGAAAAGTGCACTACTAACTTGATGTTAGCGGTGCACTTTTCCCCAGTGAATGTTTGTTTGGTGACTTGTTCAACAAGCTAAGGTGCAGGATATAATGTGTGTTCATGTTTGTAAGTTAGATAAGAATGAGACTTTATCAAGAAAGCTAATGTGGGTTGTTGTTCAGAGTCTGTGGCTTTTGTGTTGTGTAGCAGGATGCAGTCAGGCTCAGTGTGACCGTCTGATCTGCCCATGATAGAACACCACGTTACTGATTTATTCAAGATTTGATTTGTTTTACTGAAATAAGATTAGAGTATTTAAGAGTATTTCAGCTAAATAATGTAAAACTAGGGAGCAAAATCATGAAATGAACGACTTTAAAATATGAATTTCTCATGTTTTTTTCTAAAATATGACAAACTACTGTATGACATCTTCTGTTGCTATTGTGACCATAAGCAAGCTAACTTTCACATTAGCTTGCTTATGGTCATCATGAGCTAGCCTATTGTCAAACAGTGCAGTGGAAACCACTTATAGTGATCAAGGTTACAGTGATCAACCGCTTATAAGGATCAAAAAGCTTAGAATCATTCCTATACAAATGCTTGTAGTAATCAAGCACTCCACTTATAGTGCTCATTTTGGGTATTTTCATACATGACAACATATGGAAAAAAATGTTAAAACTAAGGTGATTCTATTTTCTTTTTACTTTACTCCCATGATACACATATGATATGTGTTAGCGGCTGCAGCACCAGCTGGTTACCTGAGGCTGGTGTTGCATGCACATTGAAAACAGGAAAAAGAAAGACTTTTTCTCTGAATGAAGAACATAGTCTCCTTGGGGCTTATGACAAACTGCCAAAAACAAGCCAACAACATGCAGCAGTGAAACAACAAGAGTTTAAAACAGCTGCACTGTATTTTGAAACAGTCAATAAAATCCAGTAAATAGTGACGGTGTCTGTTTTATTACTTTATATTCATGTTATAAGTATACAAATATATAAATATACAGATTGTAATCTGAATGAGAAATAAAGAAAAAGAAAAAAAAAAAGGTTATAATAATCATCCGCTTATAGTGATCAATTTGACCCGGACAGACGTGATCACTATGGGTGAAAGAGAAACAGATAGTGTTTTGAAATGTCTCTGAGGATATTCTTTTTTCACTGTGAATGGGCTGCTGTTGAAACTGTTATGAATCTGAGCCGACTAAAGCTGCCATCCTCTGAGACGAAGCAGAAACTTTTCAAAACCATCTCCAAAGCATACAAGCAGGAGTATTGGTAGTGAAGTGTTTGGTGGAGAAACTGCTAATACTTACCCTGCACATGACATTCCCTGTGCTGAGTGACCACGCCTGTGCCATTTTGCTTGTCTGCTGGCCACTTGTATATATACAAAGCTGTGTGCGAAGACCCAGCATCCAGGACAATCCCATACTATAGAGTGAGAAAAAAGTGAAGGGGGTTATAACAGAGACAGCTCAACATTTCAAAAAGTTAATTGTGCTGACAGTCTTGAAAAGAGGAGTCTAGTTAACCATATAAAAGAACATGAAAGACGTTAACAGTCATGGCTGTGTAACCTGAATGTTGGCATCTTGAAGCCATTTGGCTGCAGACTAGGTTAACTAATAATGTGAATGTTCAAAGACAGCATTCTGGGCCTCATATTACACAAGTATTTGTGTTGGAAAGACACTGATTGCATTACATTTTTACCCCATCTTTAATCCTCACCTTTATAATACAGGAAAGGAGTTCACTTTTATAAAATAAGTAAGAAAATGTGTTATTTTGCTTTTTTTTTATTTGTGCAGAAATGCCAATATTGTTTTGTGTACAAGAAAATGCCAGATGAGTTCAAGTTACACTGCTTCACATCAATATATGTAGTTTATTCAAAGTTGACAGTTTTTTTAAGTCATAAAAATCATCATTCAAATTGTAATAATATTAACCTTATTTATGTTTTTTATTAACCTTAATGTTAGCTCTGAAATATAAAGTACCAGTTACTAGTTGTCTTACATGTTTGCTTATTCATTCTCTTTCAAACAACTCTCAGTTTTTCATCTTAATGACATTGCTAAGTAAGGACTCAGCACTTTGATATGCAGCTTTTGGTACTGTATATGTCAAACGTACACATTTCAACTGGGTTCCACAAGACTGAAGGAATGAAATATGAAATCTAAAACTGAGTAGTCTTCTGTACAATCCAGTTGAAGTTCTTGCTCCACTTCTTGCATCCAGCCAATTGTGTGTGCTTTTAATTTTGTGTGACACTGGCAAAAATAAAAATATAATTTTTGCTGGTCAAACTAAGAAAACATATTGAAACAACTGCAGGAGTGTTCGTGGGGTGGGTTGGTGTATTTAGGGGATAGCTCAGTTCAATCTACGGAAACCTTTTGGGCCTGGGACTCGTTAACTCTCCCAACTGACACAGATGACAGATCTCATAACTACAAGATTTCATTTTATAATCATAAGATAGAGATATTAAGGACATTTAGCATTGTTACAACATACTTGCGGTTACTGAAGTATGCATTGAACTCTCGGGTGCATGTTATCACACTATACAGTCTCTATCATAACACTACATTACCAACCATGTAGCCTAAAATACATTGTGTGTGAACAGTACTAACTATCTTAGTTGTTTAGCAGGAAATACCTCCTCTACCTCTTGTTTAGATAACAGGTACTTGGACCCCAGGATGTCTGCACACGCAAGAGGATATCCGACTGATAATCTGAGAGAAAAGGATCTCACACACACATACACACAAATACGTGTGCTTAAATAGATACTTGCACATCCTTCTACATTCGCATTTGAAAAGACACAGCCTCTCAAATCAGCACAACAGGTGAACAGTAATGTCATGTGGAAGTTGGCAGCTTTACTTCTCATAATATTTTCTCATTACTGCTGTGCAGTCAGTTGTAAGGACCTGCTCTACACTTGCCAAAAACACACAGGAACTCTAATGATCTGTTTGTCCTTTCATGTGATACACTATGGGAACTCTTGCAGTTGTTTCCCTGAAAAACGTAAGAAAAACCTTTTTGTGCCCTTTTGTGTGACTGGTTGACCACATTGTTACTGAGCGAAAGGGCAGCTACGTTATACTAAAAAAGGAACCATGGGATATTTAGCCGGTAACACAAACACTGGGATGGTGCAGAGGCAACAGAAGCTGGAGTTGACCTTTGCAGCAATCCTGCTCTGAATGCTAAAACAGCACTCCACTACAGTTTCAAAACAAGGGAATAGACAGGAAAGTCCATACATGGAGTTGAGAGTTTTATGTTGTTTTTGTGTGTGTGTGTGTTGTGATCATTAGATATATGGTCAAAATTATAACATGAGAAAACTTTCAAATTTCACTTTAAAAATGCTTTATGATAGATTTATAATAGATATGGGGCACTTTACAATGAAACTTCTCCAGTGTAGCTGCATTGGCAGTTTCCTAACAGCAGTGAACAACAACCTTTCACTGCCTTAATCCTCAAGACAGCCAAGCTTGTCATTTATTTGTTTGTCTCTTCGTTAAATCTTGGTTTACATTCTGGATGTAGGGCAGTCTCTTTGCCATATTTTTTGCTTCATTACAATGAGGCAAGTACAGTTTATCAGTATTTCAGCCATGAGGTCACCTGAGTGCATAATATATAGCATATCACAAAGTTACTGATGACAGTCTCATGACAGGCAAACTGTCCTCAGTTGATCTTGAGTGAGCAACAGATGAGTGAGCCATGACCAAGAGCCAAACATACAGATAATAAAAACAGGAGAGGATAAGATTAATCAGATGACTGGTTAAAACTAGCCCAACTTTGTTTCAGCAGCATTTAAATGACTATATTTAAATATGAGGGAGGTCCTAACTACATGTTAGAATATAGTCACTGAAATACTGTTGAAACAACTTAACATTTATAAAATGTTCACTTTTTATCCAAAGTTAACCCATTTTAATGTCTAGTGGTCTTTTGACCTACAAATCACCAAATCATTTCCCACTATGAAAGTAAAAATAAAACATAAAAAGACTTATATAATATATATATATATAATATTATATATAATGTGCACATGTATAGCAAATACAATTTAGAGTATAACAGTTACACACATTCACACCTGGAAGCTGCCCAGTACAACCACAGTCTGATCTACCAGCCACCGAGCAGCTCCACTGGAGCAGTTGGGGTTAAGGGCCTTGCTCAAGGACACCTCAGTGATGGTAATGCAGGAGGGGCATGCGCTGCTTTTTCACTTTCCACACCCAGAATTATCCTGTCAGTCCAGGGATTGAACAGACAACAACAATTTTTACTCCCATTTTGATGTCTAGTTGTCTTTTGACCTGCAAATCACCAAATCATTTCCCAATATGAAAGTAAAAATTAAACATAAAAATACTTATATAATATATATAATATAATATATAATGTGCACGTGTATAGCAAATAAAATTTAGAGTATAATACATGTTTTATTTAATATTGTCAGTATTTTACTTCCATATCTTTGAGCTGACCCAGAGACTATTAACCAACCCCATCATTTTTGAAGACAGCCGAGGATGTAAAGAACTTAAGGGTAAAACCCAGTCTGAGTAAACTACATTCAGGTAGTAATCTCACAGAATCCTCCAGTGCCACCGATTTCTATGTAACACCTTTTTGCTTCCTGTGCACCCTGCACAGCAGCGCTTTTGGTAACACATCCCTTCGACTTAACACCCTGACAAGAGCTAAAAATACCCGACGGGACCTTACCATGAACCCCGGCGCCTCTTGGATGTCTTCGGTGGGGATAGTGAGGAGCAGGATTGCAACAAATCCAAACACCAGCAGCGCGATGGGGACGACAGGATGAGCGGAGCGCTGAGCCATGAAGTGAGAAGTGCAGCTCCTCTTTGCGCCTGCTGGAAATTTGAGCGTCGTTTAATAGTAGTGGCCAAGAGGGAGAAGGTACTGGTGGCTTCCCGCTGCCGGCCCGCCTGTGGTTCACGCTTCACCTGCTGCCTGCCTCCTGTTTTACATTTCACTTGAGATAGCAAAGTCTGACCTGAATTTATGTTCCCAGCGCAACCAAGTCCTCCTCCATGTGTCTGAAACCTTCTCCCTGGTCAATGAATGAAATCAGCTCCAAGGCTACTGGTGCCATGGAGGGGAAAATGTTTTTATTATGGGCCTGAGCTACTCATTCACACTCAGCGGTTAGTCAGGGTGGAGCTACGTGTAATCTCTGCCTAATCATTTCCTTGTTAATTTAAGAGAGATAAAAATCTGATGAATATTATAATTATATAGTCATTTATGGAAAACAATGGGTGGCGTAAACCGGCAGAGGTCCAGATTGTAGGCAGTTGGACAGAGGAACTGCAAAGCTGTTTTTTGTTTTTTCCCCCCGTATTTGCATGTGAATGGGTGCAGCTCAAAACCTGACTTGCAAATTGCACCCTCATTTGAATGTAAAGTGAAGCATGGACATGAAGTTTTCATCAAGTTTTCAGTAGTGGCCTTAAATTTCTTTGTACTTGTGCTTTAAAAAGTCTAGTCTAAAAAAGTCTGACAGTGTCCAAATTTAGCAGAATATATAATGAGGTATTTTGAAGGAGCTTCTGAGTTAAGCACTTGAGCTATCCTTATGTTGTCACTCCAGCACAGATTTAAATGTTTGTATCCTTTGCAGTATGCTAGACATTGCATAATAAAGCAAAAAGCAAAAACATTAAGTATATACTGTTATTGTAACTGTCAGTATCCCACCCCAGGTTAACAGGCTCATCTGGGAGACTAAATGCCAAAAATAATTACAGTAGTGTGACAATTACAGTACTTTTCCTTCAAACCTGATGAGCTCGACAGACTGTCTGTATTGAACAGGTGTTTAAATGCAACTAGGAACTTAATGGCAAATAATTTCCTGCAGTTAGATGCAGATAAAACTGAAGTATTGATTATTGCTCCTGATAATCTTCACTCAGTGATCAGGCAGAACCTTGGTGCCTTATCCTCATCTTCTCAATCTAGTCTGTGTAATCTTGGTGTGATTTTTGTCCAATACATGAGTTTTGATGCTTATATTAGGAAGCTGACTTGATCATGTTTCTTTCACTTAAGACACAGCCAAAATCAGGTCTGATGTGTCAAGAGCTGGAACTCTGTTTTTACCCATATTAATAAATCTTCCTTGGACTGCTTACAAACCGTCCAAAATGCTGCTGCTAGGCTTTTAACACAAGTCAACAGATGGTCACATATTACACCTATTTTAATCTCTGTACATTGGCTTCCTGTTAATTTTAGAATTCATTTTAAAATCTTAGTACTCACTTATAGAGCCCCACTTGGCTTCACATTATATCGTGGACCCTCTGCACCACCAGAGGGTCCTCTAATCAGGGTCTTCCAAGTGGTCCTTGGACACATTTTAAGACTCAGGGAAATCATGCATTCGAGTCAGCAGCACCTAAGCTTTGGAATAGTCTCCATAAAAGTCTGAGTTCTCTGGACTCTGGGGACTCTTAAAAAGCAGTTAAGAACCCATCTGTCCAGAGGGGCATTTAGGTAGCATGTGGTATTTTATGTTTTAACTTGTGATTTATACCTGTTTTTTACCTCCTGTGTATTTGTTGTTTATCTTTGATTTATTTATTTATTGTTTTTTGTGTGCGTGCCTGTGAAGCACTTTGTGACTGGTGTCTGTGAAAGGCGCTGTATGAATAAACTTTACTTACTTACAGTGCCTCTAACCCAGTGACTCAACCTCAACAGAGGAGATATTTTTTCCTGACCTTTGTCATAATAACACACAAGTGAATCAACAAACATGCAATTTTTTGACATATTTCCACTGTTGACTTTCCCATTAAAAACACAGTCATAAAGCAGCTGGCATTTAAAATGGACCCATTTATGTAAAGTCCATATTGAAAACACAGCAGAGAGGAGGAAGTAGGGAGAGAGGAGCAAAAAATAAACACATTATATTCAGAATAAATAAGTAAAGCTGTGATAAGTGAAAAAATAAAAAGGAGCAATGCTGTAAAAAACAACAAAAACCTTTTTCTTTAGCATCCAACTGTATCACAGTCGTCATTAGTATATGGAGTTTGTCATGAAACTATGTGTTCAAACTGAGGACTTTAGTGAGTTGAAATTATTTTGTTGTTTCTAAGTCAAGAATGAACTGTCAAGATCAACTTTTAAGGACAAAAAAATCCTACATTTACAGTTCCTTGACAACTGAACAAACTCAATCTGCTGATGAAGACTGTGTGATATGGCTAAAAGCTTCAGCAAAAGCTAGAAAGTGAGATTGTATTGCCGAATTGCAGTTTCAAAAGTCAAGAATGACTTTTCAAGCTGAAATTTGCCATAAAGTTTTGTATTTTACATCCAGCCTAATTCTTAATTGCAGCCCGTTTCATTGTTCTTTTCATGAGTCAGACTTTTTCCAAAGTCTCATAACAGTCCTGAGCAACTTCCACCGAATCCACGTCATGTGGGAACAAGTTCATCTATCACGCCTCACAGATCTTTATGTGATCAGATATCAATGTGTCCTCAAAGCATCTTGGGTGCGTTCACACTTGTGATCAGATCACCCAACACTCATGTTAATGCTGGGTGTTAACAGGGCCTATGAGAAAGCAAGGCCATGTTGGACATCTTGTGGTCACTTTTAGAACCTGCATTAGCTCCTTCAGCAAGAGGCAGTCAAGGAGAAATGAAAGTGTGGATGTCAGACTGTGCTAAATTTCATTTGGCTATAGCACACACTTAAGCAGAGCAAACACAGTCCAAACGCATTTTTAAGTAAGTATATAAGAGGGAACATTTAAATCATAAATTCCTCCACAGCCTTTCCTCAGGCCTGTACTTTCTCTCATTGTTTCTTGTACATGAATGATTGCAGACACAATATGGCATCAGACATGTTTTGACATTGACATTTTACATGAGCAGCAGCTTCAGGACATTTACAGTAAAAGGGTTAATTAAGGCTCAACTGTTCTGATCACCCACATCACCAACTTGATGTACAGTAATTTAGAGGTTGAACACAGCAAATTTAGGTAAAAACTTAAAAAAAAAAAAAAAAAAAAATTAAAAGAATCTAACTTGTTTACAAGGAAAAACCCTGCAATATGTATTAGAAATAAGGACAGTTACTCAGACTGTACATCAAACTTTATGTTTAAATGACATTGTTGTGTTTATTGTGTTTTTTTTAGCAGAGGCCTGAGACCTGTACATAAAATCTGGTTGTAATCCACAGGACCAATCAGCACTCAGAGTCACATCAATCTCTCTCACAGAGTGTGACAGAGTGTCTGCTGTGATCAGGACACAGGGTCAATGGACCAGAAAAAATGTCTCACCTGACAATACCCTGCGTTAATAAATGACGTACAAGGTATGTCATTAATTAACAAAGACAGCTGTGATGTGATGAATGATGGTCCTCCCAATTTAATTAAAGATTACACTGACAGTGACTGTGTTGGTGTTACGGTATATTCCACTTAGGTATCCAGAATGACATTGGTATCATTTCAGCTGCTTTAGGTCATATTATTGACAATGTGTGAGGGCTGTTTAAAAGAATGAAGGTTTCCAATGAGCCTAAAGATATACAGTACATGTCAGACAGCACCCCTTATTTTGTCTGTAGATGCAACATGACATTTTGACAGATACTGGGAGAAACTCTTGATTTTATCAAACTTGTCAGTTTGTTTTTAAGTTACATGGTACAATGTGTGGAAGAGACATATACTGACAGTTCGATTAACAAGGCTACATCCTAGTTTTTGAGATATTTCAATTTCAAAGTAGTGGCCAAAATAGCCGAGAACAGATACAGTTTGTCAGTTGTATAGCTGACTCTTAAGTCACTGCAAAGAACATAATATTAATTTTGACTGTAATGAAACCCGGTTCTTTAATTGCATATTCATCTTTTCCATTTTTTGATGCGTTTTGCTGGCTTCTCTTGTTTTTTTAAGCACTTTTTGTATCACCAGGGGAAAGACAGGCTCCAAAACACCACAGCTGAGATATACTATCAGCTGATCACTTGGCTGGCATGTTGATAAAAAGTTACATGTTCACCTGACTCAGATCAACATTATCATCACATGTTGTGTAATGAGTGTAAGTCCAATAGTCACAATTGTTTTTAGCTCTGGTTTGGTCTCCATGAACCCCTGAGAAAAACATCAGGCTCTTTAGCTGCTCAGTTCACCAACCATTCACCTCAGCTCTGCTGCTTCCTGCTGGGCAGGTCACATTCAGCTTGTCTGAGCTTGTTATCTGGAGATTGCTGCTTTCAGTTTTATATGAATGGTTGGTATGAACATTATGGAGTCAACCATACAGTCAGATAGCCAAAACAATTAGCTATTACAGTGACTAAAAGCTGTGTAGAGCTGCTGCAAAGTTTATAATTCTGGCAACACTTGCAACATCACATCACTGATTCACTTTTAACATCAAACATTTTAATTCATTTTATATGTGTGTATTTTATTTACAATGGTGTGGAACATTTAAACCATGTGTTTGAGAAGTGCTACATGTCTGTTTTTCTTTCTTTTAAGAAAAGTCTATCAAGCTCAACGTGAAAGCAGGCAAGATTGTTAAAAATCTCCAGCATGCACTGCTGCTTCAGCACCGGACCACTGCACATCAGACTGTTGGAAAATGCCTGCCTTTGCCAACATCAGGCTACCATTGGAGCTGGTGAGTTTGCTGCCAAATCCGAAGTGACTCGTCCAGTACTGTGCTTGTTAGGCTATCACATTATTGGGAAATGAATCTGATTGGGGTTGTATGATAGTATCAAATGCATTTTAAATCTCATTGCAAGACCTGTTTTTCTCGGAGGCCTTTTACTGATGCTCTCTCTTGCTTTGATCTGTTCTCAGCCTTTTTAAAAACTCGTTTGTCTTCGATTCATATATTGATGCAAAGGTGTTATTTTCTTTTTATCTCTTCCTTCTCTTTTGTTCTTTTTTGGTACAGTGTGTACTTATATTGTTTTGTTTGTAGATACGACACTCCTAGAGACTCCTCATATAGCAGTTTAAGAAGTGCTATATTACAAAAACTTTACTGACTTACTCATACTGTACTCAGTCGATCACAACAAAAATAATTACTAACAATTTTGGTAATTGATTTATTGTTTAAGTCAAGCAAAAATGCCAAACATTCACATTCTCCTGCTTCTCAAATGTGAGGATTTGCTACTTTTTTCTGTTTTATATGATTGTAAATTGAATATCTTTGGGTTTTGGACTGCTGGTTGGACTTAAGCAGTTTGCAGACACCACTTTGTCCACTGAGGAAAGTGACATTTTATTGATTATTTTTGTGCTATTTATTGATTTGTTGAAAAAAAAAACAGCTGAGAGATTAATTGATACTGTAAGTAACTGTTAGATGCAGGACTTTAAATAATTAAAGCAGAAGAGCGGATGGACTTGGCAGTATGTAAGTATATTTTATTTACAGTTGTATAAACAAGATAATTCAATGCAAGATCTTTACTGGAAAAGGTAAGAAAAACAAGTGATTCTTCCCTTAAGGGGTGTTGTCATGTTTCTGTGTGTGTGTGTTGATGCATGCCTGTGTATCACAACTGTTGTGTCTGTGCGTGTGTGTATGTGTGTGTGTTTGTGTGTGTGTGTGTGTGTGTGTGTGTATAACTATAATATAAGACATTCTCAGCTGCAGTCATAATACAAGCGCAGTACAATCTCCTCAACCCCCATCTACACTGAACCAGATTCTATTTACATTTCATTCAACTTAAGTGCGTCACACAGCTCAGCTAACTGTACACGGCAAACAACACGCATCCAAGAAAAAAAAACAAACAAACAAAAAAACGAAAGCACTGATAATAACACGTAAGCATGCATAGGCCAGAATGAGAATGTGATCAGAGGCAAAGTATTGGTTCAAGTTTAGAAACCAAACTCTGTTTTAGCACATTGCGTGGTTGTGTAAAAGTGTCATTATGTCACTTATAAAGACTTTGTAGATACTACTGTTTGTAAGATTTGTGAAATTAAAACATCTTAAAGTGGAGAAGTTAACATGTTTGACTGATGTTATAGAGGTTCTGTTCCTATTCTCTTGATAAATCAGTATATTTTCAACAGTTTTGGGAGACCCCTCAGCTTAAAGTGCTATGCGGTGCCAGCCAGACACCAGAAAGAATGTGATAGTCTTTCAACAAGCAGCAGTGGTTTCTCAGCTCCAGAAAATGGGAAACGGCCTGTTTTTGCATCTAACCAAGACCTGCACACAAGCTCGCAAGCTGAGCCACGCTTTCAATTCACTCGGGTTCCTTCGTGTAAAAGTTCTCCGGTGCTGCGCAGCAAGGAGTGTTTTGCACGAAAGATCGAGTGTTGGTTGGGTGAAAAACCTGGCCCTTTGATGCAACCCCGTCGAGACTGGAAATTGAGAAAGACTGCTGCAGCAGGAGAGAGGAAGAGAGAGGGCGTCCCCAAACGCAACATGGCTTATGGCTGAGACCTAAAAACACCAGTCTTACTTGAAGGTTTCATCAGATTGCAAATTAATCTGTAACTTCATGTATTCACTACTTATCTCTCGCTATAAATAGTAGCAAAGTTTAACTGATTTTCTTTAAGAAACTGAGTTCTTAGAAATAAAAAACAAAACATGCATTTGGCATTTTTGTAGAAAATGAAAGGGGAAAAAGATTCAATTTTAACAACTACTAGTCCAGAATATAGCCTTCAAAATATCAATTATCTATTTCATTAACTATATCATTCAGATACATAAAGCTCTTATTCATATACAAGCACACACATGCTTCCATCATCTTCTCTGGTAGACAAGATTAGTTATATCCTCTTTGTTATCATTAGTGTCTCCTGATGAAAGAAATATCATCTAAAAACTTTTAAAGTGTAGATAAAAACACAAGAAGTTCCTATTAAAAATACTTGATATCCATCGAAGCTTACAGTACATATTGTATTGCAGTATATGTTGTTAAGAAATGCTAAATATTACTATTGTATCTAGGCCCTAATTGGAAGTGATATGTTAAGTACAGTACTTGCACCAAAACTGGTTTATTTAAACTTAACCAAACTAAGCTGGTCAGGAAACTGGAAATAACATCAAACATTAAGTAAATTTCTGTGAGTAAAAGGACAAAAACAAGGTTAAATAAGTCAGCTAATAATATACAGACGGAAAGATTGTATATGTGAGTCAGATGGGTTCTTCTGTGCATGCTCAGGGACCCTACAAACATCTAACACCAGGTAATCCTGACTTCAAAAAAGGTGCAACTTCAGTGTTTTCAGCCACTTCTTCAGCAAGCAGTTTCCTCGAAAGCTCCGAAAGCGGTGAAATGAAAGCTTCGGCTTCAACGGCGAAGGGAAGTCGAGGAGATGGCTCTCTCCCCTCCGCTTCCCCTTCTCCTTCCTCGTCTCGTTTTTCCTCTCTCCTTTGGGGAGCAAACCTCGGCGTCTCCCTCTCTTTTACACCACAGTGCTGACAGACGGGTCAGACAAGTTGAGTTGGCCCGTGATGTCAGTGGGTGGGTACTGCTGCAGAGGTGAAGAGAAATGGGGGGGAAAGGAGTAAAGGGAGACACATAAGAGGGAGTGATTTCTTGACAAAAGCAGCATTTGGAAGCTTTGTTGCAACTTAATCTATACATTCGTTTTGATTTTAAGAAAACCTGCGCTTCATTTCTGCAGAAATGTAGAAGCAGGAGGGTTCTCTAACCCCTCTCAGGCAGACCTCAGTTTTTCTGATTGCTATTTTGAATCTTTTACGTTTGGATTTTTGTAAAGCAGTTTGGTTGTGCCTGAGGTGGGCTAGTTGGGAGCAGATGTAAGGTCATGAGAGTCTAGACAACAGCAAATTTGAATCAGGCAATCATTTATTTTCCAGCCTGACAACATGACTGGGTGATAATTTGCTGCCACGGGTAAAATGGACAGCTCATTTATCTCCCTGCAGTCATTTGTACGCATGCAGACTTCTCTAATTTTAGCAGCTCAGGAGGAGAAGATGAATTTCAGGCTGATTTCAAAGTGCTGTTGTGTCGGACTCTTACATCCAGTCCCCACTTCACTGTGCTTCTTTTAAAGCATAGTGCGTTGAATTAGAGGCGTCTACAGTACTGAGAGGGGGAAACAAGATCTCGATTGCATGCAGGTGCTTAGTTTCTATGGTAATCATTATTATGCTTTTGACTGAGTCTTTTGAGTCTTGTGTGGTCTGAAAGCAGTAAGCCATATTTTTCACAATGCTGAGGCTGCTTTTTCTACTAATGAGCAAAAATATAGAAACATTATGAAACAATCACTCATTAAAAATTGTGAATACAGTCAATTACATCATAAATATACGTTCAACATGCGTTTTTTTTTTTGCAGTAATGATTCCTTGCGTCATGTTTTAAAACACAGTGGTATTGGGCGGAGTAACTAACTTGTCTGCATTATGCTCTTTAAAATTGGACTGATTTCCAAAATGCCAATTAAAATCCTGACTCACAGCACTATATTAGAAGAACCAGTTTCATAACACCCAATGTGCAAGACATTAAATACATAAAAGATAATTGTCCTACATTAATGATGGCAGAACCAAAACAGGGAAGAGTCTTGCCTCACGGTATCCATCTCTTTGTACTTTTTGTGTCTCCATTAAGCAAGATCTTACAATTTAAGTTCCTCTCGTTTTAAGCTGATAGAGCCAATACATTCAAGCATATGAGCTTCAGAAGCTGTTATGATGCAACTAACATGCTGACAGATGGGGCAACATCCAGCCTGAATGATAAAAGGTTTCATTTTTCTAAATCAACTGGCGTCAGAGTGGATGTCGCTCATCTCCTTGACCCGTGAGTTGCATCATCCGACGGCTTACAGCCCCCATTTAGGTCTCCTCATGTCTTGTACCTTGAGGGCCTGCTAACAGCTCACCCTACTGGGGTCAAGTGGACCAGCAAAAGAGAGACACTTCACAACCACAGTTAATGGTTTTAAAGCTACTTATTCAATACAGCTATAGTGAGTCATCTTAATATATGGCACAACTACAAAGATTATTTCTACTTAGTTCTACCGTTACTACATCTATGACAGTTACAGTAATCGGCATGCTTGCAGAGGGAGAGAGGAGCAGTGTGGCATGTGGGTGAGGGACACTGACACTCAAGTCCATTGATATCCATTAATATAAAAGAAGAACATTTATATAAAATCAAAATAATGGTCAAAGACTGAAGATGGTAAATCTTTAAATTGGAGCATCTTTTTTGATTACGCTGAATCCTGTTTTAAGTTTCCACTTTGAGCCATTTTTTTCCCTACTGGGGCTCCCAAACCAGCATCCGAACCCTCATAAAGACATAATAACAATGGTGATCCAACTCTTCTTCTCTTCAAAGGTGACCAATTCTATTGTGAAACCTCCAGGGGAGAGTAAAGATGGTTTGGTTCAATGCAGAAACATCCATAAAAAAAGACAGTTAACACAAGAGAAAGAGAGAGAAAGACAGAAGATCAAATAAAAACACTCAAAAAAAATTTGTGACCTGTTAGCTTAGCTGCAATAAGCTACATCTCCCCTGAGAAACACATTCAAAACACAATGTTAGTACAGAAGCCTTCCACTGAAGGTATCTGTGCTATCTTCAGAGATTTACGTTTTCTTTTCTTTTTAGAGTCCCATGCCAGATTTGGTCAGCAGACCAGCTATGTCTGGCGGAGCAGCTGGGCACAAATGACTGTGGGGTCACTGGTTTGTCAGAGCACTCCAAGCTTGCGGAGTGCAGCCCCCCCCCCTGACCGCAACGAGCAGGGTTTTTCAACTGAACTGTGAAGGAATGGAGAAAACCTGACACTCTCATTGTGCTGCAACAAAGGAGTCAAAGAGATATGAGATCTAAAGATGGTGTAAAAAGGGATTTTTAAAGAAAGAATAGCTTGTAACACAGTGAGAGTCTAAGGCTTCACAGAGTTTGTAGCCCATAAAGACAAGAATTAAAACAAAAAAGAAGACTGTCTTCGCCACCTGAAAATATACCCTGAAAGAGGCATGCACATTTCAGACCACAAGGACACTGAAAAATAAACAGGAATTATGACAAAGAAAATATGACAAAGCAAAAAGTAAATTGATTAATAGAAATCCATGAGTGTAATCCTGAAATAGACATGTTGATAAATAAGACCACACATTAGTTTTCTTCTCAGGAGGACTGGCCATCACGACTACCTTGGAAATGGACTGTACAAAATGACAAAACACCAGCGCATGCTTTTCAAACCAAAAGCAAACCAACAGCGGCTGAAACCCAAACAGAGGAAGTGCAGGGTTGGTGCAAATAAAAGGTGGATATACAAAGGATCAAGCAGTCAAAACGACAGGACACCAACACAAATATACAAACACACACACGCTCACGTACAGTACACACATCACAACGCCACCAAATGGGACACAATCGCCAGAATCCACGTCTAAACCAGAGGCGGGGAGGAAGAACAGCCCAAGACAAAACACCACTGGCAGACTGCTTGCTTTTGTCGCACCCCTTCTCCAGAAGAACACGCCACTAATCCCATCAAACCCCCCCACCAAAATCCTGGACACTTGGACGACCCCTCCCCAATTCAGAGCCCAGCTCCTGGCCTGGCCTGACCTGAGTTCCTGCACTGATGCCCTCCGGCCTGTTGAGGACCTACAGATGCTAAATGGTGATGGTTGATCAATGGTGAACGGACAGACACGTGGCAGAGGCCGCGGAGCCGTGTGGAAATGGGTGAGTGGAACATGGGACTCTCTCGCGGTCGGATATGGGGATGTAGGCAGAGAGGACAGAGAAGAGGAAAAAAGAGAAAGGAGGGGGGGGGAGGAGGAGAGACAGAGGAGAAGGAGGAGAAGAAGAAAGAGAGGGAAGAATAAACAAGGGAAGATGTTGCTTCTTCGTCTCCTTACCGTGTCTTTGGAGGACCTACGTCTCTTGATGCTGGAGGCCAGGGTGGTACTGATGGACCTAAAAGAGGCTTTCTTTTTGGGGTCGGGCTCTGCTCTACCACTTTTCCTATCCTAAAATAAATATATGTAGAAACATTATTCATGTTCTCTGGCTGGAGTGATAACCTTGGTCTCACCCATTCTTCTCTTCCCACCACCACCACCACCACCCGCCACCCCAATGAATTAATTATTATTTTCTAAATAGAGGGAGGGTCCTTGTGAGAAAGACTAGATCATTTGTAAATGTAAAAATGCGCAAAGAGGAAGAAAGAAAGGGATAAAGCCTGTTAGATGTGAGAGTGGAAATAGTCTGTTCAGTCTGATATGAGGGCACTCGACTACATTTTAAGCAACACTGTCACACTGGGACTGCACAAGATGGCACAGTAGTCCTCTAGAAATGTGCTGACACATTCACTCGGCTCCTAGAAATGCATTGGAATGAGTGATGACTGACTAGTAAAGATGTCAGTGGGTGTGATACCTACGTTACACTACTTAAACCATCTACAGTATTCTACCTGTACGCTCACTATTGCCTGAACGCACACTTTACAGTTCCAACTTCCTCATCTCCACACACAAGCGATGTCAAATTAAACATGGATCGACTAAACAGAATGCTGAATATGACTTTTTGAAAATATCTAGAACATACTCGCTACTCGGTTCTAGAAAACATTTTCAAATGCATTCCCGTCACAAAAAATAAACAAAAGAGGAAAAAGAAAAAAGAAGCATTTTTAACCGGCGAGCCAATTTGGTGCCCTCCCTTCCCTCCCTCATACCATCAGAGTGCCCCACAGCTACTCTCAGCACAATAACTGGGTGTTTGTGTGCAAAAAAACTCATATTAAGGTATTCTTACATCCTGAGTCTCTAGAGAGGAAGAGGGCTGCATAGGGGGAGAAAAGAAAAATGAAATAAATTTCCATCCACTTGATCGTTATTACTTTAAAGAAGATCCTTAAGCAAAAGCCAAGGGAACCAAAAAGGGTGAATATCTTTAAAAAAACACTAGCAAAGCAAACATCCACATCCAAAGCCAGGCAGGTGTAAAAAAGTCGAGAAGCTACGTATGGTATCAGAGGCAGGAGAGCCACTAAAATGCATATCAAAGAGGGAAAACAACAGCGACAAAAGTCAGTAATTAAAGCCCATTGAAAGTCATTATACCTTTAAAGGGGTATAATGGAAATTCACCCCACACACAAGGGGATGGGATGGAGATGGAGAGCATAAGAAAAGGAAAATGAATGGTCTCCTACTGTAGCTGCAAAAAATATTCTTTCTGTAAGTTTAAGTGCAGAAATGGAAAAGATTTAATGGAAGATGCTACTTCTACAAAGGAAAGCATTCTAAGATGGGCGTTAGTAAAGTATAAGTGGAGGATGAGCGAGTAGTTGCAGGGAGTGAGGCCCTTTGGGTGGGCGGGGCAGTGTGGTGTGAATTTCAACATGCCAAAAACATTGTATGAATGGAGGGAGAGATAAAAAAGGGGGAAACATAGAATAAGTAAACACAAAACAAATAGCATGACAAATCAATTTTGGCCAGCACTGGCCCCGCAGTACATCCTTTTTCATCAGGTCACATGACTAGGCTCTTTTTGGGCACATTTGTACCACCCATCACCCCGCCAACCAGCGTTTTCCTCTCAATCCCCTGATGTCATGATATCAGGTGGCGAGCAGGCATTAGCTGGCATGGCGGTTCGATGAAAGCTGGCAGGAGGAGTGATTGGTGCAAGACATCACTTGATTTTAGTGCAGGTGTAATAAGTAAAATGTTTTTCCTGTTGGGAGATGACATCTCATGTTAGTAAATGGTGAACGTCAGCGTGTGTAACAAGTGATTTTAACTGTCTTGGTTTCAGGAAAAATCAATGCCCAAGTGACGTCACTTCTCTGTTATTTCCCCCCATTTCTTACACGTTGTGAGACTGCAGGAATGCAGTCTGGTCGCTCTGAGCCCTGATGAGGTGCTGCGTGTGCACAGTCCCGGCCATGCAGGGCATGCTGGGCTGTCAGATGAAGTGTGGCATCAGACTCGCCTGTTTCTCGTCGGAAACAGAGGCGAGCCGCCGCAGTGCATCGTCATTATACACCATCATCATCATCATCATCATCATCATCATCACGTAACAGGGTTTCTGACACTTTGTTTTCATCTTAGACTGACACCAGTTTCAGTCTTCATCAGACAGTGCACTTCTGACTAACATCTGTTTTAACAGAGAACGCTAGAAAGCCGGACATGTAGCCTCTTAGTGATGTAGTGGTCAACAAAACGTTGGGTAAACTATCTGCACCGTATCATAATAGTGAGAGAAATCAGAAACATGTAGTGATAGAAATAATTATGATGTAACTTTATAGAATACATTATAGTTAGTAGCATTAAGACCAATCAGCAAAACAATTAACATATGAAGCCTATAAAGAACATATCAGAGCCAGATCATTGGTCAATATTAGCTTATTACACATATATTGGCACAGCATCAATAGTGGAGATATGAAAAAATGAATTATATGCTGTATTTCTTGTTGTATAATTGTTCCAACTTTAATATGTACTACTTGAGTTTCTGTTAAATGTAGACTCAAAATTTCCAGCCAAGTATCTATAAAATTGCTGGCTTCATCTGTCTGTAAAGGTAATGGACTCTGAGCTCACAAAAACACAGATTTATGAATAATTTAAACATGACGTGACTATAACAGAATTATATGCGTTGTTGATGAAGGATGTCAATCATGTTGTCGTATACAGTCCCATTAAGTGCCTTGTTGTCTGGCCCATGGTGCAGAGGGAAAGCAGCTGAGTCAAATCTGCTACTTCAGAATGATCTCTGTATTGCTTTTTATTCCTGTGCGTGCCTATTTGTTGACATTTAATTCAGACTTGAGTCATGTTAATGTAGTTAGTTAGTGCAACTTAGTAAGATTGCTGTCATGACTGTTAAGGGAAAGTCTCTGGGGCATGAGACCGCCATGTAAAAATGCCAGCACATTTACATTTATAGTAAAGTGCATGTCTGAAAAGAGCTTTACTGTCATCTTTGATTGTTCAATTGTAATATCCTTCCTCAGTGCATACTGTCTCTTTGTGACAGCTCTGTGTCAGCTTAATCTTTGATTAATCTTTTTCAAAAATCTGTTCATGTCAAAAATGAATATTGACTGATACAGTATAACAAATATTTTGATACTGGCCTCAAATGTAGCACTTATTGTATCTTTATTTCCTCATTCATTACAAATCTCTTAAAAAGAGACAACATCTCATGGACTGATAGTGTGGCTATACAGTACATCCATTACATACAATACTTTATATAATGTAAATTATAAATTTAGATCATAAAGATTTAAATCAGCTTTAAATTCTCTTACCTAAATATAAATATGTACTAACTGAGATTTTGTAGGTTTACCCCCACTACACCTCTGTGGCTACAGCTCCATAAAGCTGGATTATTGTAGGCATGCAATGCTAACAATGCATGCATCTTTATCTCTTTGTAAAGCATTGTGAAAGCAAAGTGTGCTAGTTAATGAACTTCTATATTTTGCGAGGTCATGTCAGTCTGCAGACGATGAGGAATGTACTACATGGACAGATTTAGATTAGTCAGAAGTGCACATTCTCTGGGGTTATGTCTCTGTGTTGAAAGGTGCACAGTACTTCACAGTGCTTTGCATAATACACAAACCTGAGGCAGTATAAGCACATAATAACATACAAACACACATACAAGCAGTCAAAATTATGCCAACAATGGGACTCCAGGTTTCAGTGCTTGCTGTACTAAGGAAGGAGGAGGCCACATAAACTGTGATCTTAGATTTTCCATCATGATGAGTTTGTTTCTTACATAACCAAGTTGTCATTTTTAATTTGTGTAAATCAGATCACGGTGAGTAATCACATCAGTGCACCAAAACAGTATGAATAATATCCTGAATAATACTCACGCAGAACAGAACAGATTGTATAAGCTTGACTTTGTGGGCTCACTCTGTGCTCCTCGCATGAGGCCCCATTACAGCGGTTATAGTTAGAGCAGTGAAGATTGTGTGGGTCCGTGATTTTAGCTCGAGGGCCCACAGTGACAGTAGATGAGTAAGATGAGCATGCATGAGCCGTCTTTGTTCAACGGTGCAGAAAAATCAACATGCTCATGGCTGACATAGATCTAAAACGCGCTGGTCTACAGGCAGTTTAGTGTGTCCCTCTCCTTTCTCAGTGATGCTCCCCCCCAACACCTGCATGCATTCGCCTGCTGAGTGCGCCTAGAGAACGTACATCCATATGAGGACAGTCACAACAGTTACATACAGTAGTCAGGTCGATGGCAGACACTCTCAGAAGGACATCGATTTGCTGACAGGCACTTGTGATTTTATACTGTACCTTCCTGCAGCCCTGCTGTCTCTACTCAGCAGGGCTGAGCACCGAGTTCTGGTTCAAGGCTTTTACAGAGATGCAGCAGAAAGAGCCACATCACACACTCACAGTGACTGGCCATTAAATGTGGCACCCCTGGACCTCCTAACTATCCAATCAGGTAGTAAAACCATAAAGAGTACAGGAAAGGAGGATGTGGGGGTGGAGGAGGGGTGCTCCGATGTGCCAACGCTTCACAGCCATATTTAATTGCATTGGCAGGCAAATCATGTTCTTCATTGGCTGAGCAGAGGACCTTATTGCTTGATTATAGCTTAAAGGGCCGGTTCACTCAAAAGAAAAAAAATCTTATTTACTACTAGTGGTACGTAGCCATGCATACTGTGAACGACAGACCTCCATTTTATTTAGTTACAGAGGTATAATGGATATCTATCCAAAACTCCCTGCATGGCTAGATATCACTAGGGCAAGTCGGAAAATATGTATGTATATAATTTGATTGAGCTGACCCTTTAAATTGCTGCCTGCTAGGCAGCCACTGTGTTGCATGAAGCCTCCGGCATGCAAGATAAGTTTGACTCTTGTTGGATGTGTGCATTATGGACACTGCAGTGGATTAGAGGGGGAGGCAGACACACTGTACACTGCAGCGTGGCACGTTACAGCTATGCCGACAATACTGCGAGAGTCACTGCTGTGTGATTGTTCCAGGGCATTGATTTTAATCTTTATGCTCTATTTGCATTGTTAGCTTCTGGCTGTTGTTGGAAGATTGAAGGAAATCAATGATGACGTGCTCAAAGAGCATTAACTGTCCACTAATCACTGTTGTTATTGTTTTTTTTATGACTGGCTGGACATTTGTTTGTTTTCAAGGCTTTCCATGTCCGCATCATCTGACCTTATGAAGCGTATAAGCGCCACAGTAGCAGCTTAGAAACTACTGGTTCATGCCATGAACGTGGAAGGTGAAGTTTTAATTTGGATGTCCAATATGTTAAAGGATCACGAGGCTGATTATCTTATTGTTGTTGAGTAAAAACAGTGAGTGGTGACATGGCGGTGGAAATGGCTCTGCTAATCAGTTACATACTAATGAGGGAGTCCCAGCCACCGCTTGACTTCCGGAGGCCTCCTTATTGTCCTGCAGGCACACACAAGACACACGGGCGCAGTTGGCCTCTGGGAGCTGTTAGGACCTACAGGGTGGCTGCTCAGGATGCCTTGCAGTACATGAAGGCATCAGAGATCACAGTTTCTCATGCCGTGATCTGGAAGTCTGACCACTGTTGATGTGAAAAATTAAAGGCTCCTGACAGAGACAGAAATCAACCTCCATGAGAAGAGAGGCTTTGCTGGCTCGCACCCCAGTCCCGGCCCTTCCACCCTAGATGTGAGAGGACAGAGGGGATCATTCCTACCTGCAGGTTCTTCCTCCAGACATTGACGGCCGCAAAGGCCAGCTGCATCTGCTTCCTGCGGGCGTCTTTATGGCGCTTATAGGCGATTTCAATGAAGATGAGGAAGATCCCTGCTGCTATGCCTCCAGCCACCAGCATGAAGACCCCTGTCGGGAAGGGACAGACAGTTGGAGAAAGAGCAGAGACGGAGATGTGTGAGCTGCTGGTCTACAACCCCCGCCGCTCCCACTGAGCATGAATGCATGGTCTGCCTGTCATGCTCAGCGGTCACCCCGCCTTTTTTCAACCCGCTCCTACTGACGACAGCGGCTGTAAACCACACAATATTAATTGAAGACCACAACCGCACAAAGCCACAGCACAAAATACTGTACGGCACACTTCCACAGAGCACCCACGCCGACACTAAAACAACGATTTTGCAAAGGTATTGGACAAAAAAGGGCTACAGTACCTTACCACTGCAGTTTTTGTCCAATCACTTTTAACGGTTTCTCTACGCTATAAGGACCATACCTGCCATGTTTTCAAAGGTGAGTGTGGCTGGGGCATTGCTCCTCGAGTCACACTCCTGGTATCTCACCCAGGTTTTATCTAGGTCTTCCATGAAGCCGTTCTCATGAGAACTGCAGGGGGTTGGGGGTGGTGGGGAGAGAGGTGACAAAGTTAATACACGCCGCAAATGAGGGAATATTCGAGCCGCTCACTCCCAGATAGCAACATAAATGAGACTGAGACAGCTAGACAAGTTCACTGACAAACAGACATAAACAGACAGAGACAAACAGACAGAGAGGGCAGGAGAGGGGAGATACAGAGAGAGATGTAACATAAGGCGATGTATTGGATGGCTGTAAATGGTCAATACGTGACCACGAAATCATATTGATAAGAAACCAAAAAAGTCATACGAGTAATGCAGCTTCGGCTGGGACAGACCTGAGAATGGCCAGGGACACATTCTGTTTCCAGGGGCTGTCCTTGCGCATGCCTATGCCAAAGCCCGAACGGAAAAACAGCTCTCCCGTGGTCACCAGGTCGCACTTCTGCGAGGCTTCAAACTCCAGCACCGCAGAGTCCCAGATGAAAGCATGCAGCTTGCTGTGGGGGAGGGGGAGGGAGGAGGAGGAGGAGGAAGGAGGGAGGAGGAGGAGGGGAAGGAGGGGGTTACGGTGCAACAATACAATGATTTACATACACATTTACGGCTCCCACCCTTCTCTCTCTCGCACACCAGATCGTGTGTGTCATTCAGCGTTTACCAGCAATCTCTACCGCTGCTTATGGCCCAAATGAAATCCAATGCCAGATGGGTGAGGGCGCGTCCCCCATTGGATTCCCCCCATCTCAAAGATGTTCGTCTGGGTACAACCTGAAAAAGGGTGCTCCTCGACTCAATGTTAGCTCAACCTCACACTGGTGCCAGTGCTGTTGACACGTCCACACCTGCTCCTGTCCCTGGACGTCTGCCTTGGCTGGGCGATGGGCCTGGATCAGATGGAAGGCTGCAGTAAGTCCTGCCGCTTCCACCTGGTCCGGAGGTCCATGTCCCCCCCCCCGAGCTGACTGGACTGACCCTGGAATATGTGCCTGACAGGTCGAGCAGCCGGCCGACACGTGCTCTGGTCGGCCCGGCCTGGCCGAGACTCACTTGTCACGCACAGCCTGGATAGCCTCGGCGGCACTCTCATAGTTGTGCTTCTCCATGTGGCGGTACATGGTGCTAAGCTCCACCTGCCGCCGGAAGTAGATGTCCACAGAACTCTGCTTCACTGTGGCATAGATGAACTTGTCCGATGGGTTTCTCAGCTGCACAAGGAGACAAGGACAAGGCACAAACAGTCATGTAATGACTGCTAATAATTTCCATTGATGTGTAATTTTTTTTATAATTTTATCAATTTAATTTCATAAATATCAATGTTTTTGTGTGGTCTAGCACCATCATCTACACACCCTTGGGTCATTGATGCCGGTGATGCGCTCCTCAGGCCGGTCCAACACCAGGAAGGCAGCCAGGTTGGCAGTATAAGATGCCACAATGATCATGGCAAAGCCGGCCCACACCATACCCAGGATTCTCGCTGAGAAGCTGCGCGGGGCACCTGTGTGGAAAGTTCAAGATTTGACCTTTAAGCTCAGTAAATTTCCATTTCAAATCAGATCAGCTGTGTAGAGTAGTTAGCCGGATATTTCCAAATCTGTCAAGTAATAGTTGTACCACTCAACACTAATAACCTCTAAAACTGCTACTTCTGTTACTACTTTTACTACTGTTACAACTTCTGCAAATAATAATAATAATAACAACGATCATTAACAATATATTACAATCGATGGTTAAAAAAAACTCTAATTATCTTACAAAACTACCTGGAACAAAAGAAATGACCTAGAACAAAAAATACAAGCCACTAAAACTATCAGACGTGAAAATGACACACTTGAAGACAAATGAAACAAGCAAAGGCAGCAGGAATAAAACTGCTGAAAGACAACCAGCATCAAAGCCTGTCTTCACAAAATGCGATTTAAAAGCAATTAATTTGTCATCCTCAAAGAAAAACCCCACAGTGAGGCAACACCTGGAGCATTTCTCTGCCACAAACGTCTTGATTTTGGTCTTTATACAACTGCTAAAAGACCAAAGTACTCAACAGAATAGGCTATTTTTCACAGCAGATATGTTGGTTCATCAAAGTGGGAAAAACACAGGTGTTACTAATAACATTAATGATGGCTCCGTTAAGCTATGACAGTGTGGCTGTGGCAAGTTTCTTCAGTGAAAAAGGTGTATTACAGTGTTCTGGGAGAAAGGGAACATTCACCTTCTCCTATTCCAGAGTTCAGCAACACTCCCCAGGAGAACCACATAGCAGATGATAAGGTGAGGGCATCTTCTTCTTCTTCTTCACTGTTTACTTTAAATCTTCCAAACGGGCTAGAGGGAAGAAATCGGGAGGGGTTGCGGGAGATACAGTGAGAAATCACTGAGAAGTTGTAGAGGCAAAAACCCTGGCAACCCCAGGCAGGGAAAGGAACTGAACATGAGCGAGCGAAGCAAGAAAGAAAACAGAAAGAAAACAGACACAGACGGCGGCACAGGGACAGAGCGGTGGGATGGTTGGAGCCAATCTTCACCTCTGTCTGCCTTCTTGTCCACACCGAGGGAAGATCTGTAGCGGGCAAGGAGCGCATGTACACACATATACACACACTCACTGATTCAGACCTGAGTACACATGAACACACACACACGGGCACACACATACACACACACAGGTTCCCCTTGTACCTGAACCGGTCTAGTAGGTAAAGCATCACCGCCACCACATGCACCGAAAGACCCACCAGCAGCCACAGCGTGCTTTGGAATGGCTGCATGAACGAGTCCAGTGTACTGCGAGGGATTTCCTGAAAACACACACCACAGATGGTTATTGATTGATATTTAACAACTTTTATTACCTTAGTTGCGCATATTATGTCCTAAACTTTTCAACCCATGTACATTTACAATTTTTGCTAACCATTTTTGCTATAGAGTTTTAGATTTTCAGATGTATTCTTCCTTCTGGCACCTTGTGGCCCCAGGCACCCTCTTGTTTCCATTAATTTCTGAGTGGAATGAAAATCTTAAGCAAACCCTTGAAACTTGCATGAGTTGTGTAACCCATAGTTAATCCACAGGTAATAAGGTAGCATAAATTTTGTCACATGATCACCCTTGTGTGGCAAGTGCCAATTGATTTGAAGCCAGCACTGCATTACCTCATATTAATAACAAATATATATGCAGATTTGCTGTCCAATGTGATGGATTACACATGAGTGTGATAAAAGATTTTAATACCAGACAGTATAGAAATGGATGAAAGCTAATAGATGCCTGAAAGTACACAGTGCACATTGTTTGCAAAAAGGTCAGGTGTGATTTAAAGTCTATATGGTGTGCAGAAAACAGAAGTAATGAAGCGGCAGAAACCATGGCAGCTGTGTATAAATTTCCCTCCCACTCAATAACTATTTTCAGATGAATGGTGACCCAAATGTATGTAATTTGTGTTATTGCTCATCATATCACATGTCACTACTGCTGTCCATATATCAAGTAAAATTATTAGGATAGTATGCTGGTTACACACCTAACAAACAAGTTTTCTGTGTTTATTTGCAAATGTCATAGCGAGCATAAAATTGCTGGTCCTTACTGACACAGTAGGTGCACACAGAATAAAAAATTGCCTTGACGGGTTTTTTCGAACAAGAGCAAATGCACAACAAGATGATACATGCAATTCCCCGGTGGCTATCTGACATGACAAAGCACCAAAAGTGAACACATACCTTTTTGACAAGGATGGTGAGACCTTGATATTTAAAGGGTTTGGAGAACTCGATGTACTGGGCTCGTTCGTTGTTTATAGTCAGCGGGGCTACAATCATGTCAGCCAGGCCCCCCAGGAGCTCTCCCATCATGCCATTCCACTCTTTCTTGTTACTGTTGTTCACCTACAGCCCCAAAAGGAAGTTGTTGACATGAGAGTCCGCTATCAACCCGCTGTCTACTAGACCACAGAATGTTTTTTACAGGTTTTAGGATTTGGGTTAAGCCTAGTGGGGATATACAAAGTGCTAGGCATGCTCTACATCTTTAAAACGGGCTCTGTCTTATATATATATATATATATCAAAAGTGGGTTCACTATTTTCTGTTGTTCAAGAAATCTGATAATGTAACACCAAAAATGTAGGATTGTGCTCATGCTTTGACTATAAAACAGGCTTTTTTTCTGGGTTAGAGGTTCATGTTTCTGTTCAGTCCATGCAGGTTTTCAGCTGATCATGTCCGTTTTTCCCTCCTTTCCTTTCTCGTCTTACTTCTGTGAAAGTGGGATCTTTACTGACTTGTGTTACACAGTCATGCTGCCATTTTTTCCAGGACTCTGCCACAAAAGAGATTTTAATCTCAAGAGATCTTCCTGGTTAAATACACATGAAATAATGAATAATATGAAATAAAATCAATGTTAGGCTACATGGTGTTGGCATTGCATCTAAATAATACCATGACATTAAAACATGGCTCGGATATGTCATGATACATATAATGTATGCTCTTAAATATATGTATAGTTGTAATACTAGTTGTAACACTTCAGTCTGTTGGCTTTTATTGTGAGCCTTTGTGCGAATGGATTTGAGTACTGGACTATTGTACTTTATTGTTAACACAAAGATTTTTTTGTGTGTTAACAATTTTGCCTGAAGTGATTATTTTATTTCCAACAAAAGTTATTATGAATGTGAATTGTTATGAAAATGAGTATTGAATACAAGTGTTGCTATTAAGCATTGGTTACTGTTACAGTACTTAATAATTGTCAAGTCCATCAAAATATATAAACACAACATGTCTCAAAACGTAATATTACACAGCAGTACTAGATTTTTCTGCACCAGGATTGTTTAACAAAGTTATTTTTATCAGTGTATCATTATATTCTGATGTCAGTCACAAACTCCCAGTTTAAAAACAAACTATTTATCCTAGAAAATATCCAAATCCACTATTTGCACCATTGTTAGTCAGTATAAAGCTAGTGTTAGCTCAAAACCGTTAGCTAAAAATGACAGTTTGTATATATAAGTAACAAACTGTTGATAAGGTACTCTGTGACATTGTGAAGGGGCAGTGTCAAGAAAGAAATTTGCAAAGGTGCATAAAAGGGCCAAGTTCTTTAATGCAAAGGCGTCTTGCTTGAGTAATGCATAAACAGGTTAAATAAATTAGATGCCATTGTCTTTTTATGTGATGGCATGTTTCCTAATTTACTTGTAATCTTTTCCCTCACAGGGCAATGTTGAAAATGAATGGATATTGTTCATTGACTGCAACACCAGAGCAGATGAACAACATGAATAGTGAGATTTGAGCCATATTAAATAATTAGCTCATTGTTAAACATAAACTAGGCTCCCAACCTATATGTATGTATATATATTTTAATTACACTGTATATGTAAAGCCCAACTAGGGACAAGAGTTGAAAATTAGCAATAGCTAATAGCAACAGTTTCATGCTCTGTATTGGAACTATGTTAAATTGCATCGTCCCTATCAAATAAAATAAAAATTCAAATTCAAACCACAGCAGAAAACTGACCTTTTCATCCAAAACCCACAGTAGTTGGAGGTGGAATAAATTAGAATCTCATTGTAGATTTTTACAGCTTTTTTTGTGGAATATATCTAGTATCTTCAATGTGTACTGGTACCTGTTTCACAACCTATCAATACATGTTTGCATGTGATAACTATATTGTCTATTAAAACACATTTTAAAACTGAAACTAGATCACTAGATCACTAGACTATTGACAAAATCACCTACTGGACATTTGACAGCTGTGGGTCTTTGCTCTATGACTGCTTAACGCTTCAGCTTGGGATAAGTGAGATTACTACTGTTAGTCGAGTACAACAAAATGATAAAAAGTTTAAGTCACGTAAAGTAATGAATGTGAGATTTTGCATGCAACCTGTGCTTCATGCAAAAATGTGCATTCATGCCTATAAATATGACAGATATGGCTGTTAGTTTGTTAATGTAAAACTAACCCGCTCCTGAGTTCCAAATTTCCCATCAGCCACCAGGTGAACCTCATAGGTAAAGTTCATGGTCATAGCCAACTTGATCAGGAGATCAATACAGAATCCATAACAACACTGCGGTACAATTGGGCGTCCTGTAACAAAACCAGCAATGGTTGCAAGTTACAATCAGTCCTGAGGAAACATGTTAGATTTAATTTTTTGAATCCAAAGGCGGCGCACGTAGACTGAACAAAATGCGTCACACGGTGCCCCTTGCACTCACACACTCAGACATCACACTCAGCAGACCACGCACGTCCCAGCATCCTGACAATCACACATTCTGGATGGCACACTCAGCTACATGCATACATATATAGATACCTACTGCATATATATGTATGCATCTCCAGTGGGTGTTTGGCGGGTGCAGTAAAAGCACATTGATATTATAAACGTCCCTGATGTGTTACCTGGGATGGTCTCATTGGGCCCAGTGCAGATAACCTTTTTAATTAAGACTCCATTTAATGTCATTTCCTCCTTGCACGTTCCGTCCGGCATAGTTGGTTTGACATACACAAATGGCTCCTGGTGTATCGTCACTATCTACAACAGACGGGACAGAAAGCTATTTATCACGTAGTCAGAGCTGGACCCGTTTCGATCCTGAGGGACTTCAGAATAGCCGAGAGAGAGCGAGAGAGAAATTAAACCCATGTCCAAATGCCCAGATACCCAGAGACACATAAAGACAGACAAATAGTTGAATGTAAAAATAACTGACAAGGATAAAAATGAGAGGCTCTTTGCAGGCCTATGACAAATTTGAAGAGATACAAGTCATAGCAAATAAATCACTGCAGCCTTCACGAACGAAGAGTAACTTCATTCCCCTCTGAGAAACAAACGTTAACGCACTGTCCAACACAAGCATATCAGCTGAGGTCCGTACTCTATCTGTGTAGACATAAATGTCACATCGCTGCAGCTAAGTGAAGGCACCTTACCTTTAATCGAGTGGACATCTGGAAGCCCTGCGGTTTTTCAGTCTCTCCTCCGGGCCAGATGATCTTCCGCTGATTGTTCATTACCACCTGCAGGGATGCCACACACATATAAGGTATTATAGTTGAGTGCTGACAGAAGGCATGCTGCTGATGAGGCTCCAACACTGTGGGTGAGCATCACTAATGAGTCAGCTTTATATAACCACAGCTCAGCGGTTCCTTTATTTATCACATTGACCTCTGACTTATGTATCATACCTGAAGGCTTCAGGAACTTATTATTATTACACCTATCACCAGGGAACTGAAGTGCTGATCCCTGCAGTCCTTACTGTTTGCACTTTGCATGGCTGCAGCATGTTAATAACCACCATTAGCTACAAATTGAATAGTTTGAAAAAACTAACTAGTTCATCCCACAGCTTTTAATTGCATCTCAAGCAACATTTTTAGATTTATTTTCAGCTATTGTTTTCCAAATTCAGTACAAATTGAGATAGGCAATCCATTACAGCAAACAGGTTTTTTTGGTCAAGTTATGGTGGTATGGTGACACAGTTTGAGAAAAAGACATCCAAGATGTGGAGCAGCTGACTCTTACATTTTAGTGTAAGTGACGAAATTTGAATTCATGAGTGATGTTTTTGTTGTCAAGCCAAACCCAGATTATTATCCATAATAGGAATGTGGTTGTTTCTTGCGTTTCACAACAGGCACTAAAATCTTTGCTTTCGGCATCTTAATTTCTTGATTGACTTCTTTTTATCCCTGTTTTTATACCTTGTTTTCATAAAGCACATTTATGTCAGTTTTGATTTCAGGTCCACTGGACACTGGACAAATCTACAATCCCCAGCCAATGCAGAAAAAAAATCAAAGCATGGTTCGGCCAAAGTCAAAATCTTAGTAAAACGACCTGGTAATTTGAAGTTTGTAGTCAATTTTAATTATAAACTGACCACTTCCTCTCCTTGCCCTCTTGGCATCCAGTTGTTGTAAATCATCATATCTTCTATGTGCCCCAGTTATAAATAACAAAATTCTAAATACCCCCTCTAATCCATCATGATGGACTATTGTAGCATCATGTACTGCAGAGTGTTTTTGCACAGAATGAGGACTGTGGAGTTGTCCTACATTAGCTACATTGTACTATAGATAGAAAACTGGAGCGGCATGTCCAGCATAAATAAAAAGAAGACTCTGTACAACATACACATGAGTATAAAGTAGAAGATGAACTTGAAAAACTCTAAAATTCCTATAAAATTTGTTTTATGGTTGTGTCAAATATTTAAGAGTTTACCTGTGTTCCATTGTATATGCCGACTTGAATGAGTCGACTCTTCTGGTAGTTGAGAATACTGTAGTGGGCGTACTTCCTGTCTCCGTCATCATTGAACTCCACACGTCCAGTGAGGCCCTCTGGGTATTTAGATGACATCAACACCCTGTGGCAAGCCAAGCAGAATGATTATATGTGCGAATGGGTGCACATTTGTTTACGCATGGATATCATGTATGTCATCTTCTTGGAGTGTAATGATGCGTCTTGTGTATCATTCGCTATGAGGCTCCCAATTCAGTGCATGTGGTAAACTGACTGCATCGACACAGTTTTTGTTGAAAGTTTTATGAACACAACAGAGCTGTGTTTGTTGAGCGAGGATGATATGGGCTATTGTTGTCACCACATCTGTTTGGAAGCACTGCATTTATTTTATGTTATGCTGAGAAACCGCTCTAAGTGGGTCAGTCAAAACTCAGTTGTTTCATTTGGAAACGAGGGTCCTACACATCCTGGGAAACCTGATAAACTGTCATTCTATAAGGCAGTTTTCCAGACATGTAAAAATCCTGGAAATGACCAAAAAAGTATCAGGAACTCAACCAGAGTGAGAGAATGAGGAACTGAGCAAACTTTACAAAATTAAAATCAGTTCTTCCTCAATTGAGAAATCTGGATTTGACACATCTGGCTAAATTAAGTCAGACTTATAGATTCCTTTAGCCACCTTTGTCATCTATATCTTAATATCTAATAGAACTGAAGCATTGCAAATCCAAGCTTACCGTTTGAAGAGGGGTCCTGTTTTCCAGATGTTGGTGTTGCCTACACATCCTCTTGGGGGTTCTGTGATATTCTCCTTCTCAAAGAGCTCCTGGATGGACTGAGCCACCACAGCCACTGCATCATTGATATGGGCTGACTCATTCTTCCCGTTGATGAGCTGGAGGCCAATCAGACCTGAGACCAGGCCGACAACAAAGATAATCACTGACCTGAGCCATCTAAAGTTTCTCAGGATCCTTTTGCAATGCACAAAGTGGAAAAAAACTTATAGGGCTTCCACTTTAGACATCCTGAATAAAGGTCAGACATCAGCTGCATGATCCATCTTCATTGCCTGTTAATCTCAGGGACGATAACTCAGAAAATATCCACAAAGTGTCATTTATGAGACAAGGCAACAGAAATAAATGGATCATTTTTATGCCACTGATGACCTTTTCACAGCATGTGTAAAGAGTCCCTTGAAGTTGGATTTTTTTTCCCCCGACCCTACCAGCTAAGGTTTGGGGAATCAGCACAGGCAAAGCATTATTCGTGTTAGGACCAAACAAAAATGCAATCAGACCTAAATTTAAACCGAGCAACAATCCAACTTCAGCTAAGTTTTCTGATTGCAACCAGGTCCGTCAGTCTTGCAGACTCCTGGAAGAAGCCGCAGTGGAGGTGAAGGAGACTGGACATGGACAGGACAACAAACTCTCTGCAGGGGTTGGTTGTGTTAGAGTGCCTGGGGGGGAAGACGCTCGACTTTTGTGACCACAAAACGATAAAACATTGTGAAAGACTTGTGCGGAAATCCAGTAACAGAGACAAGAAAGGCTGTTGTAGCTTACCATTCTATCAGTTATCTGTTGCAAAACTCTCCCTTCATGATTCATTAGAAACCAGGGTATTAATATGACAAAGTAGACAATGAATTTACCGTTGGATAATCCAGGACATACACATATACGCTAAAAACTGAGTGTAGCTTCTGCATACAACACATTTAAACCTTTAAACACACAATGCTTAAACGTTTAAATGCTCAACACACAACAAGCAGTTACAGTTAATCATGTAATGCATCCATGGTTAAACGGTTAATCTCTCTAATCCTGTGTGTGTTATGATCGGCCTGTGAGTAGAGCCGGGGTTAACTCGCGTATTTCCCACTGATCTCTTCTGGATAAACGTACCGTCTGGCGCCTCGCTCAGGGCTTTACCCGACATCTCCCGCTCGCCCACCAGCCACACGTAGCCTGAGCCCGTCATGTTGAGGAAGCGGGCAGCCTTGTACACTGCAGCAGCGTCTTCCTCACTGGAATGTTGAAAATAGACAAAAGATTATTTGTCACATCAGAACATGCTGAATGTAAGTGTGAAGAAGACATTTTGTGATCATTTTTAGTCATTGAGGGCTTAAGGTTGAGTCTTACTGTCATTATACAATACAGGATTGCACAATAAAATGCAGTTGTAGCCCCCTACATGCTACACACACAGGAAATGTATAAAAAGACACAGGTAATAAATTAGAGTAGAATAAAATAGAACAAGGTAGAATAAGAAAAATAGTTCAATAACAGTGGCACTGTAGGAAGAAGGAAAAAGTATTTTTATATACTATATACACATATGTGTGTGTGTGTGTATACATAAAAAAATATACACACATATATGCACATGTACAATGTGTACATATGTACAATATCACTGTAATTGAGTTTGGGGCATGCTTGCCCTCCAACATTTTATTACTACCAGTACTTTCAATTACACGAAGTGATATGAAATGATGTGAAATGTCTTCTTTTTTTGTGTATTGGGTCCTAAATGTCTGCTTGATTTTTAATTAGCTTTCAAGTTTGACAAATTTTGTAAAATTCAGCCTGAATTTAGAGTCACCCTACAACTGAACATAAAGTACAACAGCTAGATCCAGCAGAAGGTTTATGTTGAATGTCACCTCTATAATAAAAATGATCTTGTTTATATTTTTTTTACCCAGTTCAATCTTGTGTACATTTCTCAGCATCTGATAACATTGCTGACGCTAACTCTCAGAAGTTGGGTGACATTTATGTGCAATTTTAGATAAAAATCTCACCTGGCGGACAGGATGATGACTCGGGCCTCCAGCTCTTTCGCCTCCAGTAGCAGGGCAGTTAAGTTAGTCTCCTGGCTGAACTGGAGGACTTTCTCTGCCTGTGATCGGGGCATAAGAAAGGTCAAGCCAGCTACTTTTCCCTACCGTAGACACCATGCTGCCTCTTTACCTGCTTGGTTCGAGCTTGGCCGATTTTATTTGAAAACGGGAGACAGAGATAAAAAGGAAAGCGATCCAGGGGAACCGGCTGAACTAAAAAAAAAAAAAAAAAGCTTGAAGGGAAAAAAAACTTTTGCATTTGTTCGCATGCAAACTGAGGGTTATCAAGGCTCCAAAGAAGGACGTGCATGTGTTAGGTAGGGGGAAGAAGAAGGTCAATGCAACCAGTAACTAAAAACGGGTGAAGGGGGGTGAGGGGGACGTTTTCCCCCAACAAAAAAACTGCTGAAAACTAGGGAGGTGCTACAGAACAGGAGGAAGTAGCATCTGGGAAACGGTTTTGTCCCACACTACCGGTTCTCCACAAAGGAATGGACTTGCAAACTCTTTTTGTGTGTGAGTGTGTGTGTTCTGAGTACATGCATTCCTTTATTGAAGGAGAAAATGAAAATGATAAAAGCGGGGCGCTGTTCACTGATTAATTTTTTTTTTTTTCTGTAATGACCGAAAATTATAGATTTTTCATAACAAAATCATTCTTTATTTAAATCATAGGGAAATGTCTCAAAGTAAAAATTAAAGAAAACATGTGCTACCAATAGAGGGACATTTCTGGGTCGGCTGGTGACTGGTTTGGGCTGGTTTCTAGTTGCTACGTTTGGAAAGTTGGTGGGCGGCGTGCATTGACCATGCAAATATACCTTAGGTCCTCGCTTGTTGTCATAGGACAGTTGGTCGAGGTTTTCATAGTTCCTTTTTTTATTCTGATGAGTAATGTGCACAGAGAAAATATGCAGACACAGAAAAATATTATAAACAGTTGAAAATGGAGGGCAGTAAAGCATTCCAACAAATCTCCACTTTTCTGCTTCAAATTGGGATCTTTAACAGAGGGGCTTGCAAAGAACATCAGAGATGATCGCTTAATATGATGCTGAAATCATGTGTGCTTGATTAAAATAGAAAGTACAAAATAATTATCAGGGTGATTTATTTATTGTATTTGATTCATCAGTTATCAATGATGCTGATTCAGATGCATCAATCAACTGTAAGAAATAATTGGATCAAAATGCTCTGGCTCCAGCAATAATCAATACTTACAGCTCATTAACTCTACCATGTTTGGTGTCTTCTTCACCATATTGGAAACTAATATTATACAACTGGATACTGGAAACTTAAGAAAAGAACATGGCCGTCAAAGAGAGCAGATTTTCAACACTCTACAAACACACCAATGAGTCCAAATAGACCGTCCTCACAAGAAAAATTACAGTATAGGTCTAAAATTCAGGCCGCATTAATACGGTTGCTAGATGGCATAAACATAACTATAAGTTGTTTTTTGACGGCTGAATTTTAGACCTATACTGTCACTTAATTATATGACAATACAGGATGTGTTGAGTCCAAAGCATGACCACATTTTGCCTTCCTAAAATATTTGCAGTACTCAATAAAAGGTGTGAAGTGTGTAAACTTGCAAAACTGAAAGAGGAAACTGCTCATCTATCCAACCATCTGCTGAGGTGACAATATTTTCACCAGCTCAGACATGCCAACTTCAGAGGCTGTTGCTAGTTATCCTTAATATTATTAACTAGTGTGACCACATACTTGAAACAACATATCAAAAGCTAAATAGCTTCATTTACATGGAGCATTTTTATTAAACAGTTATAAAGTTTGGCTAATATAGGTGGTCTTATTTAATTGTGATTTACAAAATCAAATTTAACCAAATGAGACAGGGAAAAGCAGTAATCAGTAATCTAAACCTTAAATCACAAACACAAGTAAAAGATTCACACTGGTCATTTATCCCACAATTTAATTCCAGCAAATAATCAAAAGCTGTGTCCCGGTTTCATACGACACACTAATTCTAAACAGGCATTGATTATGTAATGTGTTCACCACGGAAAAGTGTCAAAATTAAGTATGCTATTTATATTAAAAACACTGAATTTTTGAGTGTGCTTTTGATTTACACACAATTAGTAGATGCACTCGAGGCTCGACCTCACGGCTGCAAAGAATTTAAATTAATTGTGAATGTTTGTCAGACAGCTTCAGAAAGATCTAAGAAAATAAATCAAATAAAAAGCAAGTATTAAATCTGTAGAAAATGCTGCTTTCTCTCTGTGATGTTTAATTTGCTTTCCAAAGTAGCTGTTTGATGTTTTCCTGTTGGTATAAAACAGTAAATTGATATGTTGTATAATACTTGATAAAACAATATACTATCAAGATTCTATATAGTAAATTCTGTATACATTTAGTATGTTGAATGGAATTGGGAGACAGCACAAGATACTGATTTTCAGTAGCGGCTGAGCAGGTTAAACGTAAGTCAGACTCTTCAGACTGTCGGACCTGAGGTGTCACCATTTTGAATTTCAGTCCGGTCCTGTGTCTGTGAGAAGAGACACTCGGGAGTCCTGCCTGAGACAGGAAGCCATTTTGCTGGAATATACAGCATCTTTCTGCTTCACGGGGTTTCTTGCACAGCTGCCTGGCTTCACAGCTCACACCTCAGTGCACTATGGGTCTGCTGCCCTCCCCTCACAAAGTCAGTGCCGATCAGCACAATATTCATGCTGACAAGCAAATTCACAACAATGCAGACCAGAAACACTTCCAATCACATCAACTGAAAGCCTTCGAGGCCTGTTATACAAGCTGAGGCTGTCGTGTTTTTTGTGTTAGTCATGTTAGTTTGAGTAATTGTGACTTTAAATGTTGAGAGGTAAATGTTAAGTCGTCATACTTATGACAAAAAATATTTTTTCCAATGTCAACACATTTTCTTTGAAAAAATTGTAGTGAGGTTATGAATAATTCCTCCTATTCCACTTCTGCATTTTATTAAGAATATATTCTGAGATCATGAGATATTGTAAAAGATGGAGGAACAATATCACAATTGTATAAAACTACAATTGAAACAAGTGAAATAAGCAAGAGTATATATTTTCCTTTTTTTTTTTGGTAAAACTAAAATATTAAGACAGATTTTAATTACAGTCCAGTTCAGTCATGCAAAACTATGAAGAGTCAGTATTAAATACCAAGTAACTACCATCAGAATTTTAACAGAAATGCGTCATTATGTGTCCTCAGTCTCCATGAGCAACAAGAAAAAAAAACTGTCTTCGTCTTTTTTCTTCCAAGAGTTTTTCTCGGTGCTCTATTTTTGTATCCTCAGTCAGGCATTAATATTTCATGTTGTGTTGGTCACATTTGCTCTCTGACTAAGTCCACTGTGTCCAGAGCCTCTTAGCTGGTGGTGACAGTGATCCTCCTGTGACTGTGCGACCTCGGTAACAACTTGCCATGAAGCTAAAAATACTATGTAAATTTACTGCATCTATGTAACACAGCCGGGTGATTAGCAGGAATAACACATCTCTCTTTTAAGTAGAGCATAATGTGACGTAGCTGGAATCTGCTACATCCAAACTAACATCATCTAAGACAGTCAAAGCTGTTGCTGCATTAACTGTTTAGGTTTTTAGCTGACGCCATGACCCAAACATACAATGAAAGAGCTGGGAAAGGTTTCATTATCCTGCTGGTGTCGTGACACACATTGGATTTCAGGGCTGAGGCGAAGATGAGTTAAGTAGATGTTCAGGGCTGCTGAACAACCAGGGGGCGCCCAAAAAATCAGTAGTGTAAACAAATTTTGTTT